>NC_080185.1:62410214-62760214 GCF_950295315.1 Erinaceus europaeus
TGCAACCCTAAGCACACTGAGGCACAGGATAATTAAAATGACATAGGTAAAAGAGAAAAATTGTAATTAGAAAGCATTTAGCAAAATGTCACCTGTAGCAAAGCCCAATAAGTCAGTTAGTTGACTTCTCGAAAGAACCTCTAAATTCCTGAAAGAACTGGCAGTGTATATTCAAAGTTTTGTATAGAAAATGAATACATCTGGGGCTGGGTGGTGGTGCACCTGGTTGGGCACACATGTTATAGTGAGCAAGGACTCAGGTTCAAGCCCCCAGTCCTCACGTGCAGGGGGGAGACTTTGCAAGTGGTGAGGCAGAGCTGCAGGTGTCTCTCTGTCACTCGCCCTATCACCCCCTTCCCTCTCAATTTCTGGCTGTCTCTATCCAATAAATAAATAAAGGTAATAGAAAATATTAAAAAAAGAAACTATGTATATCCTAACTAGCAAGGTTGTTGTAAGTGGTAAATAAACAAAGCAAGGGGGAGCCAGGAGGCCACACATCTGGTTGAGTGCACATATTACCATGGACAAGGACCCATTTTTAAGCCCCCACTCCCCATCTGCAGGGAAAATCTCCACAAGTTGTGAAGCAGTATTGCAGGTGTCTCTCTGTCTCCTTATCCTTTTCTATCCCCTTCCTTTCAATTTATATATGTCCTATCAGTTTGATAATGCTAAAAATATTGAGTAAAGCAAACAAAGTCAAAAGAAGGTAATTTTTTGAACTCCAACTGAAGAACTTAAGTTACTAAATGGGATTGGTGGGGTGTGATGTGGAGATGGAGAAATGTGTTGTAATGTTGGAGGTGGGGTCCAATAGACCATGGTGGTGGATGTGGTATGGTCCTTCTTTTTTTTTAAATTTTATTTATTTTATTTTTGAGAGAGATGCAGACACACACACACACACACACACACACACACACACACACACACACACACACACACAGAGAGAGAGAGAGAGACACCAGAGCACTGCTCAGCTCTGGTTTATGGTGCTACGGGGGATTGAACCTGCGATTTAGGAGCCTCAGGCATGAGAGTCTGTTTGCATAACCATTATGCTGTCTCTCCTGCCCTAGTAATTCTTTTTGTAGAGTTATGACCATGTACTCCTGAAACATTTATACTCTTGTAAGCTGAGTTTACAAGATTATTTTTAAAATAATTAAAATTAATTATCATGCACTATATATGCTCAGGCCAACATTTTTATTATTCTTATGTATTTTGTTACATATTTGTTCAAATTTTTCAAATAAATTTTACCCAGAAGTGTTAATTACCTAACAAAAGAATTTGAGAGGTAGGCAGTACATACTACATCTTCTAACATCCTCAGGGACCTAGGAATTTTTTATCTTTCTCCTCTGATAAACTTCTGTTCACAGGATCTCTCTAGTCACAGATGATGACTGGAACTCTGACCTTCCCATCTTAATTCAAAACTCGGGAAGGAAGAAGTATGAAATAAGTCTCATCTTTTAGCCTTTCAAGGCGAGTTCCCAGAAGTCTACCCACTACTGTAGATCTTATTATCCAGAGTCTATATCCTTGCTGAAGAGGAAGGTGGAAAGATAGTCTTATCTGGATGCATTGCCTACAATGTATAAGTAAAGAACTGATTTGATACTCAGCTATTAATATTAATTAATTTGCTTTCTTCACCTCATCTTGGATGGAGCTTGAAGGAATCATATTGCAATAAGCCAGAAAGAGAAGGATGAATATGGGATCATCTCACTCATGGACAGAGATTGAGAAATAAAAACATAAAGGGGAAACACAAAGAGGAACTTGGATTAGGTTTGGTGTATGTCACCAAAAGAAAGGACTCTGGGGAGGAGGGGCCTTTCAGGTCCTGATACATGATGGTGCAGAAGGATGTAGGCTGAGGATGAGAGTTGTTTTTTTTTTGTCAGAAAATTGAGAAATTTTACACATGTATCAACAACTGCAGTTACTATAAATCATTAATTTCCCAATGAAAAGGAAAAGGAAATGAGAAATTTGATAATGGGCAGTAACTAAATGGCCTTATTAAAAAGATAGGGCACCCAGTGGTTCATAGAGGAAGACAACTGGCACTTTTGTGATGTTAAAACTGTACTAATAAATATTTTGAGAAGTATAAAATTGTACACCTGAAACAATCTTACAAAATATTTCCTCAATAATAAAAAACAAGAGCCTAAAAATTATTGACCTCCAATACACAGCATTATTTTCATTTTAAATGGGATTTAGAGATTTGAAAGCATGTGAAGGTTTTCCACATAGTTGATACATATCTACTGCCAAAACATTAAAACTAATAAATGCTGGCTGTAGATTTAAAGAGGTGTAAGTTTGTGATACCTCTGTTAATGAATAAACAAAGTTGTATTATATCTTTTTTCAGAGTGAAAGCCATGCTCAAAATATTAGGTTTTATTTTCAAATGCATGGGGGACAAAATGAAATGCCTGGTAAGAAAATGAAGGTACATGTTAGAAGTATTCAGGTGAGTGGCCCATGTTAACATTATCATTCTAAACTTTATATGCCTGACAACATTGTGCTTATTTCAGGTTCATAGAAGTGATGTAACAGACAGAAACAAATTTTGTGATCTCTGCAACATGATTTTTAGCTCCTCAGTTGTTGCTCAGTCTCACTATGTGGGGAAAGGTCATGCTAAAAAGGTGAAGCAATTAATGGAGGAAAATAATGAAGGATCTCCATCTGGAAGTACGCAAGAAATGGGTAAGATTCCATTCAACTTTTTAGCTTCTTTACTGTACTTATCATTTTTTCCAACTCTGATATCTTCTTTGCATCTTAAAAACTATTATTAGTGATTAACGGTGGTTTACAAAATCTGAATATTTCAGGGGTATAGTTTCATACCCATTAGTGATGCGTGTTCATCACCAAACGTTCCAACAAAGTCCTATAGATCCCCTCCACACACACACCTCATAGCCACCATAGTTCTCATAAAGTCTGAGAGATAGTTTGGTTACCATAGTTTTGAAATATTAGTTGCTTTAACAAATATATATATATTTCATATATGAGTTAAGCCACCTGGTAGTTGTCCTTAACCCCCTGTTTCATTTAAGATAATCACCTTCATTTCCATCCTTTTTGATCCAAATAATACAGTATCATCTGTTGTGTTTGCAAAGTAGTATTCAATTTAATGTATATCCAATTACTTTTTCACTTTTTTACAACTACATTTATTTAATTATCTATATTCGATATGAAAGAAGCCATCTAGTAATTTCTTTTTTTAAATGTTTATTTAATTTATTTATTTCCTTTTGTTGCCCTTGTTTTATTGTTGTAGTTATTATTGTTGTTGTCGTTGTTGGATAGGACAGAGAGAAATGGAGAGGGGAGGGGAAGACAGAGAGGAGGAGAGAAAGATAGACATCTGCAGACCTGCTTCACCACCTGTGAAGCGACTCCCCTGCAGGTGGGGAGCCGGGGTTCGAACCGGGATCCTTATGCTGATCCTTGTGATTTGTGCCACCTGCGCTTAACCCGCTGCGCTACAGCCCGACTCCCCATCTAGTAACTTCTAGTAAAGTCTTTCACCTTATTTCACTTGGCATAATCACCTTTAGTTCTATCTATTTTGTACCAGGGTACACAATATCATTTTTTACAATTGCAAAGTAGTATTTCATTGAATAGCCTTAAAATTAAAAATATTAGTGATTTACAAAATTACAAGATAATAGGGTTAAAACTCCACACTTTTCTCACCACCAAAGTTCTTTATTCCCAAGCTCCTCCGGTGCAGACTAGTAGTTTTCCCAAGGTCACAGGTACAAGTTGACTGTATACCTATATCTATATTTTTTGCCCATTTTTATTCACTTCTACATCTTGCCTTCACTTCCTTTCTAAGTAACACCTACACCTATTATTATTTCTGAGTGTCCTTCCTTTTCCCTCTTCTCTCTCAGAAAAGCAAATTTACTGCCTGACATCCTCTGGTATTTTCCAGATTCACGTCCCTTTCAGTGGTATAAAACACAGATTTCTGATAACAAATATTTCATGACCCAGTGGAATTGGGGTTCAAAGCCTTTTGGTTATCTTATCCTATCATTTCTCCTCTCTGGTAGTATGGAAAAAATTCTTTTCGGGGTGCATATGTAAGGAGTTCTGGCTTCTGTAATTGCTTCTCCTCAGCTGGATATGGACATTGGCAAGTTGATCCTTCCAATCTGTTTTTGTCTTTCCCTAGTAGGGCAGAACTCTGGAGAAGTGAGGATCTGGAACATGTTGGTGAGGTCATTTGCCTAAGGAGATCAGGACGAATACTAGTAGCATCTACAACTTGGTGGCTGAAAAGCAGTAAGATATAAAGCAGGACAAAATGTTTAATAAACTAGAACCAAAGAGTAGGAGTAGAAAGAATGAGAACAGGCAAGAAACCTAGGGTGAAAGAAGCTAGGATGTCTATTTTAGGTAAGTTCTTAGGAGCCCAGGATATTAGTAATACTTTCTTGAGCTTGATAGTCCACATGGAGGTGGACTAGAAATATTGTCTGGAAGTATGATGTCAGAGGCTAGAACTTGAAAGCCATACTAGGGCAGAGTAGCATCCAAACTTGAAAAAATATTAAATACAATTAACTGTTTACCACATCAGTCTGACCCAGGGCACACATATATTCATATTTAGCACAAGAGCCTGTATTACCTCCAAGTCTCTGTTAGTCTGAACTCACAGTCCATGGTTACAGCTGGAAACATGCTATGTGGCATTCATTACAGGACCAGTCTTCCTCAAGTGGCAGTGTAGGATGACCCAGTATCCCTTTGGAGATTGGGGTAGTCCTTACCATTGATAGTTTATATTGGGGGCAAGGGCCTGGAGTCCCACAAAAGGGTTTATAAGATTACTGATGGGAGTGACCAGTGATGGTAAAGAAAGGGATCTGTTAGAAATCTAGGTCCATAGTATCTATGGGGAAATCCAAGAATTCCCTGAATATTATACCAGGTGATAAAGTGGTCTAGTATTGGCCAAATGACCATAAAGTGAGCCAGTCCTTTGCTCTTTTCCAGCTTTTCTAGTCTCTTCTTTGTCTGAAAAGCTCATACTTTCTTCAAGTTGTTAAAGTCTTGAATGCAATTTGTTGAGTCAAAGCAAGTTTATGGAGACTGGCCTCGAGTCAGGGAGGACATAGACCTAGGATTTTAGTGGGGTCTAAGTAAATCTTAGTAATTTTTTTTGGATTTACTTGTTTAATAATGCTAATATAGGTTGCCACAAGGACAACATTTGTCGTATATACCCATCATATCTCTTGAACAGTTGTGTGTTGCTTCTTTTAAAGATTATCGGGATGGCAGTTGATACCCTGTCAGAAGTGATTAATAGATGGAAGAGTAAATCTCACTTCTTTTGTTTGGTTAGTTGAATATCTAGAGTGAATGAGGGAAGTGTAGTAGTGGGTTTGAAAGAAAGATGTCTAGACATAAGTAGTAAATAAATAAACTTTGTCAGAAATTGCACCCTGGGTCCTATTGATGAGGTAAGCAGTTACTTGTATTTGTATACTTTCTTCAAGTTTGGGAGCTACTTTCTGCTCTAATCTAGCCTTATAGTCCTACTCTTAACTCTGACACCATCTTCCCAGATAGTATTTTAGTTCATGTAGCTATCAAGCTCAAACCAAAATTACTAAAGTCATGGGTAACTATGGACATACCTAAAATAGACTTCTTAGCTTCTTTATAGCCTAAGACCCATATTATTATCTTCTCTGTTCCTACTTATTGGATCCTACTGATTGTTTAATTTTATTATTTTTTTTATTGCTTTGCATCTTTGCAACCATCAAGTTGCAGATGCTACTGTGATTCTATCTTGACTTCCCTGGGCAAATGACCTCACAAGTTGTCCTGGAACTTCACCACTACAGATATTTACTCCAGTAGGGAAATATACAAACAGGCTGGGGGTATGGATCAACCTGCCAATGCACATGTCCCATGGAGAAGCAATTATGGAAGCCAGAATTCCCACCCCCAAAAGAATTCTGGTCCATACCCCCTAGAAGGGAAGAAATGTTAGAGGAAGAGGACCAGAGGGCTCGGAACTCCAGTTCCATCAAGACCCAGAGGAAGAAGAGGAAAAAAGACACTGGGAAGTAGCAATAGGTCTAGTTGGAAGAGAAGACAGGACCACAGAAAAATTTGCAAATGTATATGAATATAGATAGTTAAGGAAATAATATTCAATGCATATCTGTGACCTTGAGGTAATAACGGCAGTGTCCAATGGAGGGAATAGGAAAACAGAACTCTGTTGGTGGGAATGGTGTGGAATTATAACCCTATTACCTCATAATTTTGTAAGTCAATATTAAATCACTAACAAAAGGAAAAAAATAAAATGCACCATATGAAATGGAACTAGGTAATCCTATGTGTTAGTAAAGGTTTTATGGAGAATTAAACACGTGTACACCATGCCATAAGCCGTAACCTATATCTTTTTTTTTTTTTTTTTTTTTTTTGCCTACAGGATTATTGCGGGGGCTCAGTGCCTGCACCATGAATCCACTCTCTGTCTTCCCCTCCTCGCTCCATTTCTCTCTGTCCTAACCTATATCTTTAATCCACTTAGCTACTCTGAGAACTTTGATAGGTACATTTAGGCTATTCGCATCTAGAGTCATATGTAATACATTTTTGTTTTGAGGTTGTTTTAAATTGGTCATTCACTTCCTATTTGTTTTTACCTGTCATTTTGTGTAGATGGGTTACTATGACGATTACCTTGCTGATGTCTCTTGTACTTTCTGGAGGTCTCTGTTCCTTGTTTTGTATTGTGGTTACCATAAGTGCAGTAACTAATATATTATATCTTTAAAAGTCTGTTTTAAGTTTGCCTTGATTAACTGAAATTTAGTAGTACTGCTTTGTCCACTAATTCCATCCCCTTTCCTATTTTATTGGTCTCTCCTCTTTATGTCATGTTCTTAGTTATGTTCTACTGCTGATCACCTTATTTAGAACATGTAATCATTTGCTTGTCTTTTCTATTTTTAATTTTTATTTATAAAATGGAAATTTTGACAAAACTATAGGATAAGAGGGGTACATTTCCACACAGTGCCCACCCCCAGAGCTCCATATCCAATCCTCTCCTTTGATAGCTTTCCTATTCTTTATCTCTGGGAGTATGGACCCAGAATAATAGTGGGTTGCAGAAGGTGGAAGGTCTGGCTTCTGTAATTGCTTTCCTGCTGAACATGGGCATTGGTAGGTTGATCCATAGTCCCAGCATGTCTCTTTATTTCCCTAGGGGGGCAGAGATCTGAGGAGGCAGGGCTCCAGGACACATGGTGGGGTTATCTGCCCAGGGAAGTCAGGTTGGCATCATGGTATCGTCTGGACGTTGGTGGCTGAAAAAGAGTTAAGATATGAAGCAGAACAAATTGTTGACTAATCATGAACCTAAAGGCAAGAATGTTGCAGATGAAGATTTGGGGTGTCCATTTTGGAAAAAGCTAGTAAGTCTATGTAAGGTGTATTCCAAGGGGCCCATGACTTCACCAGTTTTTGCCTGAGCCTGACAGCTAACATGCAGGTGGGCTAAACGTACTGTCTGGGGAGATGGTATGATAGTTGGGAAAAGGACTAGAAAGCTGGATCAGGGAAGAGTAGCTCCCAAATATGGGAAAAGTATTTAATTATTGTTAATTGTAAACCCCACAAATTTGATCTGGGACCCATATTCAGCACAGGAACCTATGTAAACTCTGCATCCCTCTAGGTTTGAGCTCACATTCTGTGGTCAGGGCTAGGAGCATTCCAGGCTTTAATAATTTCAGGACATATTTTCCTCGGGTAGTAGGTAGAGTATGTTGCCCACCCCCTTCAGAGAATGGAACATTGTTGATCCACATTGAGGGCAAGGTCCCACAGGGGCCCACAAAGGGGTCCTTTTTGTTGTTCCTGATGGAGATGACCACTGACAGTGACAAGAGGGATCTGATAGAGGTTTAGGCCCATCATGTCTGTGTGGGAATCCCTAGGACTCCCTGACTAGGGTGCCAGGTGATGGGGTGGCCGGGTAGTGACTGAAGACTCATTACTAAAGTATGCTAGTCTCTTCTGCTTATTCAGCTTTTGCAGTCCTTACTTTGTCTGACAAGGTTAGCTTTGGAGGGACTGGGGGACATGTAATAGGAGGTAGGTGAGGAGGGTATCTAAGTCTAAGTAGAAACTGTTTTATTAGGTACTTTAAGGTGTCTTTTTAAGGTCTTTCTACTTGCTTGCTTCATTTATTGACTCACTGTAAATTATTGTGCACTTTTGCTTTAAGGTATATATTTTGCCCTAGCTTGTGGAAACATGTACATATGCCCTATCTCATGGGCCCTGGTCTATATCTAGGTTTTGAGGTTTTGTTAAGAAGTGCGCCAACCAAAATGGAATTAAGGAGTCCTACGTGCTAGGAAAGATCTCACCAGAGTAATGAAGCTGAAGGGTTGACATTCCTCACCTGAAGTCTCTGGACACAGTCCAAAGAGAAACATGCTGAACCGAGGTGGTACTGGCTGCATTGCTTAGGCTGGGATGAGCAGATGCAGTATCAGTTGGTATGACTTGAGAGAAGCATGCAGGGAAGTGTGCTGCACCCTAGAGGTTCCAGGACTGGGAGATGTGTGGGCTTTATAGAGAAAGGGGAAGGTACCTGCTGTCTTAGGGTTTAAGAAGGCAATAGATAGTTATTGCTATAACCACATTATTTGACAATTGGGTTAACATTGAAAATCCCATTGTTAGGGTTTGCTGTATCATACAAGACATCACCATACTTATTGTCCTTTTATGCTATTTATATAAAGCTGTATCTTATAAATTAATGCTACCAGTTGTTTCTGTTCTCCCTGGTCTAAGATTTTAGATTTAATATTTCAAAGAACAAGTAATTATTAGAATTGTGTTAACAATTTGAGCCCACTGCTAAGCTTCAATCTGATTACCAATTTGAAGTCTTAAGTGCTTAGATGGAAGGGATATATGATCTATGCATCAAAAATTTGAGATATTCAATCTATTTTCCCCTCTCATACTAATTAAATAGTTATTTGTGAGACTGTAAGCTAATAGGAGTGTATATTAACACCATTCCCATCACCAAAGGACTATGTACCTCCCCCTTCCTCCACCCTCCCCCAGTGAAGCTGAACATCTACCCTCACCCTCCACTCAGTGATTTTTACTTTGGTGCCTACTCCAAACTCAGTCAGATTCTGCTTTGAGTTCCCCTTTCTGTTCTTCTTTTTCAACTTCTTTTTATGAGTGGGATCATCCCATACTCATCTTTGTGTTTCTGACTTATCTCACTTACCATAATTCCTTCTAGATCCATCCAAGATGTGTCAGACAAGATGGGTACAGTGTTCTTAATAGCTGCATAGTATTCCATTGTGTAAATATACCACAGTGTTCTCAGTCATTCTTCTGTACTTGGGCACCTGGTTTGCTTTGAGGTTTTTAGTTATTACGAATTGTACTTCTATGAGCATAGGTGTACATATATCCTTTTGGTTGGATGTTATGGAGTCCTTAGGACATATGTCTAGAAGAGAAATTATTGGGTCATATGGGAGTTCTATTTCTATCCTTTTGAGAGTTCTCCAGACTGCTCTCCACAGAGGTTGGTCCAATTTACATTCCCACCAGCAGTGTAGGAGGGTTACTTTGTCCCCACACCCTCCCCAGCATTTGTTGCTGCTGTCATTTTTGATGTATGCCATTCTCACAGGGGTGAGGTGGTATCTCAGTGTTGTCTTTATTTGCATTTCTCTGACAATCAGTGATCTGGAGCAATTTTTCATGTTTGTTAGCCTTTTGGATCTCTTCTGTAGCGAGTATTCTGTTCAGATCCTCTGCTCCTTTTTGGATGTGATCATTTGCTTTTTTGTTGTTAAGTTTGGTGAGCACTTTATATATTTTGGTTATTATCCTCTTGTCTAATGTATGACATGAAGATCTTCTCCCATTCTGTGAGGAATCTCTTTGTTTGGGTGATGGTTTCTTTTGCTGTGCTGAAGCTCTTTAATTTGATGTAGTCCCACTGTTTTTTTTTTTTTGTTTTAGTCTTCCTTACAATTGGCTTTCTAAAGTTTAGGTGGGAAAGTGTTCCATCAATATTTTCCTCTAAGTGTTTGATGGCTTCTGGTCTAACATCCAGGTCCTTGATTCATTTGGAGTTGTCTTTTGTTTCTGGTGAGATAAAGTGGTTCAGTTTCATTTTTCTGCATGTCTCAACCCAGTTTTTCCAGCACCATTTACTGAAGAGATCCTCCTTCCTCCATTTAATAATTTGTGCTCCCTTATCAAAAATTAGATGTCCATAGGTGTAGGGGTTTGTTCCTGGGCTTTCAATTCTGTTCCACTAGTTTATGTCCCTATGTCCCTATTTTGATGCTATTCTAGGCTATTTTGATGATGATGGCCTTATAGTATAGTTTGAGATCTGAGAGTGTGATACCTCCATTTCTGTTTCTTTTCTTCAAGTTTTTTTTTTTGTGATTCTTGGCTTTTTCTGGTTCCAGATAAATGACTGTAATTTTTGTCTGTTCTCTTAAATAATCTTGGTGGATCTTTTATGGTTATCACATTGAATTTGCATATGGCTCTGGGTACAATATTCATTTTGACAATATTATTCTTCCAATTCATGAACATAGGATATCTTTCCATTTCTTTGTATCATTTTCTATTTCTTTGAATAGCAAGTCTTAGTTTTCAGTATACAAGTTTTTCACTTCTTTGATCAGGTTTATTCCTAGATATTTTATTGACTTTGCTGCAACAGTGAATGGAAGTGATTTCTGGATATCCTCTTCTTTGGACTTAGTGTTTGCATAAAGATATGCCACTGATTTTTGTATATTGATTTTGTAGCCTGGCACCTTTCTGTATTGCCTAATGATTTCCAGAAACTTTCTGCTGGATTCTTTAGGTTTTTTTATGTATACTATCATATCATCTGGAAATAATGAGAATTTGACTTCTTCCTTTCCAATCTGTATTCCTTTGATTCCTTTCTCATACCTGATTGTTATGGTGAGAACTTCCAATAATATGTTGTAGAATAACGGTGATAATGGACAGCCCTTTCTAGTTCCCAATCTGAGGGGGAATGCTTTCTTGCTTCTTTTCTTTTGGGAATCCTTTTAGTAAATCTTACAAGGTAGAGCTGATGGTGGCAAAATCCTTTAGTTTTTTTATGTTTGAAAAAAACCTTTATTTTCCCCATATAGTTGAAGGAGTATATATACGTATGATTACTGAATTTTGCTTTGATTATGTATTAGGTTGTAGGAGATTCGGACTGGGGTTGTTTCTTATTATTTTCTTAAGTTGTTTTTATATTCTGTATAATGTATAAATATAGCCTCTTTGTAGACGTTCAAGCCTGAATCCATACCTCAGGTGCTTGCTGTGAAGTGGCATCTGGATTAGAGATGTAGAGCTTACTTTACCATTTAACTTCAGCTGACCATAATCTATTCACCATCCCGTATATCCCTTTAGATTTGAGATAGACCGTACAGTTTTTGGTCAGATATTTCCCTTGCTACTGTGTTAGGTTCTTGCCTGCAGCTCAGCACCCTAATTTCCCTGAGGTCATGAATTAAAAGCTCAGATGTTTACCTCTCTCACAGCCAGCACTGTGTGTTGCTGCTTATCTGCATAGAGCCAAAATGGCACCTAAGGCTATTGTTACTCTCAACTTCTATGTGTCTGGCTACAATTTCATATCCCTTCTCAACCCAACCATATGGGCATACCCATCTGAGGCTACAGTGCTTCTTTGGATGTCTCAGCTACAACTTGATGAGGTTTGCTAAGTTCAATAATTGTTGACTCTTCTTGAGGCAGAGTCTCATTTCTGCTATTACTTCATGACCACACCTCCTGAAAGTTCTTCCATTACTTCTTTATCCAGTCATCTGTTGTTGTGCATTTAGGTTGCTTCTCCCTCCCTCACTCCCTTCCTCCCTGCTTCTTTCCCTCCCTCCTTTCCTTCCTCCAGTCCCAGAGGCTTCACCAGTCTGACTTAATTATTCCAGTGAAATACAGAGAGGCAGAGAAGGAAAGAGAGGGAAACAAGCCACAGCATCAGAGCTTCCTTCAGTGTTGAGGGGAATAAACTCAAAGTTGGATCCTAAACAAGGAAAAGCAGCACAGTATCAAAGTGAGGTACTTTTTTGGCCTTGCTTCACTATTTTGGCTGCTGTAAATAGTACAGCCATGAACATAGGAGTACATATAACCTTTCAAATTAGTATTCTCATGTTACTTGTCATTGAATACTTAATTTTATGTTCAATTCCAAAGATACAGAAACTTAAAAAAATGTCTCTATTACTCTTTCTAGAGCTATTAAGCCATCAGTGCATTAGGGAAATACGTGCTAGTCCATTTTTATGCTCTAACATACCAACATCCTGCCAAACTAGGGACTTATACCCCTAATCTCTCATTAGTATTCCTCTATTCCTTTGCTGAGTCCCCAGACCTGCTACAATAAATAATACATTGAGCATTCAGCCTGTATTCTCTTTTGTTTGGGCATGCAGTCATGTTAAATAATACTGCAGTCTTCATCCATCATTAAGCTACATTTTTTTAAATAAATGAAGCAAAATTATTTTCCAGTTGCTCTAATTTTTATATATTTAGTTTTCTGTCTGATAGCCTAAGGAAGAACAAAAATCAGTGTGTTATGCAAGAGAAAGAGTTTATAAAGCATTAAGTCCCCCTAATCATCAGTTTAGGTCCAGAGAAGAGAATGACTGAAAGAGTTCTCAAACAGTTGGAATGAGTGATGGCTTTAAACTGCGTATATTTTATCTTGATACAAGTGGTCACAAAACTGTTACTGAACATTATGGCAGAACAGCATCAACCTAGAAGTTGGTACCATCTGTTATAGGAACCATTCTCATGCTTTCATTGATTCTTCAAGTGAATATAATAAGGCAGTGCCTGATAGTAAACAGTCCATCCTGTATCCTTGTTGGAGAATTTGGTGACAGACATGTATTCTTACTTTGATTTTTACAGAAGGAAGTTACCTCTAAATGGATTACCTTTATCTAGCATCTCTGTGTAAAAGATATCTAATGATAATGCGATTTTAAAGATTTCTAAATTTCCCTAATACTTGATAATGAGTGTAGCTCTAGTAGTTGAACATATGTTGACCACCTTTCATTACAACTATTTCAGCAGGTGTGCCTATTACTACTACAGTGTCAACTTTTCTGAAGCCTCTTACTGTCAAGTCTCCTCCAGGTGGGATTAAGGACAAGACTATGCCTTCTTCCAGCAATGACTTGAATTTGAATAATCCAAGCAAGTATTGCAAGCTCTGCCCTGCTTCCTTTAACAGTCCATTAATGGCCCAGCAACATTATGTTGGGAAAAAACACAAAAGAAATGAAGCTAGGAAGAAATATGTAGACAAGATAAGAGAGAGACCTCCTCCAGGAAAATCTGATGCAAATGGTAAACAGTAAAAATATAACAAAATGCTTTCACTGGAAGTTGATATTTCATAAGACATATTGGCTTAGTTGTATGTATCATTTTTTTCATTGGGTAGAAGGTTGATAGTACTTATAAGATCATAGAATTTTAAATAAGTAAGGGCTTTAGAATTCATGCAGTTTTATCAGTTTTCTAGAAAGCAAGACTTGGAAAAGAGTTCATGGCTTTTATTCATTACTGAATCAAATATACGTATGCCCATGGTTCAATATAATATCATAGGCACATAAAGAAGTATTTTAAATTAGTGTCACATGATTGTATTATTATACCACTATGCATAGGTCAAGTGTCTCTTGAGTACCAGGCTAGTTATTTTTAGGAATATAAGGGGCTGGCTGGTGGCACTCCCAGTTAAGCATACATAGTACTAAACCCAAGGACCCACTAGAGGATATGGGTTCAACTCCCCACTTCCTACTGGCAGGGGGAGATGCTTCACAAGTTTCAAAGTAGGTCTACCTGGATGGGTCTATCTCCCTTTACTTTCTCCACCTCCTCTCAAGAGTTCTCTCTCTGTCCTAGTCAATAAAATGGAAAAAATGGCTGCCAGGACCAGTGGATTCATAGTGCCGACATCAAGCCCCAGCAATGACTATGGAGGCAAAAAAGAAAAAAAAAAAAAAGGAATATAAATGAGAATATATTTTCCTTGAAGGAGCAAATGTATAAAATAGTGGGGTTCATGACATTTCATTACAAGAGGCTATGGACATGGAAATTTGTGTCCACATTTCTGATGAATCATAGGAGTGATATATGGATCCGAAAATCTTCAAAGAGGAAGTGTGTAATTTTTATTAGTAGAAGTGGGAAGAAAAATGAATGAACAAAAGTGCTAAGAAAGTGGCATAATTCAGCAAAATAAAGATACTAATCCTGACTGGAATGATACACTTAATCTTCTAACCATATCTTTTCCATATTGGCACTTTATCACTATTCTTTTTCTGAATATATTTTTATTTGTTTACTTATTTATTTATTAATAAATAACAATTTATCTCTGGAAACAGAGAGAAATTGGGAGGTGAGGGGGAGGTAGAGAGAGAAAGAGAGAGACATCTACAAGCCCTGCTTCACCACTTGTGAAGCTGTCCCCCTGTAGGTGGGTACCAGGGGTTTGAACCTGGGTCCTTGTGAAAGGTAATGTGTGTGCTTAACCAGGTGGTCCACTGCCTGACCCTATTGTTACTTCTTCCTTTAACCTACATTTGTTTCCCCCAATAAAGAAATTTAAAAAAAAACTATCCTTTGTCATATCTACCTTCTTGTGCTCTGGTTCTTCTGTGTTTTCACTTTTTTCTCTTTGAGGACTTATTTTCAGTTCATTTCACAAAGTAGATATTCTCATGATTCCATTATTCACCTTACTGTGCAAACATGTTCTAATCTATTTCTCTGATCTCATCTCTCATCTAAATGCTTGTAACTTTTCCGCCAAACTTTGAATTCATGTATCCAAATGTTATCTATTATTTCATCTGTATACTGCATAGCCTTTTCAAATTCATTTAGTCATTCAAAATACAAACCCATATTTAACTGTGAATCTCCCCAACATCTCTTATTTCCCTTCTATATCTAATTAAACACCAATAAATGACTGTTTTGCCTCCTAAATGTGAGTTAACCTCTGTCCCTTTGTTTCTTAGTCCTGCTCATCTCATGCTAGTTCAGAGATTTGCTACTGAAAATCTGATTTGTGGTGAGTGTTCTCTGGTATCAGTTGGGTATTTGTTAGATAAAAGAACTTTAGGCTGTTATGTAGATCTACTGAATCATTTTAATAATGGCTTTAGAAAATCATTGTTTAAATATGTGCTTATTTTTATTATTATTATTTTTTAATATTTATTTATTCCCTTTTGTTGCCCTTGTTGTTTTATTGTTGTAGTTATTACTGTTGTCATCATTGTTGGATAGGACAGAGACAAATGGAGAGAGGAGGGGATGACAGAGAGGGAAAATGAAAGAAGGGGAGTTGCTTGTGAAGCGACTCCCCTGCAGGTGGGGAACTGGGGGGCTCGAACCAGGATCCTTAAGCCAGTCCCGCGCTTTTTGCCACCTGTGCTTAACCTGTTGTGCTACCGCTCGACTCCCTATTTTTATTTTTGAGAATGAGACTAGAGCTTTGGCACATATGCTGCTATGATTGCTAAGATCTCATGCATGCATGTCCTTTGCTCTACTGCTGAGCTATCTACCTTCCCAGCAAATTATTGAAAAATGCTTTGTATTCAACAGTAAAATTTGAGGAACATTGTTCTCAAATATTGTCATAATCTTTTGTGTACTCTCCCTGCGGTCAGCTGTCTCTTTTCAGTTTAATTACTAGAGTGTTTTATCTAAAGTATTTCTCCATGTCATTCTCCTGTTTGAAAATCCCTGATTGTCTATTAGCATTTTTATTTCTTTATTTTTTATTGCCACCAGGGTTATTGTTGTGGTTTGGTGCCAGTGCTATAAAGCCCCCACTCCTGATGGCCATTTTCCTTCCCCCCATTTCTTTCTATTTTTATTAGATGAGACAGAGAGAAATCGAGAAAGGATGAGGAGATAGAGATAGGGAGGGAAAGATAGACACCTGCAGACCTGCTTCACCACTTGTGAAGTAAATGAATCCCCTGCATATGGGGAATGGGCACTCAAACCCAGGTCCCTGCACTTGGTAATATGTGTGCTTAACTCAGTGTGCTACCACCCAGCCCCATATTTTATTAGGATACAATGTATGATCCATAGTTCTTTGCCATCTTGTTCCTGCTTAACTTTCCAGTACTGTGCTGCTTCCTACCATGATCTATGTGGGTCAAAATATGAAGACAGTTTATGATTTCTTCAAACCACTGGCTTATCTCTTGTGTCTCTGCCCTTTTTCATGCTGGTATTTGCTTATAGACTTTCAAAGTTCCTCTTTTCCTTTTCCTAGCCTTTTTTTTTTTTTTTTTTGCCTCCAGGGTTATTGATGGACTAGGAATCCACTGCTCCTGGAGGCCATTTTTTCTTGTTGCCCTAGTTGCTATTGTTGTTATTTTTGTTATTGCTAGATAAGATAGTGAGAAATTGAGAAAGGAGAGGAAGACAGAGAGCAGAGAAAAATAGACACCTGAAGACCTGCTTCACCACCGCGAAGTGACCCCTCTGCAGATGGGGAGCTGAATGCTTGAACCGGGATCCTTTCACCAGTCCTGTGCTTAGTGACATGTATGCTTAACCTGCTGCACTACTGCCCAGCCCCCTCCTAGCCTTTCTTTAACATGCACTTTTCCTGGAAGACTTCATTTCTTTGAGTGCTTAACTTCTGCTCTTCCTTAACCAGCATGTCTAATAATCACTTCGTGTGTCTTTACTTGCCATTGGAATATAAATTGTTTGAGGGAAATGACTTCATCTAACTCATTTGTATTTTCAGTGCTAGAAATAGAAATTGGCAGAGTAGGCCTACTTCAATGAAGAGTACTCCTGTGTTCATACTATTTTTGTTTTCTACATAATGTGATTCAATCTGTCTGAAATAGTAAATAACTTTTACATTTTAGTTTTTATATCTACCACTATCTATCTCTATCTATACCTTTCCCCACAATTTTAATGCCTTCACTTCCTTTATAACTCACACCTACACCTATTATTACTTTGAGTGTCTTTCCTTTTTTCTCTTCTCTCTTTCTCTCAGATAAGAGAAACAATGCTTGACTTTGTTTATTGTTTTCCAGATTTACTTCTCTTTCATTGCTGGTATGAAAACAGGATTCCTGGTGACAAATACTTCAAGTCCTTGTGAAATTGGGGCTCAGAGCCCTCTGATCATCTTCCCTTATCATTTACCCCTCTAGGAATATGGAGCATGATTATTGTTGAGATGCAGAAGTTGAGAGTTTTAGCTTCTGTAATTTCTTCTCCACAGAACATGGACACTAGCAGGCTGATCCATACCCCCAGCCTATTTCTGTCTTTCCCTAGTGGAGTAGGGTACTGGAGAGGTGAGGTTCCAGGACACAATGGTCATCTGTCCAAGATGTAATCATAGTAGCATCTGGAACTTGGTGGCTGAAAGAAGTCAGATACAAAGTAGGACAAGATGTTTCATAATCAGGAATAAAAAAGGAAGAATATAATAGATGAGAATAGGGACCTTAGTATGCAAAGAGATTAGGAAGTCTGTTCCTAGGGGCCTATAACTTAAGTAATTGGTTTTTTTTTTGTTTTTACTTTTTTATTTCTTTATTGGGGAATTAATGTTTTATAATTGACAGTAAGTACAATGGTTTGTACAGTACATGCATAACATTTCTCAGTTTTCCACATAACAATAACAATACAACCCTCACTAGGTCCACTGTCATCCTTTTTCTAGGACCTGTAATTTTATATTTTAAATATATTTTATTTAAATAAGTAGGATTTAAGGACTTGAATTGAGTTAAGTGTAGAAATAGAAGTGACAGGGATTCTGAAAGTTGTAGATGCTTGGAGAATTTGCAAACTTTAACTTGATATTATATTTTCCACACTGCTGGCTAAGGTTATTTAGTCAGCTTTGAGAAGTTTGTGTACTGTGGTCACCACAGAAAAAAAAGTTATTTTTTGCATTATGCAGTTTTACAGTTATTAGTGAGAAGGAGGATTTTGAAATAATTATATCTGTCTAGGGATGCTTTTCATTGAGATAATTAATCCAATACTTGAAAAAATAATTTTACACTAGTCTCTGATTCTTGAGTTCAAATGACATATTTTCAGCTGTCTATCACAATAGACAGTTTTGAGAACAGCAAACCTTTGAAGGTTAAAAACATATCTAAAAAATGTAAACAAGCTTATGAGAATTACCAAGAATAGTAATGGCAGGAGCTCATATAAGTGAGCAAGTGGTAAAACAAAAACAGTTTAATATGTGCAACTTTAATTATTTAACCCCTTCATCATTTTTCTGTCTCTGCCTTCTTTTCTGTATGCTATTGTTTACATATGTTTCTATTATAACTAATCTTTTTTGTCTTCATTTTCACTGCTTTCTTCCTGCCCCTCATCCAGCCCAAGTCTTTAATTAGCATAGGAATGGCTACCTGTAACAATATGGAACTAAGTTTTTTTTGCATTTTTTTCATTGTACTTATTTTGTTTATTTTACTAATTTCTAGCCTCAGTGGATGTCTGAATTTCACTTGTAATTCAACATAATCTCAAGCTGAATTAATAATCTTCTCTAAAGTCAACTTGAATTTTTCAAGTTTTTGTCTTTGCTGGTAGTACAAATTATATATTATTTGCCTACACTTGTATCATTGAGTGTGTCTTTGACTATTTAATTTCTTATATCCAAGTCTTCTTGGATATATCTTACTTTCTATTACATTTTCATTACCGTCATCTCACACTGATGCTATAACAATTATCTATGAGGTTTTGTTTATACTCTATAATTATTCTCTCACTTCTAGTAGTAGCAAAATTTCAACCCTAAACAAATTCCACAGTCTACCAGTTCTATTTTTTACATTCAGTATAATGAGTGATGTTATGACAAGTTATATAAGATTAAGATTGTTTATCTCTTTGGTCTTGGTTTACCACATCAATTAACTTTTTTCCTACTAGTAATCTTTTCTCTCACTTTACTCTAAAATAATTTTAACTTACTTATTTTTTAATAAAAGATACAGAGAAAAAGATACACAGAGAGAGACTATAGCACTGCTCAGCTTTGGCTTATTGTGGTGCTGGAGATTGAATTTGGGACCTTGGAGCCTCAGGCATAACAGATCCTTTGCATAACCATCATACTATCTCAGCACCAACAATTTTTAATAGTACCACCATATTTATTATTTGGAAACTGAAAAGTGTCAACTACTAGCATGTGGGTGGAACACAGGGCCAAATCCAGATGCTTTTGACTCCCAATTCCAGACTTTTTTTTACTTTTTAAATTTATTTATAAAATGGAAATATTGACAAGACTATAGGATGAGAGGAGTACATTTCCACACAATGCCCATCTCTAGGGCTGCATACCGCATACCCCATCCCCTCCCCCTGATAGCTTCCCTATTCTTTATCCCTCTGGGAGTATGGACCCAGGATCATTGTGGGGTGCAGAAGGTGGAAGGTCTGGCTTCTGTAATTGCTTCTTCACTGAACATGGGCATTGGCAGGTCATTCCATACTGCCAGCCTGTCTCTCTCTCTTTCCCTAGTGGGGCAGGGGTCAGGGAGGTAGGGTTCCAAGACACATGGTGGGGTCTTCTGCTCAAGGAATTCAGATTGGTATAATGGTATCATCTGGAACCTGGTGGCTGAAACAAACTGTTGACTAATCATGAGCCTAAAGGCAAGAATGCTGCAGATGAAGATTTGGGGCCTCTGTTTTGGAAAACCTAGTAGGTCTATTTTAGGTATATTCCAGAGGGCCCATGACTTTATTAGTTTTCACCTGAGTCTGACATCTAATATGCAGGTGTACCCAGGCTATTGTCTGGGGAGATGGTGTCATAGTTGGAAAAAGGGCTAGAAAGCTGGATCAGGGAAGTATAATGATTGGCAAGACTGGAATAAGAGGGGTATAATTTTAGGCTTTATTGAAGATGTCTTTAAAATGTATACAGAAAAGAGTTCTGCCAATATTTACCTCTAAATATTTTATAGTTTCTGGTATAACATCCAAGTCATTTATTCACTTAGAATTTATATTTTTGTTTGCTGAAATATAGTGGTTAAGTTTTATTCTTCTGCACATTTCAACCCATTTTTTCCAACACCATTTGTTGAAGAGACTCTCCTTTCCCCCATTGAATAGTCTGGGGCTCTTTGTCAAAGATTCCACAGGTGTGGGGGCTTGCTTACTTCTGGTCTCTCATTTTGATTCCACCGGTCAGTGTGTCTATTTATATTCTAATACCAAGCAGTTTTGATTACAATTGCCCTATAATACAACCTGAGATCTGGGACTGTAATGTTTCCAGTTCTGTTCTTTCTTCTCAAGATTGTTTTGGCAATTCTAGGTCTTTTCTGGTTCCAGATAAACATTTGTGGCTTTTGTTCTATTCTCCTAAAAAAAATTTGGGATCTTGATGGGGATTGCATTAAATTTGTATATGGCTCTGGGTATATTCATTATATTTTAATGATGTTAATTCTTCCAACCCATGAACATGGAATATCTTTCCACTTGTTTGTGTCTTTTTCTAGTTCCTTGAGTAGTGACTCATAATTTTCAGCATACAAGTCTTCCACTTCTTTGGCTAGGTTTATTCCTAAGTATTTTATATTTTTGTTGTTGTTGCTGTAGTAAAATTTATTCATTTCTGGATTTCTTCTTCTGATTTCATGTTTCCATAAAGGGATGCATAAAGGAATACAGACTTGTATGTTAATTTTGTAGCCTGACACCTTACTGTGTTGCCTCATGATTTCCAAAAGTTTCCTGCTGGATTCTTTAGGTATTTCTAGGTATACTGTAATATCATCTGAAAATAGGGAGACTTTGACTTCTCTTCCGATATGTATTTCTTTAATTCCTTGCTCCTGCCTGATTGCTATGGCAAGAACTTCCAACATTCTGTTGAATAGTAATGGTGTCTAGTACCTGATCTAAGGGGAAATGCTTCTAGTTTTTCACCATTGAGCATGATGTTGGCTATATATTTGGTATATATGGACTCCATTATCTTGAGGAATTTTCCATTTATTCTAATTTTTATAGCGTTTTCATAAAATCATCATAAAATGATGTTGGATTTTGTCAAAGGCTTTCTCTGCATCTGTTGATATAACTTTGTGGTTTTTGGTCTTGCATTTATTGATGAGGTGGATCACGTTTATTGATTTACATATATTAAACCAACCTTGCATCCCTGGGATAAACCCAACTTGGTCTTGATTAACAATCTTTTTAACCTACTGCTGTATCCAGTTGGCTCAAATTTTGCTTAATATTTTAGCATCTATGTTCATCAGATGTATTGATCTGTAGTTTTCTTTTTTTGTCTGTATTGTCCTCTCATATTTTTTCTACGGCAATTTCAAAATTTTAAAAGTTCCTATAAATGGTTTTGTACTTTATCATACTGTTTTCTTTGACTGCAATACTCTTTTTACTTCTCTTCCTCAAATTATTTTCAGCTTTCCAAATTTAGCTAAGCATTATCTCTTCCAGTCACTCTTTAGACCCCTTTATTGGTTAAGCACCTCTGTCTCTGAACTCCCTTACCCTTTAAGCATACCTCTCTTACCTTTTACCAACTACGATTAGAATCTGTTTATGTATTTGTTTCAATCCTTTTGAACAACCTCCCCACCTTATTCACCTTGTACCACTAGCATCTAGCATGATGACTGTTGGTATAAGAATGCTCAGTGTTTATTGAACAGATTAATTCAATATGTCATGCTCATTTCTGTCTCCTCCACAGCTAACATTGTTTTTATCTCCTGGAATGTCTCCGAATAATTTCCTAATAAGTTAAATCTCTTTCATCTTTCCAGATACATCATATCTTTCCTAATTATTTTAGTTTTGGTCTGCTCTCCTTACTCTGAGTTAGCATATAATTTATTACTCCTGAGTTTTCTTCTTGAGAAAAGGGATTATACTCCATTCTGCAGTATCTTTCTCAGTGATTTATATGCCAGTTAGTACATTTTCTCAGTTAACCTTTGCTAATTGTTTCTTGTATGACAGTGGCATGTAGATAAATAAATAAATATATATATATACATATATATATTTGTTTGAAGTCACTTGTTCAGTTGTACCTCAGATTACTTAGGTATAAAGTGAAAATAATGTGACTTCACAGATTTGAAAAAAAAGAATCATTGAAATAGTATACATAGAACACATCACATACTAGGTCCTAGATATATCTTTATTTTTTTAAGTGTTTTGTTGTCACAATTTAAAAAGCAGTATCACTGGAAATTTTCTGTTTTTCTTCATATGCTAAATTCTACCATTAGTTGTATTTTCCTTCCAACTAGCTCTCAATTGATCTTCCCCATGTAAGATATCAGAGCCAGACCTCTTGTCATGAACCATGACTACAGATTAGAATCACGTAAAAAGTATTCAGAAGCCCCCAAACTCAGATCAGCCCTCAAGTCAATTAGAGCTTCTTGCCTTTTTAAAATTTATTTTAGTTACTCCAATATAGACCCAAGATTGAGGGGCAGAATGTTAGACAACAATGATGTGCATTTCCCCCAATCTGCGCTTTCAAAAACAATACCTTAGACCAAGGAGTTATGAAATATTGCTAAAACTATGAGAAAAATGCATTAGGTCCAAAGAACGTTAGGTGGTGAGAGATTCTGTTTGTCACCACCAGTGTTATCACTGGGACTCGGTACCTACACAGTGATTCCACTGGTCCTGGCAGCCATTTGCTTTTTTTCCCCCTTCTATTCTAATAGAAACAGAAATAGAAATGGAGAGAGAAAGACACTTGAAACATTGCTTCACCACTGTGAAGCTTGTTCCCTGCAGGTGGAGTGTGGGAGCTTGAATCTAGGTCTTTTTTCACTTGGCAACATATGTGCTATACTCTGTGTGCTACCAAACAGTCCCTATGAATGTTTTAAAGATTTAACTTTCTTTTTCAATGGTTTATTTATTTATTAATGGGAATGATAGGAGGAGAGAGAGAAAGAACCAGACATCACACCGGTACATGTGCTGCCAGGGGTTGAACTCGGAACCTCATGCTTGAGAGTTCAGTTTTTTTTTATCTATTGCGCCACCTCCCAGATCATGAAGATTTGACTTTCTTCATGAATCAGACTGAAGAAATCCTAGCTAGAGTGAAGTCATAAAGGCTTAATAGTACAAAAAAGAAGATTAAAATAGAATGGAGAGTATGAAAACCATAATGGAGCGCCAGCAAGATAGCTCTCACCTGGTAGGGTGTCTGCTTTGCCATGCATGTGACCCAAATTTGAGCCTGGTCCTCATTGCACACAGGGGGAAGGATGGAAGCTTCCATGCTATGGTGCCCTTTTCTTTCTGTCTCTCTGGCTGTCACTATATGAAAAAGTTGGCAGGAAGTGGTAAAGTCCCAGTGAATAAAATCAACAATTTTCATTTTTCAGGCAATACATAGCTTCTGTATCTTTACAGAAAGAGTTTATAGTTTCATGTACTACTTTCTGTGATGTATCCTAGAAAAAAGTAAAGAATGACATTTCTGTGATTGACACAAGCTAACTAGGCTAGTATTAATTAGACCACAGTTATAGAGATGCCTTTGGATGACCTGCAGTTCCTCTGAATCCCTCTTGGCATTTTCTGATGTAATTTGTGGAGCAACCTAGGATAATATTATACATAGTATTATACACAATACTATACATATAAATATTATACATTTACAAAAACTCAACAAACTTGTTAAACATCTTGGTAATCTACAGCAGTGGTGCTCAATATTGGCTACACAGGAAACACACTGAATGTTTTTTTATTATTATCCTTATTTATTTATTGGATAGAGACAGAAATCGAGCAGAAGGGAGAGACATAGAGGGAAAAAGACAGAAGACACATGCAACCCTGCTTTACCACTCACAAAGCTTTCCCCCTGCAGGTGGGGACCAGGGGCTCAAAGCTGTGTCCTTGCACATTGCAACATGTGCACTCAACCAGGTGTGCCACCACCTGCCCCCTTTTATTTTCTTTCTTTTAAAAAAATATTTATTTATTTATTTATTTATTCCATTTTGTTGCCCTTGTTGTTTTTATTCTTGTAGTTATTATTGTTGTTGTTATTGATGTTATTGTTGTTGGATAGGACAGAGAGAAATGGAGACAGGAGGGGAAGACAGAGATGGGGAGAGAAAGGTAGACACCTGCAGACCTGCTTTACCACTTGTGAAGCGACTCACCTGCAGGTGGGGAGCCAGGGGCTCGAATCGAGACCTTTACTCAGGTCCTTGGCTTTGTGTCACCTGCACTTAACCCGCTGCGCTACCGCCCGACTCCCCACTTTTATTTTCTAAGAAAGTCTGGCTCCATACCTAGAGATTCTTGTATCATTGGTCTGATATGGAACTATAATTTAAATGTTTTAAAGTTCTCCATGTAGTTCTAATGTGTAACTAAAATTGAGAATCACTGATACAGGAAAAACTAGGGCTATTTATCTTATATAACTTGGCATAACATGGGTGAATTTAGAACATACAGCTTGACCAAGTGAATCTGAGTCTTAATTTTCTTACATAGTAAATGTAAACATAAGTCTCCTGAAAAGGTTTTAGAAGCATACAGATTCCCAGATTTAATCCTTATGTTTTGTTTTAGCTTTTTTTTCTGAGATAGGGCTTAGTGTGTGCTTGATTTCATTCAGATAGAGTCTGCCCTAGTGCCATGGTACTCCTGTGTGATGATGGGACTCAGATTTCTCCTCCATGCATGGCAAGGCACATGCAAGCACTTTTTGTTGTTGTCACCAGGGTTTCACAGCTCTAGGCTGACTTTTGAAGAAAGACAGAAAAATGGGAAAGACTCCACAGCACTGATGTGCAGTGTCGGCCCAGCTCAAGCCTGGGTTGTGGGCATGGCAAAGCAGGTGCCCTTCAAGGTCAACTATCTTGTCAAGCCTCCTTAGCCCATAAAAAATATTTGTTGCTAATAGTATGTCTCAAATTTGTAAAATTGCAATGCATAGTTCCACAAAACACCCACCACATAAGTTCTGTATGCCCATCCTCTCTGGCCCATTTTTTTTTAAAGATCCATCATTTTTATGAGAGAGAAAGAAACCAGAACATTACTCATTTCTTGCCTGTGGTGGTGGTGGGGATTGGACCTGGGATTTCTGAAGCGTTGGAATGCAATTGTTTATGTTTTGACATGTTGAGCTATCTCTCCAGCCCTAGTCTTAGTTTTTTCAAAAAGTCAAGCATCTTCAGAGTTCATCAACTTCAATTAAGGGACTAACAAAACCACAAACAATTTTGGAAGATGTCTATAAATAGCCAAGGAACTTGAAGGGTATCCCTTTAGTATATTTCCCACATATTTCCTAATAAATACTACCTGAAGTATTTTTCAAATGCAGATCCCTTGTCCCAGAAACAGTGAATCATGTTCTACAGACAGCATAGGTAAAGTTCTATACCATATCCACCACCACAGTTCTGTGACCCCCACCCCCACTTCCTCAAGATAGCCACGATAATTTTCATAAAGTCTTAAAACTCATTTGGTTACTTTTTGTTTGTCTTTATTTGTTTGTTTCTACAAATTCACATGTTTCAGTTCTTTGTACTGCACATAGGAGTGAAACAATTTGGTATTTATCTTTTAGCGAAATATGGATCATTTGATAACAGATATAAACCATAGCAATAGGAGTTTTTGAACACAAACAACTGAAAGACAAAACTTCTGATTTTACCTCTTCCTCCCTCCCCTATACTCCCCAAAGATGGGAGTAAATCCAGTCATTATGTGAAAGACTTTAATGTTTGAGGCTCCAGGGTTTCAGGACCATTGGAGGCACCACTTAAGCCAGAGCTGGAAAGTGCTCCAGAGAAAAGAAAAACAGAAAGAAACAAGGAAAAAAAAGATGGGGATAAACTCCAGGCTTCCTCCATATTGACTACCAATGATCTGTCTCATGGACCCAGTTTTTTCCTTTTCTTAGTAAAAAAGGGGAAAAGTGAGAAAGGGGAAGGGCAGTAGAGATGCCACAGGTGCCTTCCATGGTGTTGCTTTGTAGTGCCGTATTTCAAACCCAGACTATCACAGATGGCAAAGCAAATGCTCTATTGGGTAAACTATCTCCATCTCCCCACAAAGTTCATTCTTAGAATTCTATTCTTTGCCCCAGGAAAACATCTCATTCAAATATAAATAATACAAATGTTAATTACATAACACTCAGACATGATACTGTGTATTAGAAGAAAAATAATAATCCCCAATGTGTAAAGAAAATAACTAGAGAAAGATGCTGCAAATTTGATGAAGTATAATACACAGTGGGGACCAGAAAGTGACATACCTGGTTAAGCGCATACACACTATAGTGCACAAGGGCCCAGGTTCAAGTCCCTGGTTTCCACCTGCAGGGGGAAAGCTTCATGAGTTGTGAAGCAGTGCTGCAGGTGTCTCTCTCACTCACTGTCTCTCCCTCCCCTTTCAAATTCTTTTTGTCTCTATCCAATAAATAAATTAATACATATAATAAACAATATTGCAAAATGAATTTTAACTCATGTAAGATGAAACAGCAAATAAAAATATGCATCCTCAAGGAAGAAATAGGCAGATATCTGGAGGTGGTTGCTAGTTAAAAGGGATAAATAAGAACTGATACTGGCAGAACTCTGTAAAGGAATATAAAACAAGGACACAATAATTTTAGGAATAAACACTAAACTAAGGAAGCTTAAGGTGTTATATATAAGAAGGATAAAAATGGGACTGGGTGGTGGAGTACCTGGTTGAGTGCATATGTCACAATGCACAAGGACCCAGATTCAAGCTCTCATTCCCCACCTGCAGGGGGGAAGCTTTGAGAGTAGGTGAAGCAGTGTTGAGAGTGTCTCTCTGTCTCTCTTCCTCTCTTTCACCCCTACCTTCTCAATTTAATTTTTCTAAAAACTTTTTCACTGGAGAGAAAATGACATTTAAAAAGCATAGAGAACTGCATATGTAAAAATGTGTTATGTAAAAGTATTATCTACATAATATATATATATATATATATATATATATATACAGCTGAGATATTTTCTTTTTTAAATATTTATTTTATTTATGAGAAGGATTGGAGGAGAGAGATAAAGAACCAGATTATCACTGTGGTACATTTGCTGCTGGGAATTGAACTCAGGACCTCATGCTTATGAGTCTAGCACTTTATCCACTGCGCTACCTCCTGAACCACGATAATTTTCTATACTGTTCTTCTCTCATCATTTTGATTGAACAGAATCTATCAATTTCTTCCTCCATTTTTATACTTTAGAGTTGCCTTCTATTACTTTAAGTATATTTTTATCTTGTATACCCTTTTTGGTATTAAGGAATATGGGAAACCAAATTATATGAGAATGTAACTCAGTGAGCATGAAATCAGAGCACAGGAAGAAAAGATAGGTTTCCAGGATATTGCTCAATGATTAAAAAAAATAAACACAAGCATGGATGGATCTCAAAATTAAACTGTTACACTGAGTTTAAGATGACACAGGAGTATAGGATGAATGAATCTATTTGAGTTCTAGAACAGTGTAGATGTCAGTGAGTACAATCCTAGGTTGTTCAAAGTCAACATCTTTCTTTACCCTTTTTTACCCCCCCCCTTTTTTTTAACATCTTTCTTGTAACACTCTGTTTCTATAGATAATCTTGACTCAAATAAGACCAGTAAGTATAGGGTAGTGATTAATTTAGTATCCTTTAACTAACTAAATTGCTGTTTTTTAAAAAATATGTTTTTTTGATAGAGACAGGAGAAATTGAGAGGGAAGGGGAGGTAAAGAGGGAGAGGGATGGAGAGACACCTGCAGCCCTGCTTCACTCGCAAAGCTTTCCTCCTGCAGGTGGGGACCAGGGGCTTGAACCTGGGTCCTTGTGCACTGTAATGTGTGTGCTTAGCCAGGTGAGCCACCATCTGGCCCCCTGAATTGCTGTTTTATGTAAAAGATGACATCTGTGTCCCTAAAATCCCTGCAGTTGCCAATTTATTGCTTCTTTCTTCTGATGACATTGTTTTTGTGTTTGACTTTTAACTTTGTTAATTTTGTTATTTTGATCAAAGAAAAAGTAGAGGGATAATGAGATTTGCAAAATAAAATTTAATTTATCTACTGCTTCTTCTACATAAGAAACTAAATAGGGATGTTGCTTGTGTGCATATTCTACAGTTAGTGACACTTTTAAAATTGTTAATTTGCACTTTTGTTTTAGAATTTTGTTTTTATCTTTTGTCCTGAGAGTAGGGTTCACTGAGCCTCTCTCCTTTCTAAAACCTGTCTATGGAAATTACTTTTGGTAAACTAATATACTTCAGTGATTTGCAGGTAAGAAAGTACAAATTTGCTTTTACCTTTAAATTTTGTTACGTTTCAGGTTTTTATTGCTTGAGAAATAGAGTCAAAGAAAAAGAGTAGGTTAAGTGGCAAAAAAGTGTTTAGGCATGCAAAATTTGAGATGCTTTGCTACATTCCCATGTACCAGTAATAAACAGAGAGATAACAAAAGTCAAGACTGGAGACATTGTATTGTGTAGTGTAATAAATTCTGGGCTTTAAATCTAGAAGCACAGGCTCTGGGAAGCTACCTCTATTACTGACTGAATATGATCAAGTCATTTTAATGCTCTGAGCCTTATCGTTTAATTTACTTATTTATTTCAAAATTTGTATTTGTGATTTAATATTGATTTACAAAATTATAAGATAATAGGAGCATCACTAGATAATGTTCCCATTCCTTCCACTGAAAACTGCAATAGTTCTCCCATGGTCACAAAATGTGGGTTGACTTTATAACTATCTATATCTATATATTTTTGCCCATTTTGTCTATGTCTGTGCTTTCACTTTCTTTCTAAGTCACAACTACACCTATCACTATTTCACTACTTCTGAGTGTCCTTCCTTTTGTCCTCTTCTCTCTGATAAAGGAATCAGTGATTGGCTTCCTCTGGTGTTTTCCGGATTCATTTCCCTTTCTGTGGTGTTATAAAAACAAGATTTCTGGTCACAAATGCTTCAGGTCCTGGTAGAATTGGGATTCAGAGCCCTTTGGCCTTCTTCCCCTATCCTTTACCCCTCTGGGATTATGGACCAAAGTTCTTCTTGGGCTGCAGAAGGTGGGAGTTCTGGCATCTGTAATTGCTTCTCTGCTGGACATAGACGTTGGCAGGTTGATCCATACACTCAGCCTATTTCTATCTTTCCCTAGTGGGCTAGGGCTTTGAGCCTTATCTTTACCTTAGGAAAGTTCAAGTAGATGCGATCTCAAAAATGCTATGTGATTCTCGTGTTTCTGTATTTACCTCCTTAACTTGAACTCTTGTTTTTTTCAGCACGTCATAAGAGAAACTATGATTGCTACATTTGTGATCTCACCTTCACATCTTTAGCGATGTTTCGGCTTCACATGCAAGGAAGTGAACATCAAATGAAGTAAGTATTTTATGTCAAAATGTTTCTGTGAAACTATAGACGAGTGTTTCTGTCAAATACTCTAGCACGCATTTTGCAGTATTTCTAAGCATTCGTTTCCCTATGAGTTGACCTTGTGTGTAGTTAGTGATATAGGTGGCATATTGTACACTGGTGGCATTACCAGGAAGCTCTCTAGCTGTGATAGTGTACTGGCAGAGCTGACTTCTGTCCTCCTCTCCTAACAAGACAGTGGTGTATTAAGTAGGTGCTAAAGGATCATTCTCAAATTCACCATATGGATTTAAATAATTCCTGTAAAGTTGGTATAGTTACATGGATTTAGTGAGTCAGTTACCATTCCAATGAGGTTTAATGGTTGAGTATAGAGGTCTTGGGGTTAGGCAGACCTGACTTAGAATATCAATTCTAGCTTTCTACCAGGTGTGTAATTCTGGATAGCTATAATATAAAGGAATTATAATAAGCTGCACTGTGTGTAAGATGCCTGTCCTGGTGTACACGAGAAGCTCAGCTAATGTTTAGTACATTCTTTTGTATTATTTCAAGGAGTAATTTCAATGGATAGTTGGGGACTAGATAGGTTAGACTTTGTATACTTGAATTATTACTTTTAAAATTATAGTATTTCTGTGACATTATTTAGTAAACAATATTTATTACACTGTTGATTCTGGATACTTAGCCTCTAACTTGTCTAACTTACTAATTGATCTTCATTTAGGTCACTTTAAATCTGAATAGTTTCCAGAATAAATAACTGTTACATTTGTACAAGAAAGTAGCTAAACTAAACTTTGATCATTCTATCTTTAGGGAATTGAATATTGTTCTGTTCACAGACATCCTAGTGCACCATACAATTTAAGTATGATGTCACCGGATATGTCATCTTCTTTATAGCCATATTCTCTTTCATTCTGAGTCTGAATTGTTTCTTCATGTAAAGCTTGTAACATGCCTTAAAAGCTATCTGTCTGCTTCTTTGTAGCATAAAAATCATGATTAATGACTCCTACTTTAATGTAGATTTTGTTTGAATTTTGGAGAACTTTTAAAAAATACTAATCAGACTGTGCCCAGAGGCTTTAGGCACAGAATGTCAACCCTTCACCCTCATTATTCAGGTTCCAGATGCTAACATGATGCTGACCAGACATCCCTGGACAGACAACCCCACCAATGTGTCCTGGAGCTCCGATTCCCCAGAGCCTTTCCCTACTAGGGAAAGAGAGAGAGACAGGCTGGGAGTAGGGATCGACCTGTCAACACCCATGTTCAGTGGGGAAGCAATTACAGAAGCCAGACCTTCCACCTTCTGCCTTCCACAGTGACCTTAGGTCCATACTCCCAGAGGATTAAAGAATAGGAAAGTTATCAGGGGAGGGGATGGAATACAGAGTTCTGGTAGTGGGAATTGTGTGGAGTTGTATCCCTCTTATACTATGGTTTAGTCAGTGTTTTCTTTTTATAAATAAAAATTTTAAAAATACTAATTATTTAAAAAGTAAATACTCAGAATACAATAATAACCACAACTTCTATATGGTCTTCTTTGCAGAGAAACTGCTGTCATCAATCTAGTAAAGAATTCAAGGAAGATACAAGACTCTAGCCAGGATGAATGTGCAGTCTACACCAGAGTGCAGCAAAACAGAGACTCAGAGCCCAAGAGTTTTAGAAAGATGGAAGAGAGTGCTTTAGAAAGTCACAGATACAGAGGCATGGCTAATTCCAGATTCAGACATGGAATGTCTGAACAAAAATTCCCATGTGAAACTTTTCACCGTTACATAGGGCCATATAACAGTTCACAAACAGTAAAAAAAATTTTACCTCATTTTTTACCAGCTTATTCAAAGAAGACATATGATTCTTTCCAAGATGAGCTAGAAGATTACATCAAAGTGCAGAAAGCCAGAGGACTAGATCCAAAAACTTGCTTCAGAAAGACAGAAGAGGGCTCTATGGAAATGCGTAGATATAGAGAAGTCACTTCTGGACCCCGACACAGAACACTTAAGCACAGATATTCACCTGAGATTTCTCAGACCTACCGACCATACACTATTTCAACAAATGTGGAAAGACAGTTACCTCAGTGTGTGACAGCTTATCCAAAGAAGTCATATGACTCTTTTCAAGATGAACTAGAAGATTACATCAAAGTACAGAAAGCTAGAGGACTAAAACCAAAGACTTGTTTCAGAAAGATAAGTGGTAGTCCTGTAGAAACCCATACATACAGAGTAGTTAATTCCAGACCGCAACATAGGATAATTGAACCAAGACTAGCAGTTGACAGTTTCCAGACTTATCAAGGTTCGTATAGTATTTCACAAACAGAGGGAAACCAGTTTCCTCAGTGTTTAACAACAGAAGACGACAATCAGAGACTAGATCCTATGACCTACTCTCAACCCACCAGAGACTATATCCCAGAAAAACCAGTACCACTGAGCCTTAATCAGCAAGAAAATAACTCTGCCTTATACAGTGTAGAATCTGAAGTTTATCGGCATCTCTCTTTAGAGAACTATACCATGGACCATCAAACAGGTCATAAAAGGAGACATGAGAAAAGGAAAAAATACCTAAAAGAAGGCAAAGAAAAGGCAGAGAAGCGACAATCGAAGCACAAAAGAGAAAAGTATGAGAATATGGATCTCAACAAAGACAAGAACATCCAACAGGGGGATAAAGAAGAAGATAAAGTCAGAGTCAGTTCAGAAAAACTTAAGCATCATAGAAAGAAGAAAAGACATGGCATGCCCTCAGAGAAAGAGCGTAAACACAGGAAGGATAAAAAGAAATCTGTTGAAGAAAAAACAGAAGAAGAAATGCTTTGGGATGAATCCATTCTTGGATTTTAAACTTTAGGTTTTATTTACCTGAAGGTAAATTGAAGAAATGGGCCTAAAATACGGAGTTAGACAAAGATATAGACAATCAGTAAAGAAAAGGAGAAGTGGAAATATACAGTATCAGTCTAGGAAAGCTTAATTCTTTGTGTAAGACTTGAAACTGAATTAAAGGGAGAAACAAACTTAAACTTGCCCTCTGAGAAAGAACATAAAAATACAATAAGAGCATAAGTGAGAAAAAAACTGTAGAAGACTGAACTGTCAGTGCTTTAGGATGAGCCTGTTCTATTAATATTAATGTGAACTTTAAGTTTTGTTTACTTGAGGATGAGCTGATGAAATCAGGTAAAATTGATCTAGACAAAAACAAGAGCATTTGATGAAGTAGCAGGTGTCAGTTAAAGCTTATATGTAAAGATGGAAATTGAATTTAAGGGAAGAAAACTTAAATCTAGTCTGTGAAGAACATAAAAACATAACAAGAACATAAGATAAAACTGTCTAGAAATTTGAACTTTCTAGTTTTTTTAACAAATTCCTGAAGTATGAACTGAAGAAGTAAGTTGAATAGTTCGTTTTCTTTTTTTAAAAAATTTATTTCTTTATTGGGGAATTAATGTTTTACATTCAACAGTTTGTACATGCATAACATTCCCCAGTTTCCCATTTAACAATACAACCCCCACTATGTCATTTATCATCCTTCATGGACCTGTATTCTCCCCACCCACCCACCCCAGAGTCTTTTACTTGGGGGCAATATGCCAAGAAGAGTTCGTTTTCATCAAGTTCATGTTACTTGAATTTTCCTAAGTTACTTTAATTTTAACAAAAGCCAGGTGAAGTGAGAGTATTCTATATGCTTTTTTCCTCAAATTACTGTTCCTCATTTTATTTTTAAAAAGCTAAAGAAAAATAAGCTTTTTACGTGTAGTGCAGTTTCTCTTAGCAAGGTTGTTTGTCTCTACCTCTGTTCATAAATTTTTGTGGCTGTGAGTTATTTACCAACGGGAGATAATATATTTTTAAAAGAGAGACTTATTACTAGACATTTTCAATTGTATTCATTGTTTGGGTTTGTGTTACTGGTATTGTATTGTTGTTGCGTGATTGTTTATGTGTCTTGACTTTTCTCTAAAAAAATGTCAAACTGACTTCGGGGATCATTGTTAAGTCTAATTTGCAGGGTATTTTTGTATTTCCTAGCTCAGAAATGAAAAATGAAACAGTATATAATAAATCTAAATGATATATTGTTTGTAAAAGTTCTCAAAAATACTGATGCAAAATCAGTCTATATTCTGGAAATGTTTATATTAAAGTGTTTTAATTTGTAATTATTTGTTTCTGTAAATGATTATTTCCCTTCCAAAGATGGTTTTATTTTAGGAGGGGAAGGAAAAGTCAAATAGTTAGCACCTCTAGGGAGATTTTACTGTAAATTAGTAATAATTTCATTTTTCTGCATCTTTCTTAGTAGAAGCTGATATTCACAAGTGATCTTAGTGTTAAGTGAGAAAATTAAGATAGTAGCACTTTAAACTGAAGAGGTCTGTAAGGGTACATTACCTTGAAATTGTTCCATGTGTATTTTTTTTAACTCCTGTGTTCCCATTTTTATATTAAGTATCTCCTGAATTCATTTGAGCATTATTATGTTACAATAGGAAGAGTAATCTCCCGAGAATCCAAATGCTAGGATTCTTAGTTGCACTATAAAATATAGTCTTGGAAATTCATCCTATCAGAATGCAACATATAATCATCAGGAATAAGAAAAATGGGTCATTGTGTTCCCTTGATGTGTTTATACTATCAAAAAATTGAATAAATGTATTTTCTAAGAGAAAAAAAGGGAAATTTTGAAACAATAAATCTCTTGTACATGTGGGAAAGGACTGAAAATTCTGAGTAATTATCCCATGTGACCCTAATATATTAGGGGAATTACTCAGAATATAATACTATATTATAATATATATGATGGAAGGAATAAGGAAAAAAGAAACAGAATAGAGCAAGTAAGTAGTTAATTAGAAACAAATAAACAAAATAAAGGGTGTGCAGTGGTAGACAACCTGGTAGAACACACATATTACCATGTAAGAGGACCTCGGTTCAAGGTCCCTTTCTCACCCTGTGGGGAGGAAGTCTTATATGTGTTGAAACAGTGCTGCAGATGTCTCCTTCTCTTTGTTTTGCTCACCCTCACCATTCTATGTCTCAGTCTTTTATCCTCTATCAAAAAGAGAAAAAAAAGGTCACTGGGAACTGTGGAGGCACCAAGCTCCAGCAATAAATCTAGTGGCAAAAACAAAAAAGGGGTAGTGATCGAACTTCTCTTTTGTGAGCCTGCTAAAAATAATTAGTTCCAGAGTATGTGAAAGACAGTTCAATTGAGCAAAGTAATTTTCAGAGTTGATAAATCCCTTTGTGTAAATAAGAGTGTTTTGTATTTAAAACTAAAGTTAAGGATTCAAAACTGCATGTTTTAAGAGAATTCACTAAGATATTAAATGGCTTTGAGCTTTTCAAAATAATATGAATAAATCAATAATCTGATAAAATTTTCCACACATTATTTTAATCATTATTGTGTAATGTATACAAGGATTAAACATTGAAGGTATTTTAATTAGGTGGTGTGTGGCAGTAGGAGGTAAAGGTTATGGTGTTGACTACATTCTTAGAGAACATACCAGTGACTTAGTCTAAAAAGTGCTTTTGAAAATTTGGTGGGAGATAAACATTTTTGCCAAAAGTAAACTTTATTTCAACTCCACCATAAAACAAACTTATTTTTGATCAGAAATAATAATTTTCTAGTTGAAGACAGAGAGAAGGACCTAGTTGCCAACTCTGGTGCATTTATTCTAAGCTACTTCTTCAGAGCACTTGTAGGTAAGTGTATAAATTAAGATAGCAAATTTTTTGCAGCATTCAAAATGATCTCTGTTTCCAGTATTGAGTGATGAATCTGTGAACATGAAATTAAATAGTATCTTAGGACCTGCATCTGGCTGTGAAAGACAGAACAAAACATTTGAAGGATTATATAAGATGTCACATGTGAAAAAAATACTTTTTTTAATTAAGAATTGGTTTAGGGGAGATAGTATAGTAGTTAAGCAGAAAGACCTTCATGCCTAAGGCAGCAAAGGTTTCAGGTTTAATCCCCAGAACCTCCAGAATCCAGAGATTAGCAGTGCTGTGGTATTAAAAGAGAAGGGGAGAGAGGGAGGGAGGGAAAAAATTGTGGGGGTCAGGCAATGGCACACCTGGTTAAGTGCTCAATTACAATGCACAAGGACCCAGGTTCAAGCCCCTGGTCCCCAACTGCTTTGGCCAATGTCAACCATCCATCTTGTAATTCCCTCCATTTCTGGAAAACCTTCAGTTGATCAAACCAAAAACTCTTTCTGAGCACCTTTTAACTCTGGCATTATACTATAAACAATCCTTGATCATGTTACTAACACATTCATCTTAATGTCAGTTGTGTTCTTATCGTATTCATCTTTACTGCCACTACTCTAATTTGAACATCCATTTCCTGATTATGGGAAAGTGGGTTTCAGAACAACTGAAATATTGAAAAAGTTATCTAAATTAGTGTTTGTGCAAAATTCTGTACCACATTATTAAGACAGGACTGAGTGGCCATGCATCCTGCATAGCATGTATGTTACAATTCGTAAGGACCCAAGTTCAAACTCCCAGTCCCTACCTTCAGAGAGGGAAGCTTCATGATCTGTAAAGCAGTTATGTAAGTATCTCTCCCATCTCCCCTTTCCCTCTCAATTCTCCCTGTCTCTATCCAAAAAAAATAAAAATATTAAAAATAATCAAAATATCAGAGTGCTATGGTGAACAAAGCCCTTAAGTATTTCAGAACTACCAGGCTTTCCCTTCTGATTGCTTCTCCCTACTGAGTAGGTGAGTTAACTTCCAGAATTTTAACTTGATACTCATATTTAATTCATCTCTTCATTCAAACAGTCTATAAAACTTGTCATGATACAAAGGTCAGGAGCTCCATAATGCCCCTCTGAAGGTTCATCAAGTCAGAGGCAAGCTTTGACCTCCCTTTTACAAATTCCTTCTAAATTATTTTTGAGCATGAGCTCAAAATCAGTTCTCAGACCCCAGAAATGGTTTACTCTTAGAAAAAAAAGATAAATGTTTTAAAGTATAGCAACCTTTCATTCATTTCATTCAAACATCTAGTGTATACAAAGCAGAATGCAAAGTACAAAAGACAGGACCATGAAAAAATTCAGTCAATGTCTCTTAAAAGTCTATATAGAGAACTGAAAAAGCTCAGATTGCTAAGGTGTAAATGAGGTGTTTGGAAAAGTGATTGACTTCCTACCCACAGTTCCTCATTTGCGGGGAGGGGGGGGTCATTTCACCAGCAGTGAAGCAGGTCTTTCTCTCCCCTTCTCTGTCTTCCGTTCCTCTCTCAATTTCTCTATGTCCTATACAATAACAAAAATGGCAAAAATAATAATAACAAGGGCAACAAAAATAGGAAAAAAGAAACTAGTTAAGAGCACACATTACAGTGCACAAGCCCCTAGTCCCCACATGCAGGGGAAATGCTTCACGAGTGGTGAGGCAGGGCTGCAGGTGTCTCTCTGTCTCTCTCCCTCTCTATCTCCCCCCTCTCTGTCTCTATCCAATAGTAAACAAATAAAAAAATGACCTCCAGGAGTGGTGGATTCATAGCACAGGCAATGAGTCCTAGCGATAACACTGGAGAAGAAAAAAAAAAAAGAAAACATTCAGTTCTTGTGGTCAATTCTCCATTTATCATAGATAAATGTTGCATTATCAAATCCCTGGTCATTTTTCTACTTGTCCCATGTCATTGATTCTGTCTTTGCTCTTTTGTCTCTCATAACAATGCTATATTAGCATTTGATCCTTGTCATGCAATTAACAGAGTTCCTCTATATTCATAGGTTAAAGTCCTAACTATATGTAGCTCAATTTGGAGATAACATATTTAATTAAATAATTAAGGGAAACCAGTATAAATGAAAGATGGTTTGTGTTAATACCATGGAAAACAATAATTATTTGAAGTAAAGAAGATCACTAAATATTCTTGAAAGGAAATGAATTTAAGAAATAAAATTCGGGGTGTCAGGCAGTAATGCAGTGGGTTAAGTGCAGGTGGCGCAAAGCACAAGGACTGGCTTAAGGATCCCGGTCCAGCCCTGGCTCCCAACCTGCAGGGGAGTAGCTTCACAGGCGGTGGAGCAGGTCTGCAGGTTATCTATCTTTCTCTCCTCCCCTCTGCCTTCCCTTCCTCTCTCCATTTCTCTCTGTCCTATCCAACAGTGACAACATCAACAACAACAACAATAATAATTACAACAATAAAATAAGGGCAACAGAAGGGAATAAAATATTTTAAATAAATAAATAAATAAAATTCGGGGGAGGGGTCAGGAGATCATTCACTTGGTAGATAACACACTTTATCATACATGAGGATCTGAATTTGGGCCCCCAGTCAACACATGGGAATCCATACACAGGGGATTGTTCATGAATAATGGAATGGCGCTACAGTGTCTCCCCTCTTTTCTTTCATCCTGTATCTGGAAAAAAAAAGAATAAAATGAGGCTCTCAGGAGTGTTGGAATCGTGCTGACATGACAGTGAAAGTTGAATATCAACTTATATTCACCTGTAATCTTTAAAAGTACATAAAGCCAGAAATAACACAATTTTAAGTAACAGAAGTACATGTTTTGTTTATAGATCAGATTATATAACTGGGCGTCCAGAGGTAGAGAAGGCTTCATATTTAGTTGATTCAGTGATTCAAAGGTGTAAACATTCAGGACTAAGCTTGAATCAATTGCTGTGTCAAGGGGCATAAGATGGAATGTGGAACTAGATTAGACCATCTCTAGGCCCATCCTTAGAGTAAGTGGCCAAAGCCCCTTCCTAAAAATAAATGATTGTGAGAGGGAGGAGATGCACTAATGAAAATCTGAGTACAATTAGGAAAGTGAGGAATGTATATTAAGTAAAGCATCACTTTTGAGGACTGACTTAAAGCACATTTATGTGTGTGTCTGTGTGTGTGTGAGAGAGAGAGATATAGAGAGACACAAAGAGAGAGAGACAGAGAGAGGGAGAGAGAAAGGTATAATACCCACAATAGTTAAATTATTCTAGTTCCCAAATATTTTTTTCCAGGTAACAAAGACTGATATTACTATTAGAGAACATGCTCTTCGGCATTAGTGAATGGGTAGTTACAATGAACAAGTGCTCTTAAGCATGCAGAGTTTTGGAAAAACCTCAAAAAACACTCAATTTGATATTCTTTAATCTCTTTTTTCTCACATTTTTGACAAGCATCCTATTCAGTGTTGAAGTCAGATATTATCAGATCAGAATAAATTAAAAAGCTGAGAGTTCTTCATATATATTTTTTCCAATTTTAACCATGACATAAATATTCAACACAAATTTCATAGCACTTAAACAGTAAAAATAAAGAGAATAACTTTCATAGAGGTGTTGCAACAGAAAAAGTATTAGAATCTCAAGCATGGAGTCCCAAGTTACATCCGTGGCACTACCTGTATGAGAATGATGTTCTGGTGTACACACACACACACACACACACACACACACAAATAAATAAAGTCATTACCTTTATTTTATTTAAAGAGCACCCATAAAATTCAACATAGGTTATCTTTCAAGGATTTATTGGACCACTCCAGATTGGCTGTAGGCAGCCTGAGCAAGGACAGCCAATTATAAGAAGTACCCCCCCCCCCCCCCCCCCCGCCAAACAAAAAACTTCCAGGTAGTCTTTCCCAGGCAGGGGTAAAGCTCTGATTGCTCAGGTATTTTGTCACTCAAATAGAGCTCCAGCCACTTTAAAAAATAAAAAAAGGAAAAGGCTTGGAATGACACCCTTGGTGAGCCCGGAATCCTGCTAAAGAAAATAGCTCAGTGGGGAGCCTGCTAGGAGCCTGTCCAGCCCCTGGTGGCTGGTTCTGGGGTGGGGGAGATAGGGGTGAGCTTCAGAAATAATCAAAAGATATACCTTTCTTTTTCCCCCTCACCTCCATTTTCTAACCCAAGAGTGGTGTCACCCTCAGGACCCCTTATTCACCTTCCTGCTGACGGCCCAGTAGCCTATCCTATCCAGAGAACCCCAGGTCACAAGCTACTCAGCTTGTTGTAGCTCACGCCAGCCGCTGCTTCCAAGTCACCATTAATATTATTTTTTTAAGTACAAAAAATCAGCCCAGAGTAATGATGCCACGGTAGTGATAAAAATATTTTAACATATTTTTAGGATATTTTGCTAAGCCAAGGATAATGCTGCATTATTACATTTATATGAAGTACCTAAAATAGTCAATTTTATTGGAAAAAAATAAAATGGGGTTATCAGGGGTGTGAAGGAAAGGGAAATAGGGGGTTTCTAATAGATATTTATAAAATTCTAGTTATGGAAGATGAATAAGTTCTAGAAAGCTAATGTGCAACACTGAACTTATAGTTAGAAATATGGTATTATACACATAAGAATCTGTTTAAAAGTTAGATCTGGCATTGGATTTCCATACCAAAATAAATAAAAATAACCATTTTGTTTGTTTCAATTTTCCCTGCCCTCCTGCTAGTTGTTTCATTTTTATGCATCAGAAAAAGTTGGCCAAGAACAGTTACTGAGTAACCAAGCAAATGAGTCATTTTTTTAATTTAAGAAAGGATTAATTAACAAAACCATAGGGTAGGAGGGGTACAACTCCACACAATTCCCACCACCCAATCTCCATATCCCACCCCCTCCCCTGATAGCTTCCATCCCTCTGGGAGCATGGACCCAGGGTCATTGTGGGTTGCAGAAGGTAGAAGGTCTGGCTTCTGTAATTGCTTCCCCGCTGAACATGGGCGTTGACTGGTCAGTCCATACTCCCAGTCTGCCTCTCTCTTTCCCTAGTAGGGTGTGTCTCTGGGGAAGCTGAGCTCCAGGACACATTGGTGATGATAACATTAACTATCAATTGTCTTTTTGAACCCTAAGACAGCAGGAACCTCATATCTCCACTATAGAGCCCCTACTTCCCCCAGTCCTGGAACCATTGGATAGGGCCCACTTTCCCGTATGCCTCTCCCAATCCATAGCAAATAATATTGCATCCGCCTATCACAACCTAACCAACTCAACGATTGCCACCTCAACATGCTTCACTTCAGACTGTGTCCAGAGACTTCACGTGTGGAATGACAACCCTTCAGCTTCATTACTCGGGTGAGACCTTTCCTTTCATAGTATACTCTAATTTCATCGCAGGTGGTTCACTTTCTTTTTTTTAATATTTTTTTTATTTGTTATTTAAGAAAGGATTAATTAACAAAACCATAGGGTAGGAGGGGTACAATTCCATACAATTCCCACCACCCAATCTCCATTTCCCACCCCCTCCCCTGATAGCTTTCCCATTCTCTATCCCTCTGGGAGCATGGGCCCAGGGTCATTGTGGGTTGCAGAAGGTAGAAGGTCTGGCTTCTGTAATTGCTTCCCCGCTGGTGGTTCACTTTCTAACAAAGTCCCAAAACCTAGATATACACCAGTTTCTGTGAGAGAGAGCATTTGTTCACACGTATCTATAAACTACTACAAAATATATACCTGAAAGCAGAAGTACACTAGAGTTTGCAGTGAGTACCTCCCTAACACTTCCTCTCCACTATTCCAAGCTTTGGGTCCATGATTGCTCAACAATTTGTTTGGCTTCGTATGTTAACTCTCTTTTCAGTGACCAGGTTCCAGATGCCATCAGGATGCTGGCCAGGCTTCCCTGGATTGAAGACTCCAGCAAATGAGTCATTTTATAGCAATAAATATACTCCTTCATTTCTTTCAGAAGAATGCTTTAAAAAGTTGTTACCACCATGGCGTCACAGTTCTTGGCCAACTTTTTCAGCTAGAAAGGTGCAATCTCTGGATCCTTCTCAGTCTAACCTCAAATTCCATGGTCATAGCTAGGAACATTTTAGGATGCATTCATTTCAGGCCCGGTCTTCCTTGAGCAGCAGAAAATGTTGACCCAGCCTGACTTTGGAGAGTGGGGCAATTGCTACCACTGTTGTTCTACATTGAGGGCAATGTCCTGTAGAGACCCATAAGAGGGTGTATGATATTGCTTCTGATAGAGATGACCAGTAATGTTGGAGAGAGGGATCTGTTAGAGTTCTAGGCCCACCATTTATATGTAGGAACCTCAAGATTCCCTGACTAGGGCCATGGATATTAGGGTGGCCTGGAAGTGACTAAAAGGGCTATCATTAAATTGTGTCGGTCTCTTGTCCTAATCCAGTTTTTGTAATCATTATGTTATCTGACAAGGTTAGACTTAGAGTGATTGAGGGAAGAGAAATAGGAATAGATGAAAGAGTGTCTAGGTTTAAGTAGAAAATACTTGATTAGGTACTTTATGGTGTCCAGACTCAGATATCATTATTATTGCTATTATTATAACCTCCAGGGTTATCACTGGGGCTCAGTACCTGCACTACAAACCCACTGCTTCTGGAGGCCATTTTTTCCCCATTTTTGTTGCCCTTGTTGCTGTTATTACCATCATTACCATCACTGTTGTCATTGCTGTTGTTGGATATGACAGAGAGAAAATGAGAGAAGAGGAGAAGACAGAGAGAGGGAGAGAAAGATAGACACCTGCAGACCTGGTTGACCGCTTGTTAAGCAACCTCCCTGGAGGTGGGGACCCAGGGACTGGAACCTGAATTCTCACACTATTCTGTATGCTTTGAGCCATGTGTGCTTAACCCACTGTGCTACTGCCCAGCCCCTTAGTTGGATATTTTTTAATAATTATTTTTAGCACTACAGTGAGCATAGGCTTGTATATATCCTTTTGAATTTATTCAATTCCATATATATATTTGTTTGTTTTTAGATAAAGGATGAAAAACTGAGAGGAGGAGAGGAGGGGGCCCATAGCACTACTTCACTATTCGTGAAGCTTCCTCTTTTTTTCAGTGTTCCCTTGTCTTGGATTGGGGCTGAGATCTGGGTTCTTATTCTACCAGGTGAACTATACCCAGGCCCTTCAACAGAAATTTTATAAAGCTTTAGTTATCTTTATTTTTATTTTCATCAGGGTTACCACTGGGGTTTGGTGCCTACAAAAACAAATCCACAGTTTCAGGAGGTCAATTTTTGCCTCTTTTTAAAATTTCTTTATTGGGGAATTAATGTTTTACATTCAACAGTAAATACAATAGTTTGTACATGCATAACATTTCCCAGTTTTCCATATAATAATACAACCCCCACTAGGTCCTCTGTCATCCTTCTTGGATCTGTATTCTCCCCATCCACCCACCCCAGAGTCTTTTATTTTGATGCAATAAATTTTTGCCTTTTAATTCTTTTTTTTTTACTTGTTAGAATAGAGAGAAATTTAGTGGGGAGGGCAAATGAGACACCTGCCACACTGCTTCACTATTCATAAATCTTCTCCCTTAAGGTGGGAACTGGAGGTTTTAACCTAGATCCTTGTGCATGGTAGCATGTGCTCAACTGGGTGTCTTTGTCGGGCTCTATCCTGTGTTTTCACCCATTCTGACTACCATTAATATTAAGTACATATTGAGTATAAAAAATTTAGGTAATCAACTAGAAAAAACAACAAGGATCACCTGAGAACACAACAAGACAAGACCAGGATCTCTCTCTTTTTAAAATATTTAATTAATTAATTTATTTTATTTATAAAAAGTAAACACTGACAAAACCATAGGATAAGAGGGATACAACTCCACATAACTCTCACCACCAGAACTCCATATGCCATCCCCTCCCTTGATAGCTTTCCTATTCTTTAACTCTCTGGGAGTATGGACCCAAGGTCATTGTGGGATGCAGAAGGTGGAAGGTCTGGCTTCTGTAATTGCTTCCCTGCTGAACATGGGCATTGACAAATCGATTCATACTCCCAGCCTGTCTCTCTTTCCATAGTGGGGTGGAGTTCTGGGGAATCAGAGCTCCAGGACACATTAGTGGGGTTACCTGTCCACGGAAGTCTGGTTGGCATCATGGTAGCATCTGGAACCTGTTGGCTGAAAAGAGAGTTAACATATAAAGCCAAACAACTTGTTGACTAATAGTCATGAACATAAAGGCTGGAATAGTGCAGATGAAGAGTTTGGTGGTCTCCGTTTTGTAGATAGCTAGTAGGCCTATTTTAGTTATATTCCAAAGGGCCCGTGACTATACTAGTTTTTTTTTTTTTCCCTGAGCCTGACATCTGATATGCAAGTGGATCCAAGTTATTGTTTGGGAAGATGATGTCATGGTTGGAAAAAAGACCAGAAAGCTATATCAGGGAAGAGAATAGCTCCCAAATATGGGAAAGGTGTATAAATATTGATTACTGTAAGCCCCATCGATTTGATCTGATCTGGAGCCAATATTCAGCTTAAGAGCCTATGTGACATTTGCATCCCTGTAGATCTGAGCTCACATTCTGTGGTCATGAGTAGGAATGTTTCAAGCTGCCCCAATTTCAGGACCCATTTTCCTCAGGTGGAACATAGATTATTTTGTCTATCCTCCCTTCGGAGGATGGAACATTCTCCACCATTGCTGATCCAAGTTGAGGGCAAGGTCCTATAGGTGCCCACAAAGGGGTCTATTGTGTTGTTCCTGATATAGTTGACTAGTAACAATGGAGAGAGGAATTTATTCGAGTTCTAGGCCCATCAAGTCTGTTTGGGAACCTCAGGCTTTCCCGATTAAGACCCTAGCTGGTGGAATGGCCTGATAGTGACTAAGGAGTCATCGTTAAAGTATGCCAGTCTCTTGCCCTTATTCAGCTTTTTCAGTCCTTGCTTTGATAAGGATATCTTGGGAATTAGTGAGGGAAGTATAATATGAAATAGGTGAGGAGGGCATCTGATTATACTTAGACACTATTTCATTATGAACTTCATACTAACTCACTGTAGACTATTGTGTACTTTTGCTTTCAGGTATATATTTTGCCCTAATTTATGGATTCATGTGAACATATACCCTATTTCATGGGACCTGGTCTATATCTAGGATTTGGGACTTTGTTAGGAACTGAACCACTTGGAATGGAAGTAGAGAATCCTATGAAAGGAAAGGTCTCACTGGAGTAATGAGGCTGAAGTGCTGACTTTTTTTGTCCACACTCCAAGACCAAGATAACATAAAAAAAAAGAAACAAACAAAAAACATCAAACAAAAAACGGGGGCGTGGTGGTAGTGCAGTGGATGAAGCACACATGGCACTTGATCCTGATTCAAGCCTGTGATCCCCACCTGCAGGGGGTCGCTTCAAGAGTGATGAAGCAGGTCTCAGGTTTCTGTCTTTCTCTCCCCCTCTCTGTCTTCCTGTCCTCTCTTGATTTCTCTCTGTCCTATCCAACAATGACAGCAACAACAACAATGATAAAACAACAAAGACAACAAAAAGGGGGAAAATAGCCTCCAGGAGCAGTGGATTGCTGTCCAAGCCCCAGCAATAACCCAGGAAGAAAAAAAAATTATGCCACGAATGAGTACAAATGTGTGGCTCATGGACAGAAAGTGGCTGAGGCAGAGATTCCTGGTACTGAAAGGCTGTATTCAGGATCAGCTAGTGCAAATCCAGGAGTGTGCTAGCAGAAATACCACTTCCAGTTTGAATTTTACCAACAAAATGACTGTTGAAGGGAGGAGAAAGTTGTGTTAAACTCACAAATTTTCAACTGTGAGTCTCCATTGCTGTTGCCCTTCAGAGACTGGAACAGCAGCAGGGAAACGCTATTTTGACATCAGAGGCACACTGGTGGTGACTCAGGATAAAATATGCCCTCTGGGTATTCCCAAAGTATGGCTATGTAATAGAAGTCTTTTTATATTGTTCTCCTGATAAACTAGGAAAAAGTGGTGAGTGAGTCCATGATCCCAGAGGACTAAAGAATAGGAAAGCTTTCAAGGGAAGGGATGGGATGCAGAACTCTGGTGGTGGGAATTGTATGGCTTTGTATCCCTCTTATCCTGTAGACTTGGCAATATTTTTATTTTGTAAATAAATTAATAAAATATAGAGTACATTTTATAATATTTTTCAAGAGAATGTGCTCCAATGTGTTCTTGTCAGTGTTTCCATTTAATAAATAAAAATAGTAAAAAGTAAAAAAAAAAAACTACAAGAAGAAAATCACCTACCTTCTCTGCAATGTTTTTAAAATTTCTGCCTAATAAGATTTGCTTTAAGAATTGAGTGTGTGCTTGCTGCACTAAACTTTGCATCTAAACTTTGTATACATGGGGTATAATTTTATGATTGGGTAGCATTTATCACATTACTTAATTCCAATTACAGTTAATCAGACAAATATATGTTACTATACCTGTTACTACATAAAGATAAACAGGAACCATAAAGTAGGAATAGAGCAGATGAATGTAAGGACTTTAGGGTTGACAGAAGCTAGGAAATATTTTTATTATTATTTTCCTAGGAGTCTATGTATTAATAATCTCTGCTTGAGCTTGATATAAAGCATGAGAAGGACCAGAAATACTGTCTGGAAAGATAGTGTCAGAGTGAGAGTATAACTAGGAAGAAAGATTATGGCAGATAGTTTCTCACAAACTTGAAGATGATATATAAATGCAATTTACTTTTTACCACGGAGATCTAAGCCAGGGCCTACATCCATTCATATTTAGCACAGAAGCCTATACAACCTATGAGTCTCTGAAGACTGAGCTCACAGTTTATAGTCACAATTGGGATCATTCTAGGCTGAGATCATTTCAGACCTAGTCTTCCTCAAGTGGCAGAGTAGGATGACTCAGCCTCCCTGGGCAGAGTGGGGCAGTCCTACCATTGATATTTCATAGAAATGATATGGTTCTGAGTAGGCCTATAGAAGGGCTTATAGTGACATTGCCAGTGGATGTGACCAGTGATGGTAAAGAGGAATCTATCAGAGATCCAGGCTCATATTATTTATGGGAGAATGTAAGGATTCCCTATCTAGGACCCTGGTTGATAGGGTGGCCTGATAGTGGCCAGAAAGGCTGTCATTAAGTGAGTCAGTCTCTTTCTCTTATCCAGCTTTTACAATCACTTTTTATCTGACAATTAGATTTTGCATCAGTTGTTAAAGTGTTGAGTGTCCTTTGTTTTATCCAAACCGGTATTAGGCTTATGAGATCTGGCCTCAAGTTAGGGAGGAAATAGACCTATGAATTTAGTGGGGTCTTACTGAGCCTCAAGTTTTTCTGCATTTACTTATTTGATGATTCTAGCAAAAATTGTCATAGGGACAATAATTGCCCTATACTTGATATACAGTTTTTGCCAATATAACTCGTGGCCAGCTATATAGTGTTTCTTATAAAGCTTATCAAGAGGTAACAATAATGCGGATGCTCTTTCAGAAAAGATTTAAAAATATGTTAGAGTATGTTTTACTTCCTTTTGTATAGTGAAAAGTGCACATTTTACCATGTGCAAGGATCATCTGTGCGGCAGGGGTTGGGGAAGCTTCACAAGCAGTGAAGCAAGTACTGAAGGTGACATCTCTTTCTTGCCTGATTGTGATGGCAAGGACTTCTAGGACCATGTTGAACAGAAGTGAGAATGGACAACCTTGTCTAGGTCCTGATTTTAAGAAGAAAACTTTCATTTCTTCTCCACTGAGTAGCATGTTAGCTGTGAGTTTGTCATATATAGCCTTTATTATGTTGAGGAATTTTCCTTCCACTCCAAGTTTCTTGAGGGCATTTATCATAAATGGGTGTTGGACCTTGTCAAATATTTTTTTGTGCAGTAGTTGAGAAAATCATGTTATTTTTCTTTCATTTTATGGATTATACCTGATTGGAATGTGGATATTGAATCATCCTTGTTTCCCAGAAATGAATACTATTTAGTCTTGGTGGATTATTCTCTCTCTTTTTAAAGGTGGTTGAGTATGAATTTTGTTTTATTTTTATTTTCTTTATTTAGAAAGGAGACATTAACAAAACCATAGGATAGGAGGGGTACAATTCCACACAATTCCCGCCACCCAATCTCCATATCCCATCCTCTCCCCTGATAGTTTTCCCATTCTCTAACCCACTTGGGAGTATGGACCCAGGGTCCTTGTGGGTTGCAGAAGATGGAAGGTCTGGCTTCTGTAATTGCTTCCCTGCTGAACAAGGGATTGACTGGTCAATCCATACTCCCAGCCTGTCTCTCTTTCCATAGTGGGGTGGAGTTCTGGGGAATCAGAGCTCCAGGACACATTGGTGGGTTCTTCAGTCCAGGGAAGCCTGGTCAGCATCCTGATGGCATCTGGAACCTGGTGGCTGAAAAGAGAGTTAACATACACAGCCAAACAAATTGTTGAACAATTGTGGACCCAAAGGTTGGAATAGTGGAGATGAAGTGTTGGGGTGTACTCACTGCAAACTCTAGTGTACTTCTGCTTTCAGGTATATACCCTGCCCCAGTTTATGAATACGTGTGAACACATGCTCCACCTCACGGAACCTGGTCTATATCTAGGTCTTGGGACCTTGTTAGGAAGTGAACTAACAAGTTAGGGATGGAACTAGAGAATACCATGAAAGGAAAGGTCTCACCGGAGCAATGAAGCTGAAGGGTTGTCATTCCACACCTGAAGTCTCTGGACAGAGTCTGAGGCGAAGCACGTTGAGTTGGTACTGGTTGCGTTGATAAGGTTGCGATCAGCAGATGCAATATTATTTGATATGAATTGGGAGAAGCATGCGGGAAAGTGGGCCCCACCCTAAGGTTCCAGGGCTGGGGGAAATATAGGTTCTACAGTGGAAATGTGAGGTTCCTGCTGTCTTAGGGTTCAAGAAGACAATGGATAGTTATTGTTATCATCACATTATTTGGCAATTGGGTTAACATTATTCTCTTAATATGTTGTTGGATTAGATTAGCTAGGATTTTGTTAAGAATCTTTGCACCAATGTTCATCAGGGATACGAGTTTGTAGTCTTATCTTTTTGGTGGAGTCTGTAGTAAATGATGTCTAATTAAAATTACTTATCAAGGCAAAAAATAAGGAGTTGAAGCAAAGCATTTATTCTTTTGCAAAAGGGTGTGCTAGCAACAGTGGCCATCAGGCAGCAACGCACCCCCTTAACCCTTCTCCCATCTTTTATACCTGAGACAGAACTGCCTCCTCTACCCCTGGGCTGGGCTTCAGAGCTCACAATCTCCCCATTGCCTAAACAAGGAAAGGAAGAAGAGAGTCTGAGGGTCTCTGCTGGAAGATTAGTAAGCACTGCAAGGAGCTGAACTAAAGAATACAAAACTACTGGCCACAGGTGGTTGTAGATAACAATTTATGAAAAGAATTTTTGTACTAAACAGTTTGTTCTATTCATGCTCTTTGAAGAGAAGACCTAACCGTTTCTCACAAGTCCTTTCCAGGTTTGAGTATCAGAGTGATGTTAGTCTCATAGAATGTATTTGGGAGTGTTACCGCTTCTATATTCTGGAAGAGTTTGAGGAGAATGGGTATTATTTCTTCTCTGAATGTTTTATAGAATTAGTTTGTATAGCCATTTGGACCTGGACTTTTGTTCTTGAGGAGGCTTTTGATTATTATTTCAATTTATGCACTAGTGATTAACCTGTTAAGTTTATCTACTGCCTTTGTATCTTAAGCTTGACAGTTGGTATGACTCTAAGAATGTATTCATTTCCTCTTAGTTTCCAAATTTATTTCCATATAGATGTATATAATAGTTTTTCCATGACCCTTTGTATCTCTGCTTCATCTGTTTTAATATTTCTTCTCTTTCTTATGAATGATATACCATAGCTTTCCCTTTTTTTCTCTTAGTGAGTGCAGCCAATGGCTATTATATTTTTGTTGTTGTTGTTATCCTTTCAAGGAAACATCTCTTGGTTTCATTAATCTTGCTAATGATCTTTTTCTTTTCTATTTCATTGATTTCTGCTCTAATTTTAACTATTTCCTGTTTCTGCTCACTATTGTATCTCCTTGTTGCTCTATTTCTAGTTGGTTCAGTTGTGTTGCTAGATGATTTACTACTGACTTCTTGGCTTTATTAATGTGTATTAATAAATACACATTTAATAAATAATTACACAATTAATACATACACATTTGGCCTGTATTGCTATGAACTTCCCTTTCAGGACTTCTTTTGCTGCATCCCATTGACCCTGATAACTGGTTTCTTTATTTTTGTTGGTATCGAGGTAGTTCTTAATTTCATTTTGATTTCTTAATCATCTGTATGTTATTCAGGAGAATGTTGTTTGGTTTTCTGACTTCGGGGCAATTTATTTTCTGTTTCTTTATTTTTGTTGGTATCAAGGTAGCTCTTAATTTCATTTTGATTTCTTAATCATCTGTATGTTATTCAGGAGAATGTTGTTTAGTCTCCTGACTTTGGGGCAATTTCTTTTCTTTTTGTGGTTGATTTCTAGCATCATACCATCATGGTCTAAGAAGATGCACTTTATTATTTCAATAATCACATATTTGTTTAGGCTGTCTTAGTGACCCAGCATACGGTCAACCATGTGAATGTTCCATATGTACTTGAGAAAAATGTGTATTAATTTCTTTGGGGATGGAAAGTTCTGTAAATATCTGTTATGTCCATTTCATTTATGGTTTCATTTAAGACCACTGCTTTCTTATTATTTTTTTGTCCAGATGATCTGTCTCTGGCTGAGAGTGGTGTGTTAAGATCTCTTAATATGGTTATGTTGCTGTCAATGTCTCCCTTTAGTTCAATAACTATTTGTTTTATATATTTGGGTGCATCTGAGTTTGGGGCATATGTATTTATAATGGTTATGTCTTTTTGTTGGATTAGTCCTTTGACCATTCTATAGTATCTCTGTCTCTGTTTATATTCTTTACCTGAAAGTCGGTTTTATCTGCAAATGGAATAGCTGAACTTGTCTTTTTTTCCTGAATTATTAGCTTGGAACATTTTGCTCCAACCTCTTACATTAAGCTTCCATTTGTCATTTATCTGGATATGAGTTTCCTGAAGACATATGATAGGTGAATCATGTTCTTTAATCCATTTAGCCATTCTTAGCGTTTTGACACATGAACTTAGGCCATTCACATTTTGGGTGTTTATTGATATTTATGGTTTACTTACATCCATTCTGACTATTTTGAGTTTGTTTTAAATTGTTGATTATTTCCTCATTTGTTTATTCTTTTTTTTCTCTTTCTTTTCCCCCCAGGGATATCAGTAGTGTTTGGAGCTGGCACTACAAATCCGCTGCTCCTGCAGTCATTTTTTTTTTGATAGGACAGAGAGAAATTGATGGGGAGATACAGAGGGAGAGATAAAGATAAACAACTGCAGACTTGCTTCACTGCTTGTGAAGAGACCCTCAGTGCAGGTGGGGAGCCAAGGGCTCAAACCAGGGTCCTTGCACTTTGTACTATGTGTGCTTAAGCTGGCATGCTGCCACCTGGCCTCCAGTACAAAGGTGAAGAGAGAATATGAACAGAATATTCACTACAGAAGATATACAAAAGGCCAAGAAAGTGGGCCAGGTGGTGGCACACCAGGTTAAGCACACATAGTACAAAGCACAAGGACCTGCACAAGGATCCCGGCTTGAGTCCCAGGCTTCCCACATGTAAGGGGGTCACTTCACAATCAGTGAAGCAGGTATTCGGGTGTCTATATTTCTCTCTCCCTCTCTACCTTTCTCTTGCCTCTCAATTTCTCTCTGTCCTATCAACAACAACAACAACAAAAACTGAAAGAAAGTACTGGATTCATAGTGCAGCCATACAAAAAATTGCTCCAAGTCCCTGATTGCCAAAGGAATGCAAATAAAGACAATGAGATACCACCTCACCCCTGTAAGAATGTCATACATTAGATACAACAAATGCTAGAGAGTTCATGGAGACAAATGATCCCTCCTGCACTGCTGGTGGAAATATAAATTGGTTCAACCCCTGTGGGGAGCAATCTGGAGAACCCTCACGAGGCTAGAAATGGAACTTCCGTATGACACAATAATTCCTCTCCTAGAGATATATCCTAAGGAGTCAATCACACTCATCCAAAAAGATATGTGTACACCTATGTTCCTAGAAGCACAACTCATAATAGCCAAAAACTGGAAGCAACCCAGGTGCCCAACAACAGATGAATGGGTGAGAAAGTTATGGTATATATATACACACAGTGGAATACTACCCAGCTATTAAGAATAAAATTCTCTGACTCAACCTTGATGAAGCTAGAAGGAATTATGTTAAGTGAGATACTTCAGAAAGACAAAGACGAGTATGGGATGATTCCACTTGTAAACAGAAATAGAGAAAGAAGAATGGAAAGGAAAATGCAAAGCAGATTTTGACTGAGTTTGGAGTATTACACCAAAGTAAAAAACTCTAGGTGGAGAGTGAGGGTAGATTTTCAGCTCTGCTGCAGTGGGGTGGGGGTAGGGACACAGAGTTTTGGTGGCAGGAATGGTTTTACTATACTCTCCTATTAACTTAGTCTTATAAATCACTATTTAATTAATATGAGAGGGGAAAATATATTGAATGTCTCAAATATTTTGATGAATAGACCCCAGTTCTGAATATATATTCCTTCAATCTAAGCACTTAAGGTTTAAACTTGGTAAACTGGTTGAAATTTAACAGTGAGCTTAAATTGTTAATACATTTCTAATAATGACTTTTTTAAAGCATTAAATCACTTATAATCTTAGACCAGGAAGATCAGAACCAACTGGCCTTGTCAGTATATGAGATATAGTTATTTTCAAATAGCATTAAGTGGCATATATTATGGTAAGGTCTTCTATAGTACACTAAATCCTAACCATGGGATTTTCAAAATAAAACAAATTCCCAAATAACATGGTTATAAAAACAATTATCTATTGCCTTCTTAAAATATAAGATAGCAGGAACCTTCTTCATTCTCTATAAAACACATATTTCTCCCAGTCTTGGAACCTCTGGAGTGTAGCTCATTTTCCTTCACACTTCTCTTGATCCATGGCAATTCATACAGCATCTGCTGATCTCAACCAAATCAATGCAACCAGTACCACTTTTACATGTTTCATCTTGGACGGTGTCCAGAGACATCAAGCATGGGATATCAACCCTTCAGATCCATTGCTCTGGTGAGACCTTTCCTAGCTCATAAGACTCCTTAATCCCATTTTGGGTGGTTCACTTCCTAACAAAGCCACAGAACCTAGATATAGGCCAGGGTCTATGAGATATAGCACATGTATACAGGTATCCATAAGTTAGGGGAAAATATATACCTTAAAGTAAAAGTGCACAATAGTTTGCAATAACTCGATAAGGGCAGCAAGTCCGTAAAAAAAATCCTAAAAAAGACACTATAAATTAATCAAATAGTTTATACTTAGACCTAGATACTCTCCTCACCTTCTTCCTATGTCACTTCCCTCAATCACTTTAAGGCTAACATTTTTAGATAAATTATGGACTACAAAAGCTAGATAAGGGTAAAAGACTTGCATACTTTAAAAATTTTTATTTATAAAATGGAAATTTCGATTAGACTATAGGATAATAGGGGTGCAATTCCACACAATTCCCACCACAACTCCATATCCAGTTCTCTCCCTTGATAGCTTCTCTATTCTTTATTCCCCTGGGAGTACAGACCCAGGACCATTATGGGGTGCAGAAGGCAGAAGTTCTGGCTTCTGTAATTGCTTCTCTGATGAACATGGGTATTGGCAGGTCAATCTATACTCCCAGCTTCTCTCTCTCTTTCCCTAGTGAGGCAGGGCTCTGGGAAGGCTGGGCTCTGGTGGGATCCTTTGCCCAGGGAATTCAGGTTGGCATCATGCTAGCTTCTGGAACCTGGTGGCTGAAAAAGAGTTAAGATATAAAGCAGAACAAATTGTTGACTGAACAACAAATCATGAACCTAAAGGTAAGAATATAGTAGATGAACATTTGGGGTCTCCATTTTGTAAAAAGCTAGGTCTATTTAACATATATTCCAAGGGGTCCATGACTTTACTAGTTTTTGCCTGAGCCTGACAGCTAATATACAGGTAGACCCAGGTTATTGTCTGAGAAGATGGTGTCATAGTTGGAAAAGGGACTAGAAAGCTTGATCAGGGAAGAGTAGCTCCCAAATATGGGAAAAGTACCTAAGTATTGGTAAATGTAAACCCCATTGATTTTATTTGGGACCCATATTCAGAACAGGGGCCTATGCGATCTCTGCACCCCTGTAGGTCTGAGCTCACATTTTGTAGTCACAGGTAGGAACATTCCAGGCTGTGCCAATTTCAGGACCCATCATCCTTGGGTGATAGACAGAGTATGTTAACCAACCTCCCTTCAGAGAATGGAACATTCTCTACCATTGTTGATCCACACTGAGGGCCATGTCTGATAGGGGCCCACAGAGGGGCCCATTATGTTGTTCCTGATGGAGATGACCAGTGACAGTGGTGATAGGGATCTGTTAGAGGTTAGGCCCATCATGTCTGTGTGGGAATCTCAGGTTTCCCTGATTAAGGCCCCAAGTGAAGGGGTGGCCTGGTAGTGACTGAGGACTCATTATTAAAGTACGCCAGTCTCTTGCCCTTATTCAGCTTTTGTAGTCCTTTGTCTGACAAGTTTAGCTTTGGAGTGATTGAGGGACATGTAATAGAAGGTACATGAGGAAGGTATCTAGGTCTCAGTAGAAATTGTTTCATTAGGTACATTAAGCTATCTTTTAAGGTCTACTTGCTTGCTTAGACTGGCACACTTTAATGATGGCTCTCTTGGTCATTACCAGGCTACCCCATCTTCTGGGGCCCTAGTCAGGGAATCCTGGGATTTCCACATAGATATGATTGGCCTAAATCTCTATTGGATCCCATTCTACACGATCATTGTTCATCTCCTTCAGGAACAACATAGTGGACCCTCTTGGTGACCCCTACTGGATCTTGCCCTCAATGTGAAACAACAATGATAAGGACTTTCCCACTCTCTGAAAGGAGGCTAGGTGAACATACTTTGCCACTCAAGTAAGACTGGTCCTGCAATGAGTGCAAGCTAGAATATCCCTAGCTATGACCACAGAATATGAGCTCAGACATAAAGGAATGCAGAGATTAAATAGGCTTCTATGCCGGATATGAGCCCCAGATCAGATCAATAGGAATTACAGTTGATAATATTTCTATACTTGTCCCATATTTGGGAGCTACTCTCTTCCCTGATCCAGCTTTCTAGTACTATGTTCAACTCTAATACCATCTCCCCAGACTATACTATTAACTGACCTGCCTGTTAGCTGTCAGGCTCAGGCAAAAATTAGTGAAGTCATAGGCCCCTTGGAATATATCTAAAATATACTACCAAGCTGTTTCCAAAACAGAGACCCTAAATTTCATCTCCTATACTCTTACTTTAGATTCCTGATAATTAAACATTTTGTTCTGCTTTATATTGTAATGTTTTTTAAAAATTTCTATTTATTTATTATTGGATAGAGACAGAGAGACATTGAGAGAGGATGGGGATATAGAGAGGAAAAGAGGCAGAGAGGCACCTGCAGCCATGTTTCACCCCTTGTGAAACTTTCTTCCTGCAGATGGGGACCAGGGGCTTGAACCTGGGTCATTGCACACTGTAATGTGTGAGCTTAACCAGGTATGCTACCGCCTGGCCCCACATTATAATGTTTTTTAGCCACCAAGTTGCAGATTCTACCATGATGCCAACCTGACTTCCCTGTGCAGATGACCTCTTCAATGTGTCCTGGAGCCTACCTCTCCAGAGCCTTGCCCCACTAGGGAAATATAGAAATAGGTTGGGAGTATGGATCGACCTGTCTACACCCATGTCCAGTGGAGAAGCAGTTACAGAAATCGTATCTTCCATCTTCTGCACCCCTTAATAACCCTGAGTCCATACTCTTAGAGGGATAAAGAACAGGAAAGCTTCCAACGGAGGGGATGGGATGCAGAACTCTGTTGGTAGGAATTGTACCCCTCTTATCCAATGGGCTTGCTGCTTCTTGTTAAATCAATGAAAAATAAACTAACATCTATAAAACACATTTTTAAGTTGGTCTTGGTTAACCAACATTTGATATAACTGCTTTGTTCATTTGTCCTTCCCCTTTCCTCTTGTATTGTTCTTTCCTTTATTGTTGTGTTCTTAGTTCTAGTCTCCCACTGTTCACCTCACTTAGAAATGTTTATTCCTTTGCTTCCTCTTCTCTTCTTCTTCTAGTGTTTGCCTTCCTCTTCTCTTGTGAGACTCCTTGCAGTAATTATTGTAAGGTGGGGTTGATGATGGCAAATTCCTTTAGCTTTTGGATATTTGAGAAGACTTATTTCTCCCTCATATTTGGAGGATAATTTTGAAGGATACAAGATCCTTGGCTGGAATTTCCTCTTTTTATACTTTGAATATATACTCCATTCTTTCCTTGCCTATAGGTTATGAAGAGAAGTCTGATGAGAGTCATAACTCTAGCTTTGTATGTTATTTATCTCCTCTCCCTAGCATCCTGCAAAAAATTTCCTTTGTCATTGGATTTTGATAGTTCTTCAGTGATGATCCTTAGTGTTGTTTGTTTTGCATTCATGTACTTGGGTGTATGTTTTGCCTCTGAAATGAATATGTTCAGATGACTGTCTAAATGAGAAAAAATTGTCAGATAAAATTTCCTTGCATATGGTCTCTGTTTCTTTTACCCTTTCCTCTTTCTCAGGAATTGTTATCACTCTTACATTCGACCTTTTGGTGGAATCTGCAATTTCACAGAAAGTGGCTTTATCCTTCCTAAACTTTTCCTCTTTCTCATCTATATATTGAAAGAATGGGATCATTGTATCTTCTAGATTAGATATTCTTTCTTCTGCATGAGTGAGTCTATTTACTATGCCTTCTACCTGAGTTTGTACTGCACTCAAAGTTTCTTTCAATCCTTACAATTCTGTTTGAAATTTTTCTTTCATGCTTCCTAACTGCTTAGTGAACTTTGATTAAAGATCTTCTGTTATGTTTTCTAGTTTATTAGAGGACTTTGTTTGAAGTTCTTCTTTTGTGTTTCCTAACACCTTAGTGAAATATTCTTTCAACTCTTGAATATGCTTCTCCATATTGTACTTGGATTATTGAATTGGAGAGTTCTCATAATAAGCTTTCTGCAGTCTTTTTCTGATGCTTCTTCTATGTCTATAATTTCCTGATGTCCTTCTGTTTCATTTCTTTTTTCATCTGTTTTTTAATTTTTATTATTTATTTATTTGTTATTGGATAGAGAAAGAGAGAAGTTGAGAGAGAAGGGGAGATAGAGAGGAAGAGAGACAGAGAGACACCTGCAGAACTACTTCACCACTTGTGAAGCAAATCCCCTGCAGGTGGGGAGCTGGGGGCCTTCTGTTTTATTTCTATTGATCTACTTTCCATATGTGGGAATTTGTTTTTGTAATATTTCTGTTCATGCTGATTTATTATGCTGATTATTGCTGGCCAACTGGTAGTGCTATTGTTGTGATCACTGGGCTTCACTTTATTTCTATGCTGAGTGGTGAGTGGTGGGGGTTGGGGGCTTGGATTATGTTTTGTGTTATTTCCTTGATCTGTGTAGTGTTTATATATGGTTTCTTTGTATGATTCCAGACTGAAACCAAGTCTTGGTAGGTTGCTGTTTGGCAGCTGCTGTGTTCAGAAAAGCAGGAATCAACTTATCATTTAGCCACCAGCTGAGCTGCCACAGATTTCCTTTATGTATATGTGCTTTAGTTTGGTGACATAACAGACTGCTTTTCATGAGAAATGTCCTGTGTTTTTGTTCAGTATGCTAACATCCCCGCCTACCCCCCCCCCCACTCCCAGGTCATGGATTTAAAGTTCATAGATTCTCTCTCTCTCTCTCTCTCTCTCTCTCTCTCTCTCTCTCTCTCTCTCTCTTTCCCAGGCCTTCTTGGCTGTGCATAGAGGGAAAATGACTGCTGGACCTCTTAATCTCTATATGTTTGGTTTTAATCCAACACATTACCCCTTATTGCCCCAACCACACACTTGAGCACCCATCTGAGGCTGCAGTGCTTTTGAAGATGTCTCAACTGTATTTGGTGAGGTTTGCTGAAATTTATAGTTGTAGATATTTGTTGTTTTGGGGGAGCAATAGTTCTGGCTATCCTTACTTCATGCCTCCTGGAAGTCTCACATCTTATCATTTTTAAAGATTTATTTATTAATGAGAGAGAAGGGGAGATGGAAACAGAGTATCTCTGGCACATGTAATGCCAGGGATCAAGTTCAGGACCTATGTTTGAGATGTCCTTTAAAATATTTAATTTGTGGCCTAGCAAAATAGTTCATTGTGGTTACTATACTTATTTCGATATGTGCATGAGGCACTTAAGAGCCTGGCCTCCATTGCATTGGAGGACTCTCCATACTGTGGTGTCTTTCCCTCTGTAACTTTTTTTTTCTTTTTCAGTTATAGTGGGGGGGGAAACACAAAGAATATCCAGGGAAAGAAAGAGTTAACTAACCAAACTATAGGCAGGAGAGAAGCCCCAGATAATAGGAGACCTTGAGAAAGGTAGCTGTGTGCCACTGCCCTCACTACCCTTAGTGTATCTTATCCTGACAAGTCATTAAGCTTCTAAGTCCTGGGGCTAAACTTTCCTCAGACACAGCTATGCAGGGAAAGATAAAAGCAACCAAGGCAACCAGACCCTGAGCAATGGTTACAATTTACACCCCCTTAACCTTGCAGCCTCTGCTTGTGAGAATGCTTTCTGCTTTCAGCCTGCAGTCCCTATACAGTCCCTTCGTTTGGGGCCCAGAATTCTTTGAGAGTACCAGCTTTCTGTGGTGTGTTAGGTTAATACAGTTCCTTCTTGTTGACTCCATCTTCCTATTCTCGAAGTTGAAACACAATACCAGAACACTACTCAGCTCTGGTTTATGGTGGTGTGGGGGATTGAACCTGGGACTTTGGAGCCTCTGGCATGAGAGTCACTTTACATAAACATTATGCTATCTATACCTGTCCTATAACTTTCGGTTTTTTAAATTTATTCCTTTCCCCCTCACCAAGCAAATTTTATTTTGACCAATATTCTATATATTTTTAAACTTATTCTTATTAATGATTTAATAATGGTTGGCAAGATTATACAATTATAAGGGTATATATAGAAGGGTATAGTTCCACACTGCACCCATCACCAAAGTACTGTTCCCCACCCGGATGATAACGATCATATTTTTCACAAATTCTTAGAGACTGTTTTTATGTGAAAATAGTTATCCTCAAATATTGAAGCCCCAGTGCTGACAAAAATATATATATATTTTATTAATTTAATGTGATAGAAAGGATGAGAGAGATCAGGGCACCCAAGCCTGTGAGCAGAAGACATTCATCCAGAGACCCCACTCTCATTGTGGAGCCGGAGCAAATGAAATGGTGTCCCGTAACACTAGGTGCAGGGCTGCCTACTGGCTGCAGCCCTCTGGCAGAAAGCATTGTCAGTTTGCAAGCCTGGTGCTTCTCCTCCAGGACACAGCTACGGGACATCGCGATCACTAGCGGGCTGCAGTCAGGGGCCAAGCTCGGGCCTAGTGGCAGTGGCAGCTTCACGGGATTGTCTGGCCTGAGCCCACGGGTGTGTCTGCACATGGCTGCTCCCGCTATGGAAGCCTTAGAGCCAGCGGGTGCCAGGGATCAGCACATGGCTGTACACTTCCTGTCCCATGGCTCCTGCTAGCTAGAGGTGGAAAAGCCTCATCTGACAAGGCAGACAAGGCTCACTGGGACTCTAGGCTCACAGATCAGGCTCAGCCAGCGCCATTACCGGAAGAGGAGGGCTAGGGGCTCCTGGGCCGGGCTTTGGCAGCCACTCAGCTCTGTATGCAAAACAGAGAAAGCGCGCGCTCCAGGGTCTCGCGAGCACTGCTGCACACCAAGGTCACGCGCCTCTCTGAACTCACGTGCCCATTGCGCGCGCAAGGAGCGGGAATCTCGTGAGACTGCTTTCATTCAAGCTGGGATAAAGGCTTCTCGAAGCCGTATTCCGCGGCAGTGGTGTGGCGGCGGCCACGGGAGGGAGTGGAAGGCAGGTAGGAGGCCGCTTGCCCTCCGCTGCAGGTTAGCCAGGCGCTGGGGTTCTGGGAGGCCTCGGGTGGCCTTCGAGGCCTTGGAAGAGGCTCCACCTTCGAGGCTAGAGGAGAGACCTACCCTGAGCGGCCACGGAGGAGGGAAGAGTGTCCCCACGGGCCTCAAGCCGAATTAGAGGGGGCAGGCGCTGGGGCCCAGCCTACTGTAGCCTGTGCGGCTCCGGTGGGCGGCCGGAAGGGCGGGACTTGGGTGGGCAAGGCGCCAGCCGGTCGGGAAGTTGAGGCAGAAAACTTGCTGGCGCCTCGCGGCACAGGCTGCACAGGTTGGAGTCGGCCTGCCTCATCTGTGGGGCCCTGAGGTGGAGGTGAGGGGTGGGGGTCCCGCGCTGAGGTGCTTAAGTGGGGTATGGGGTCTGGCACTGAGGGTTGAGTTGAAGGGGTGCGGGTCCCGCGCTGAGGGCTGAGGTGGGGGTTTGGGAGTGTCGCGCTGAGGGGTTGGGTTGGGGGTGGGGGTCCCGCGCGGAGGTCCTGAGGTGGGGGGGTGGAAGTCCCGCGCTGAGGGGTGAGGTGGGCAGGTTGGGAGTCCAGCGCGGAGGGGCTGAGGTTTTGGCTAGGGGTCCCGCATTGAGGGACTGAGGTGAGGGGAGAGGCCCCACGCTGAGGTGCTGAGTTGGGGGGTGAGCGATCCCGTGTTGAGGGTCTGAGGTAGGGGGTGGGTGTCCTGCGCTGACTGGCTGAGGTGGAGTTCCGCGCTGAGGGGCTGATGTGGGGGAGTGTGGGTCCTCGCGGAGGGGCAGAGGTGGGGGGTTCCCCGCTGAGGTGGGAGGTGGGGGTCCCGCGCTGTGGCTCTGAGGTGGGGGCTGGGGTCCCGCGCAGAGGAGCTGAGGTGGAGGGGTGGTTGTCCCGCGCTGAGGGGTTGAAGTGGGGTTTGGGGGTCCCGCGCTGAAGGGCTGAGTTGAAGTGGAAGTCCCGTGCTGAGGTGGGGTCTGGGAGTCTCGGCTGAGGTGGGTGGGTTGGGAGTCCAGCGCTGAGGGGCTGAGGCTTTGGATGCGGTTCCCGCGTTGAGGGACTGAGGTGGGGGGCAGGGTCCCGCGCTTAGGTGCTGATTTGGTGGGTGAGAGTCTGGCGCTGAGGGGCTGCGGTGGTGGGGTGGGAGTCTTGCGTTGAGGGGCTGAAGTGGGGGTGTGGGAGGTCCCCCGCTGAGGGCCTGAGGTAAGGGGTGGGTGTCCCTCGCTGACTGGTCGAGGTGGGAGTGGGAGTCCCGCAATGAGGGGCTGATGTGGGGGAGTGTCGGTCCCGCGCTGAGGCGCTGAGTTGGGGGGGATCTCGCGCTGAGGGGCTGAGGTGGGGGCTGGGGTCCCGCGCTGAGGGCCTGAGGTGGAGCGTTGGTTGTCCCGCGCTGAGAGGCTGAATTGGGGGGTAAGGTGGGACCCACGCTGAGGGATGAAGTGGGGGGATGGGAGGGAGTTCTGTGATGGAGTCCAATCCTGAGGGGCTGAGTTGTGGGGGTGGGGAGGTTCCATGTTGGGTGTCTGAGGTGGAGCATTGGTTTCCAGTAATGAGGGTTGATGTGAGGGGTTGTGAGTCCCTTGCTTCGGGCTGAGGTGGGGGGTCCTGTGCTTAGGGGCTGAGGGGGGTGGTGAACTCTTCTCCTGGGGGGACTGAGGTGGGGGTGTGGGTCCCGCTCTGAGGGGCTGAGGTGGTAGGTGGGGAGGTTCTGCGCTGTGGGGTTATGTGAGGCTGGGTGTCCCTGCCTCGGGGTGTGAGGAGCAGCATGTTGGTCCAACGCTGCGGGGTTGAGGTGGAAGGTGGGAGTCCCTCGCTGTGGGTATGTGGTGCGAGGTGGGGGGTCCGCACTTGGGGGAGCTGAGGTGGAGGGTGGGGCTCCCGCGCTGAGCAGGCTGAAGTTGTGGGTGGGGGTCTTGCTCTGGGGCGTTGGGGTTCGCGCTGTGGGATTATGTGGGGGTGGGGTCTCACCCTGGAAGGGTGAGGTGTGGGGTGGTGGTCCTGCACTGGTGATGCAGTGGGGTGAGGCGGTGACTCCCTCGAAGCCCATTCCTCATGGCAGTGCCATTTCTCTCATTTCCCATTTAATTTTGCCGACAGGGATGTGTCCTGATTAAAAAAATAAAGACTTCGAAGGTTTTTTTGGAGGGTGTACACAGCAGGCTGAGCGCTTGACTTGCTGTGAGAGGTGTCTGGGTCTTGGGGCTTGATGCTAGGGTCTAGGGTGGGAATAAAGTTGGAAGAAATTATGAAAGTAGCCGCTGTAGGAACTTTCAGCTTTTTCCTGGTGTTTTGTGGGTCCATGGCTTTTTCTTTTTCTTTTCTTTTTTTTATATTTTATTTATTCATTTTCTCTTTTGTTGTCCTTGTTGTTTTTCATTGTTGTTGTAGTTTTTATTGTTATTGATGTCGTTGTTAGATAGGACAGAGAGAAATGGAGAGAGGAGGGGAAGACAGAGAGGGGCAGAGAAAGATAGACACCTGCAGACCTGCTTCACCGCTTGTGAAGCGACTCCCCTGTAGGTGGGGAGCCGGGGGCTCGAACCGGGATCCTTATGCCGACCTTGTGCTTTGCGCCACCTGCGCTTAACCCGCTGAGCTACAGCCCGACTCCCCCATGGTTTTTTCAAAGTGGGCCCTCACCTTCAGGGGGTAAGCTTCACAAGTGTTGGAGCAGGACTGCAGGTGGCTCTGCCTCTTTGTCCCCACTCATCTCTCAACATCTCTCTGTCCTATCAAATGTAAATAAAATTTAAAAAATTGAAGCGACAAAAATGAAATATATATATTTTACCAGAGCACTACTCAGCTCTGACTGATGGTGGTACAGGGTATTGAAACTGGGACTCTGGAACCTCAGGGATGAGAGTCTCTTTGCATAACCATTATGCTATCTACCCCTGACCGAAAATAATGTTTTTAAATTTATTGTGGTGGGACGGTGCCATCTCCTTGAGCTTGGGTGCTTTGGGGTTCGATGTGGGCCAACCACTTCGTGCTTGTGAATTTCCTCTTTACTTTCTGACTACTGCTTCCGAGACTCTTTGAAAACAGTGTGGAGTCGTGGGACTCTCAGCGATAGGGTCCCTAGTTTGATTGCTTCTGGCAGAGAAATGATCTGGTTCTCATTTTATCCCCCTAATTTATTGAATTTATTGATGTTTTCTAGAAGTTTTCTGGAGACAACTTAAGTGTACTTTAGGTATATTATTGTGCAATGTAAAAGTAGTAGTGGCTTAACTTCTTTTCCAGTTTGGATTCTGTTAATATCTTTGTTGCCTGATTGTACTCACAAGGATTTCCAGGACTACACTGAGTAGTAATGGTGAGAGTGAATACTCTTGTCTAATTTCAGATTTTTTTAGGGGATTATTTTTCACTTTATCCCAATTGAGTGTATGTTAGCTGTGGGTTTGTTATATATTGCCTTTATTATTTGGAAAATTTCCTTTCACATAAGGATCTTGGTTTGAACCCCTGCCTGGTACCCCACCTGCAGGTGGTTGCTTCGCAAGCAGTGAAGCAAGTCTGCGGGTGTCTCTCTGTCTCTCTCCCTCTATCTACCCCTACCCCTCTCAGTTTTTCTCTGTCCTATCCAATAAAAATGAAGAAAAAAGCCTCCAGGAGCACTGGATTTGAACCTCAGCGATAACCTTGGAGGAAAAAAATTCCTTTCTATTCCTATTATGTTAAAGGTCATTATCATTAATGGGTTGTTAAGATTTGTTGAATGTATTTTCAGCATCTATTGCTATAACTTTGTGGTTTTTATCTTTTCTTTCACTGATAGTGTATTACAATACTTTGCATATGTTGAACAGTTCCTGCATCCCTAAGATGAATCTTGCTTGATTTAGGTGGATTATTGTCGTTACATGTTTTTAGATTTGATCTGCAAAGATTTTATTGAACATAGATTTTATTTACCAGAGATATAGGTCTATAGTTTACTTTTTTTCTAGAGTCCTTTCTAGCTTTGGTAATCAGAATATTAGTCTCATAGAATGTGTTTGGCAATGTTCTTCCTTCAGTATTTTAGAAGAATTTGAGGAGGATTCTATAAGACTTCTTTGAAAGTCTTACAGTATTCAGTAGTACAACCGTTTGGACCTGTGCTTTCATTCTTGATAAATTTCTTTATTATTGATTCAACTTATTTACTATATATATATATATATATATCAATGCACCGCTCAGCTCTGGAATATGGTAGAGGGTGTGTGTGTGGGGGGGATGGGGGTTTGAACCTGGGACCTCAGAGCCTCAAGCATTAGAGGCTTGTTTACATAACCATTCTGCTATGTCCCCCACCTTCAATTTCTGTACTAGTAATTGACCTGTTTTGGCTATCTACTTCTTTTTAGATTAAGCTTGGCAGGTGGAAAGACTAAAAGTTTACTCACTTCGGGAGTCGGGCAGTAGCACAGCAAGTTAAGCGCAGGTGACGTGAAGCACAAGGACCGGTGGAAGGATCCCGGTTCAAGCCCTTAGCTCCCCACCTGCAGGGGAGTCACTTCATAGGCGGTGAAGCAGGTCTGCAGGTGTCTATCTTTCTCTCACCCTCTCTGTCTTTCCCTCCTCTCTCCATTTCTCTCTGTCATATCCAACAACAACAGCATCAATAATAACTACAACAATAAAACAACAAGGACAACAAAAGGGGATAAATAAATTTTTAAAAAGTGTATTCATGTCATCTAGATTGTCCAATTTGTTTTCATGAGGAAATTAATAATATGTTCATGTAATCTTGTATTTCTGTATTATTAATTATAATTTCACCACTTTTATTTCTGCTTGTTTATCATCATAATTTTTTATTGGTGAGTCTAGTCAATATGTCCACTTATGCTTTTTAAATTTAATTTGTTTATTTATTTAGAAAAGGAGACATTAACAAAACCATAGGATAGGAAGGGTACAGCTCCACACAATTCCCACCACCAGTTCTCCATATCCCGTGCCCTCCCCTGAAAGCTTTCCCATTCTTTATCCCTCTGGGAGTATGGACCCAAGGTCATTGTGGGCTGCAGAAGGCGGAAGGTCTGGCTTCTGTAATTGCCTCCCCGCTGAACACAGGTGTTGACTGGTTGTCCATACTTCCAGTCTGCCTCTCTCTTTCCCTAGTAGGGTGGGTCTCTGGGGAAGCGGGGCTCCAGGACATATTGGCGGGGTCATCTGTCCAGGGAAGTCTGTTTGGCATCATGCTAGCATCTGGGACCTGGTGGCTGAAAAGAGAGTTAACATACAAAGCCAAACAAATTGTTGAACAGTTATGGACTTAAAGGCTGGAATGGTGAAGATGAAGTGTTGGAGGGTACTCGCTGCAGCCTATTGTGTACTTTTGCTTTCAGGTGTATATTTTGCCCTAGTTTATGGATACGTGTGAACATATGTTCTATCTCATGGGACCTGGTCTATATCTAGGTTTTGGGACTTTGTTAGGAAGTGAGCCACCTGGGATGGAATTAGAGAATACTATGAAAGGAAAGGTCTCACCCGAGTAATGAAGCTGAAGGGTTGTCATTCCACACCTGAAGTCTCTGGACACAGTCTGAAGTGAAGCATGCTGAGGTGGCACTTGTTGCTTTGATTAGGTTGTGATTGACGGATGCAATATTATTTGATATGAATTGAGAGAGGCATACAGGAAAGTGGGCCCCATCCTAAGTTTCCAGTACTGGGGTAAATATAGGCTCTATAGTGGAAATGTGAGGTTCCTGCTATCTTAAGGTTCAAGAAGACAATGGATAGTTATTGCTATCATCACATTATTTGGTAGTTGGGTTAACTTTAAAAAGTCCCTTTGTTAGGATTTGCTGTATAGTACCCAACATCTTGTATATAGCTGTGCCACTGGTTGCTTCTGTTCTCCCTAGTCTAGGCTTTTGAGAGATTCAGCATATCAAAGACTCAGCCTATGTATTAAAAAGACTCAGTCTGTGTTTTAAAAAGTTTGAGGCATACGATCAATTTTCCCCCTCTCATATTAATTAAATAATGATTTATATGACTACACTTTAATAGGAGTGTACATGAACACCATTCCCACCACCAAAAGACTGTGTCCCATCCCACCTACCCCCCACACCCCCTCCCGCTGCCCCAGGAAGCCGAATGTCCACCCTCACGCTCAGCCCAGGGTTTTTACTTTGGTGCCCTACTCCAAACTCAGTCAAATCCTGCTTTGAGTTTCCCTTTTTCTTCTTCTTTCTCCTGTGTAGTGAGATCATCCCATGCTCATATTTATCTTTCTGACTTAGCTCACTTAACATAATTCCTTCTAGTAGCTCCATCTAGTATGGGTCAGAGAAGGTGGGTTCATTATTCTTAATAGCTGCATCCATTTGTACTTTTGAATAAACAGTTTTGGGTTTCATTCATCCTAAAGATTCTGAAAGTCATCTTAATCATTGATTTCTGCTCTGCTTTGGATGATTTCAATCCTGCCAACTTACATATCTTTTTGTTGCTCTTTTTCTAATTGCTTTAGTTGTGTCAGTAGTTTGAAAACATTCTCTTCTTTACCAATGTGGATTGCATTGCTATGAACTTCCCTCTTAGTACTGCTTTCACCTAATCCCAAAGGGTCTTGGATTTTTCCAGTTTTTGGTTTGTGTAGTTATCTTGTATGGTCCCTTGTATTTCTGTGGTGTTGCTTGTAGTGTCTCTCATTCCATGATTTATTATTTTAATTTTATCTAGCTAAAATATTGTTATTTTTCTCAGTAGATACCTCTTTTTAATTTTTGATATTCTATATGTATTTTTAGTGAACTTTACTGTTAAATCTTACCCACTTTTAGAAAAAAAAACTGGAGTAAAATCCATCACCATATATTATACCTCTTCTCACCTTCCTCCTACCCCACACTCCTCCTTTCATATAACCTTATTTTTTAATGGATTTTGTTGAGACACAGGGTTTCCAGTTGAGTCTCAAGTAACACCTAGATTTTGAATTTTTTTCTTTATCTTATTTTCTTTTTAAAAAGTTAATTGTCACTATGGTTATCACTGGGGCATGGTGCCTGCACAGTAAATCCGCCAATAGCAGTAGACATTCTTCCTTTCTTTTTTGTTTTACATGACAGAGAAATTGAGAGCAGAGGGAGAGGTATAGGAGAGAGATAAGAGACATTTGTTCCATCTCTGGTCAGGCTATCCCCTGCAGGTGGGGACTGGGGGCTTGAAGCCTGGTCCTTGAGTCTGATAACATGTGGGCTCAGCCAGGAGCACTGATGTTCAGCTCTTAACTAATTTAAGTTAGTTCATTAGTTCTTCTTCTAGCGTTTGCCCTAGTTCATTAGTGAATTAAAAAAATTAAAACCCTATACTACATGCATGGATAAAATAATTCAATACCTGTTTTCTGTATCACAGCATCAGAGCTTTTTCCCCAATGGCATAGCAGTCTCACATGATACTGAAGCTTGACTCTGGGCCATATGCATGATGAAGCACAAGCCTTATTTGGTGATCTAGCTCTCTAATTTTCCATGCCTTTTTTTACAGTCACCTATAAAGGTGCACTTTAGTTGTTACCCACATCTTGTTCAGCATATACTCTGGTCTTTGGTTGTTTCTACATCTTTAAAGTATTTATTAATATGGGGGGTGGTGGAAACAAATGATTACTCTGGCATATGTGATGCTGGGGATTGAACTTATGTCATCATGCTTACAAATTGGACTTTCTCTCTTTTTAATTGGACTTTCTTTATGCTGTGTTACATCTTGGATTGCATTTCTATGTTTTAACTATTGTAAACAACACTGCAATAAACATTGGCGTAGATATAACTTTATTATTATTATTATTTATTGGATAGAGACAGCCAGAAATTGAAAATAAGAGGGAGATAGAGAGACAGAGAGACAGACAGACACTTGCAGCACTGCTTCACCACTTTTGAAACTTTCCCCTTGCAGGTGGGGACCAGGGGCTTGAACCTGGGCCCTTGTGCATTGTAACATATGCACTCAAACAAGTACACCACCACCCAGTTCCCTGATACTACTTTTCAGGTTAATGTTTTCACATGCTTCAGGTGGATACCCACAAATGGAATTGCTAGATCCTATGATAACTCAAATTTTACCTTCCTCAGAAAGTTCTATGCTGCTTTCCTGCACCAATTACATTCCTCTCTTCTTTTCATGTGAAAAAAATGGTTTTTAAATTTAAGAATCATGTCAAGTAAACCTTTAGGTAAACACTTGTATTTAATAAAAATAGTGAAGATGGCACTAAGAAAATAAAATTTATCATATACTGTACTTACATTTATTTGACTTAAATGATTTTGATAAATACTTTATGAATACTACTGCTTTTGATATTTTTCTGTTGCATCCCTTTTTTCTCATTTCAGCATTGCTAGTTTTGTTCTGGTAAACACTATGTCTGAAAGACAGGAAGAACAAAAACGTCATCTACAACTCATGAAGCGTGGGGCAGATGGAAATGAAGGTAAAATGATTCCTAAATTGTAGTATAATTTAGGTAAGATGTTAATGTGAAACTTGAACCTCACAAGAGATGAAGTATCTTTTCCCTTTTGAGTTGCTGTAGCAAAATAGTATGGACTGGGTGGATTATAAAGAAGAAAAATTTGTTTCTTACAGTTCTAAAGGTCAAGAAGTTCACAGTCAAGGCACGGGCAGCCTCTGTGTCTGCTGAAGACCTACTTTTTTTTTCTGTTGTCCCTGGGGTTATTTCTGGAACTAGGTGCCTATATCAACAATTACTATGAAGCATTAACCCACAGCAATAAAATACAAAGTAGAAGACAAAATATATTTTACCCATAAATATAAGCAAATATAATATCTCTCATTATATACCAATATTCAGTAATCTTCAAAACAACTTTGTGCATATTATTTAATTATTTTATTTGTCAAATTTTGAGTTCCTACTGTATGCCAAACACAGTGATAATTAAATCATATGTATTTAATCCCTGTGAAAATCCTTAGAGGGTGTTATTTTAGTTTGGAGATATGAGTCAGAAGAGACTGGCTTGTTCTGTATGATAGACAGTCCTCAAATTTCAGTGGCTTAATCCCCATTCTTAATACTTGTCAATGGCAAGTGCACATCCTGCACAGGATGTTGGATGTTAGAGGTCTTAGTGATCCTTTTTGGAAATTGACAAAGTCCCTGTGCCCTTGGAAATTCTCAACCAACATCCATATATTCTCACCCAGAAGTAACAATACATATCACCCTCACAACCAGTTAGACAGAACTAGTCACATATACAGCATGACACAAGGGGTACATACATGCAATTAAAATGTTTTAAAGCTTTTTTATGTTATTTGTTTTTATTGCCACCAGGGTTATCACTGGGGCTTGTGCATTCACTGTGAGCACAACGAATCCACTGGTCCTGGAGGCCAGTTTCTCCTTTTTTTCTCTCTCTATTTTATTTGATATGACAGAGAAATTGAGAGGGGGATAGATAGATAGAGAGAAATATAGACAAGTGCAGGCCTGCTTCACCTCTTGTGAATATTTCCCCCTTGTCAGGTGGGGAGCAGGGCTTAAACCTGGTTCCTTCTGCATGGTAATGTGTATGCTCAATCAGATGTGCCGGCACCCCACCCTCTGTAAGGTGTTGTTATATTTTCTTTGATAGGAAATTTGAGGACTGTCTATCACACTGTTTCGAAGATTACTGGATTTTGCTATATAATTTTTCTCCGTCACATCTAATAAAACAGAAAAAAAAGGAAAAATAACTGTCAAAAGTGATGGATTCACTGTGCTAGCACTGAGTTCCAGTGATAATCCTGGTGGGGAATAAAAAATTTTTTAAAATCTTGAGAGAAGTAAAATTTGGATATGATTCTGCTATATCACTGGTGTCCAATCTAACCCATACATGTGTGTGACTCTGTCTTCATAAATCTTTTTCCCTTAGAAAAGATACAACATAATTTCTTCCTCCTTTTACTTCCCTCCTTTTATCATTCTTCCTTTCCTACACCAGGCTTTTCCCCCTGATAGTATCATCTCTCAGATAAGACTCTCCTATATGGACAGGCAGAAGTGTCTTCTATCTGGGGAGAACTTTGCTTGTCCTACCACATTATTAGTCTAAAATAGGACACATGGTAAGTGGACACTGAATATATTCCAACTTACTTATTTGTGTTTGTTTTTCTTCTCAGAATATAGTGGCACATTTCAAGTAAGAAAGAAAGAATCGAGTTATTTCCAAGATAACTGTGGCAAGAGGAACTCTTGTGAACAAAGTGAATATAAGCCCCAGCCTTTATACTTTCAGGAGGAAGATGACAGTGTGGAGATGAGGGATGTCCAGGATGAACTCCAAGTTAGACAGTAAGTGACCTGGAAGACTGACTTGTATGTAGCTGATGCTGAAGCTATGTAACTCTCACTTTCTGTTGCCTTTTTTCCTTCTCTCACTGCAAAACAGAAGAAAACTAGAAGTTGGAATATGGTTGAAAAATCATAATTATAGATTTGGTATAATATGAGACAAAGGGCATATAGAAGTTTTTTCTTAGTATTTAATGGGTCATTCTCTTCCTCTCCACACTCTGAAGCACTCCCTGTAATGTCACACACAAGAGGAAAGTGAAATGGCACTATCAAAGCCAAATTCATATCACTGTGTGGAAAAATAAAAAAGCTCTGGAGAATAAAGTGGGAGAGACCATGCAAGACAGGACACTGAGAAACTGGTTCAAGGTCACAGTGAGTATCCTGAAAATGTTATCTTGGATATATAACAAAAAAATTTAGGGAGAATTGTGTTTGTTTCATGTAAAGATGCTAGGTAGGTACTCTGCTAGGGATAGTATAGAACCCTCCTTTTACTACTAGAAGTTAATATCCAAGCTTATATAAGAAAAAATTCAGAGAAGCAATAATAAGGAAAAAGTTTGGATTTAGGGTAGAATGAGGGAGATTGTATAAACGTAAAGATACTACTTACTGCCAAGAAAATGGAACAGCTCCACATCGGATACCTTGGCTTGACTCATGCTGAGTGTCGGAGATAGAAGTAAAGTCATATAGATGTCTAGAAACATTGTCTGAGTATTGGCACTAAGGTAGGATTCCCTGGAACTTTGTAAAAGGAAGCTCATTTCTAAATTTTTTACTGCTTATTCGAGGAGAGCTTTGAATAGAGGGAAAAAGAAATTAGAAATCTTTATTCAGTCCCAAAATAGGTACTCATGCCGTCGATCCCCTCTTTAGAAGGCCTTTGAAACTCAGTTGACAGTTGGAAAAGGAAACTGTATATTCTGTTATTCAGCCTTAATGCTATGTTTTATTCCCCTCTCTCCCATTCCTTCATTTTATGTATAGATTCCATGGGGGAGGAAGTATGACAAGGAATGGCTCATGAATTCAATCCAGAATCATTGCAGTGTCCCCTTCACTCCAGTGGATGTAAGAGAGGGCGGTGAAGCCAGATGAGTGTGCCCAGGGCAGGGGTATGAGGTGGGAAGTGTACTGAGCCAGAAATCTCTACCCTCAAAATTACTGGTGCTTTATCCTACAGTTTCATTACGTGAGAAACCGGGCTCGGTTCTTTATTCAAGATTCCAGCATTGCTTCTGAATTGAAAGATGTCAGTTACAAGATTTGTGATGAGGAGAATCAGAAGGTATGTGTCCTTGACATTACTTATACTTAGTTCTGAGATAAAAGGACAGGCCAGGGTTCATTAGTATTCCTCTTTAGAATGACTACTCAAGGTAACCACTCTGTTCTTTCCTCCAGATATGTATCTTTGTCAATAAATGTGCTGCACCATTCTCTGTGCAGAATAAATTGGAGCCAGAAGAAATGTATCAGCTAGAGGTAATGAAGGCATGTTGTGTGCTCACTGACACCCACCCACACACGTCTCCTTCCCCAGCTCTTGATTTCCCTATCACCACCACAGTCTCAGAACTGTACTTTACCCCCTTTCTTCTTTTTCTCTACCTCCCTTTACCTCCTCCTTCTCTGTGTAGATGACCATGAACAAACGATATGATGTCACCCAGCAAGCACTTGATCTCCAGACACTCCGCTTTGACCCAGGTATGATTGGCTTTATTTCGAGAGTAGGTGAGGGCAGAGGAGTCTGCCTGTGAGGGAATCTTAGTGATAGTAATATGGTGAGGTATTTTTGCTGACCCTGAACAGCTCTCAATCTTCTGATTCTTTCTTTTTTTATTTTCTGAAGATTTGGTGGGCCATGAAATTGACATAATCCTGAATCGAAGGAACTGCATGTCTGCTGCCCTGAAGATCATAGAAAAGAATTTCCCTAATGTAAGGTTTTATGTCCTATATTGGAGGTGAAATAAATGAGCTGTTTTGTCTACCAGATCCTGGAAAGTAACTATTACTCTAATCTTTCCTAAAAGCTATTGTCCTTGAACTTGTGCAACAACAAGCTGTACCAGCTGGATGGCCTGTGTGACATTATACCGAAGGCCCCCATGATCAAGATCCTGAACCTCTCCAATAATGAGGTGACACAAAGGATACAGATCACAGTAGGGTTGAGAGTGGGGAGTACCATCAGAGTAATGACTGGAGGCAGATGAAAGTATCTGTGGGTATGTCTCTTTTTCTACTGGGACTCCTTTTCCACTTTCTTCCTGATATTTCTCAGTTGAGTTCAACATGGGAGGTGAGCAAGATAAAAGGACTGAAGCTTGAAGAGCTGTGGCTAGAAGGGAACCCCTTGTGTGACACCTTTTCAGACCAGTTGACCTATGTAAGGTTAGTATGAACCCTAATCACTCTTACTGAGGACTTTTGTCTACAGGGAGCCTGACATGCTCCATGAATGCATGTCTTCAGAAGGCGACAATCCAGGCTTCTGGGAAGAACGCAGTGCTCACTCTTCTTTGAATGTCCCTCACCTTTGAGGACTTTAATTCCTCTGACCTGTTCACCTGTTCTGGCAACCTCTGGTCTGTTTCCCGACTGTGCATCCAGCCTTCTCTACCCTGTTCTTCCATGGATGTGTTCCAGGAAGCAAGGATCCTCCTCCTTACCAGGACCAGATGTGTCCAGTCTTGACCATATTCTGTTGCTCTGGAATGAGAAGGGTCTTCTATCCCAGAAACTCATTCTGATGCAGATCTCCCTACTGTGTACTGACACTGTGCTTCCCTCCTCTGTTCCAGGAGGGACCCACCTTCCCAAGAAACATATGTCCCCTGCAATCCCAGCTGACATGAGGGATTTCCTTCCCCATGCTGAAACTGAGAACCTGGGTAGTTCTCATTGTATGTATTTTTTGACCCTAAGTCAGGAGCTTTGAACTCCAAAGGGGAAACATGGATTTTCAAGAGAACAGAGGTGGGCTACCACCACTGTGAGTTTTCCTGGGCATAAGTGTAAGGTTAAAGGGGGCAGAGGTAGTTGAGGGGGAAGAAGGAAAGACCTTTCAGGGACCCTGTGCCTCTCTCCATCCACATTTGACATCCTCCTCCTGGTCCTTCACAAGAGCCTCAAGTATCCTGCAGTGAATGTGATTCCTCAGGTAAGGAAGCAATGAAGACAGGTCCAGGTTCACAGGGTCATCAGAAGACAAGGTAGAGGTCTTAAAGGGGCCATAAACTCTGTACCCATGTTGAGCTGTGCCCGAACCTTCACTGTCTTCTGCCTCTGGACTTTGTTTCCCATGCCCAGCTGAGACCAAGTTCACAGACTTAGGGAACCATCTCTTGCCCCATCCTATAGTACTACAGGATTTTAATCCTTATCTGAATTCCCAGAGGAGGTGAAGGAAGAACTGCAGTAGAGGGATGCTTCTGCTTGCTTCTCTCTTTTCCCCTGACCTGCTCCATGATGGTAGAACCTCTTTTCCTTTTTCCTTTTTTCTCCTTGTCTCTTTGCCTCTCTCATATCTCCCTCAATCTTTCACTCTTTTTCTGTCTATATAGCCTTCCTTCCTCCAAATCCCACCTCAGTCATATCCTCACCCCAGTATTCCTGATCCTCTGCAGTGGAGAGTAGTATACTGGTCCAGCAGAATGCTAGATGTCAAGTGAGCAAGCAGAGCCCTAGTCTACTACCCTGTTTGCTCTTCTCTTTAGAACCTCCTGTGGATGCAGGAAGAAGGGATTAAGCTGAAAGAAGCACTGCTGTCTGAGCTCCTAATGTTCTTTCTTATGACCCTGGGGAAGGGAAAAAGGGTAGTCTAGGTGGGAGCAACTATACAGGAAGAAAAAGAATAAGGATAAAAAGGAACAATGTGGCAAGTGGCTTTACAACCTTGTACTGCCATTCACATCTATTTTTTGTTTTGACAGTGTCATCCGGAGTTATTTCCCCAAGTTGCGATGTCTCGTAAGTACCTGTTTTCATCCTACTAACATTGATGGCTTGCATACTTGTCCTCAAGTTGTTTGGGTTTTAAATAAATGACATACTTGCATCTGACTCTTTGGTGGACATAAACAGAATCCTTTTTTGACATGAATATTATCCTGAAATTTCTCCTGAAGAAGACATGAATGTAATATCTGAGAAAAGTCATGCACATAACAAATACACATCAGTTCCATGTAGTAACAGAACTTTCCAGTACTGCATGGTGAAAATGTCCACTTTTATATTGCCTATGGGAAGTTCCAGATCCCTTTCACACCTGATCTCTACATCACCTGGGTCAGTCCTTTCTTTCTGCTGATCATCAAGGGTCACTTCTCTGCCTCCGTCCCCGGCATTGCTATTTTATTTCTTCACTTTCCTAGGATGGCCAGAATTTCACCTCACCTACTGCACTTGACATCAGTTCCCCAGACTTAGTAAAGCCTTGCCAGGTGAGGAAGGATCAAGCAACACTTGGGTTATTGCAGGGGAAGATTTGTCAATCACATAGACTAAAATGTCTTTTGATTACAGAAAACCTGTAAAGAACCTGAGGAACTAAGGAATTTAATTCGTCAATTCCTGAGGCAGTAAGTACTCCTGGAACCATAATAAAAGGGGATGGCTAGGCCATGCAAGCACAAGTCTAAATGAAAGTTTCTAGGTTCAATCTGGAGCATGTATCAGACAGATTGTTCGTATTGCTCCCTCACAGGTATTACTCACTCTATGACAATGGAGATCGACAGGGTCTTCTTGCTGCTTATCATGAGGAGTCCTGCTTCTCCTTGTCCGTTTCCTCCAACCCTGAGGACATAGCTCTGTGAGTATTACAGAAGCTCATTCTCTGATCCTGGCCTGTATGGATTCCCTATCACATAGATCAGTTCATAGAAACATCCACTCTTCCCAGACAACCACTTCCTCATCCTCTTTCTATCCTAGAAACAGCTTGTGTGACATCTACAAGGAAAGCAGGAATATGAAGATGATTAAGGATGACTGTAAGTGTGTGGTGGTGAATATTCTGCAGGAGAGGGAGAGCAGTCATGGGCCACAGGGTACAGCAGCTCCTGGCATTCACTTCTCTCCCCCCTCCCCACAGACCTGCGTCTTCAGCTGCTGAAGCACACAAAGCATGATGTTGTGCGCTCCCTCTGTGTGTTGCCCAAAACTCAGCATGATCTCAACTCTTTCGTGGTGGACTTGTTGATTCAGACGGTGAGCACCCATTTACTTTATCAGACCTAGAAAGCCACAGATGGGTAGGGGAATTAGGTGGTGACTGAGTTGCTGGGTTCTTTTCTTGCAGGACACTATGCTCTGCTTTTCTGTCCATGGTGTGTTCAAGGAAGGTAAGTATGTGGAATCTCCTTCACAATCCCATCTTAATTTTCCCCTAGGCTAAATTTCTTCCAGAACTCTCGGAGCTTCCCTCATCCCTTCCTATCCCTTTCTATTCCCTCCATGTTTTCCACCTTACTCTGCCCCCAGGTGATCTTGGTCTAGCCTGTTCGTTATTTTGTTGTTGTTGTTTTTAATTATTTAATAATTATTGACAAAATTGTAGAACAACAGAGGTACAATTCCATATAATTTCCACTGCCAGAGTTATGTATCCCATATCTTCCATCCTATACAGCTCAGGCAGTAGAGGCACAGTATATGGGGCTCAGTGACTCACATCTCAGATACTTAGAGAACTTGGGGATCATTATTAACTTCATTTTCCTAATGGGAATAATAATACCCCCATAAGCATATGCAAGAAATACATCAGTAGAATTGTGGAGTGGTTGTCACAGGAACAGACACAGAGAAGAGTTCCTGTCACTGAGAACAAATTGTTCTTGCTACCCTCCCCATTCCAGACACCTTGATTCTCAAAGAATAATTGTCCCCTTCAGCATGACCCTGATTGGGGAATGCTGTATGAATATATAGAGCATGGGTGACTCTAAAAAGGTATTATTCTTTGTTTGCTGTTGAAGTGGAAGGAAGTTCTCAGGGTTCTCTTCGTGCCTTTGTCCGGACCTTCATCACTACCCCTGGATGCTGTTCCAAGTGAGTGCTTGTGGGTGTGAACACTCATTCCAGTCTGGGGTCAAGGGTGTAGGGATGTGAATGTGCAACTCTCTGGAATTATTTAGTATTATGGAAAGTAAACAGATCTAAGAAGTAGCCTAATCTAGTGGTTAAAAATGAAGTTTGGAATCAGAAAACAGGCTTTTCTTCTTAACTTGACACTTAACTCCCTATGGCTATCTTCCTCTGAAAATGAGATTATACTGTTCTCTCCCTTGGATTGTTTTATGGATTGAATATTTTGAAGATAAACATCCAGACCTAGTTAACCTTGTAGACAATCTCTGTAGACATGAACCTGTTGTTGAGGTAGAGATACCAGTCCAGGAATCTGGAAGGGAGGCATAGTAGGGGTATTGAAGGAATATAATAGCTAATGACAGTGGAATAAAGATAGTTGTGGGTTTGCCTTTATATATGGTTCCTGTATTCTATCTTTCCTCTAGTCTGTGCATCATGAATGATGAACTATTTGTGAGGGTTGCCACTGCCAGAGAAGCCCAGTGTTCACTCTCCCTTCAAACACCCACATCTGTTTTCAACTTCAAGCCTACTCTCTCCCAGGAGCAACAGGAAATGGTGCAGTCTTTCTCTACCCAGTCTGGAATGAACTTCCATTGGTCTCAGAAGTGAGTTCTGAGGGTGCAGTGGGATAGGAAGGAGCTGGTGTGTGGGATAACTGAAACATCTAGACATTTCAGAAAAAGAAAAATTTTGGATATTTTACTTTGAAAAATAATTACTCATCAAAAAGTTTTCCTAAAAAAGTTTTACTAATTTCATCATAAAATTTATTAAGATCATCATAATTTATTTAAAGAATTTCTTAAACAGTATAGCATCCAGAGGACATAATCCTAAATAATTCACTAAGGAACTATTACAATTGGTAAACAAGCTTAGCCATATCTTTACATACAGGACCAATCTGCAAAAGTCTTTTGTATTTCTATGTACTTAAAATGAAAAATCTTAAAGTTAAATTAAGAAACCATTCAATTAGTAATTGTATCAAAATTCTAAATATTTACAAATAAATGTAACTAAACTTGAATGCCTCAAAATTCCCAACCCCCACAATTTCAAAACTTATTAGAAATATATAATAAAGACTGTGTGATATATAGATTCAGTTAGATATACAGGTTAATGTAGTAGAACTGAGAGTCCAGAAATAAGCCTTTTTGATTTACAATTAATTGAGTTTCATCTAGGTTTCAAAATTTAATGAGATAAAAGTATTTTCTCAATAAATGGTGCTGGATGTTCAGGTGTAAACAATGGATTTTAACATGTACCACATACTAAATACACATATATTAGTTCAAAATAGTTCAAAGACTTAGTGTAAGATCTACATCTAAAAAAATCTTAGAAGAAAACATAGATGTATCTCTTATAACCAAGTGCACCACTGCCTGGCACCCATTTTTTACTGTCTGGTTGAGTGCATACATTACCATATTCAAGAACCCAGATTCAAGTCTCTGTTCCCCACCTGCAAGGAGGCAGCTTCACAAGTGGTGAAGCAGTACTGTAGGTCTCTCTCTTTTCTCCTTTCTATTCCCCCCTTCCCTCTCAATTTCTTTCAAATAAACGAAAAAGGAAAAATTGGCCACCAGGATTGGTTCATTCATTGTGCAGGTAGCAAGACTCAGCAGTAAGCCTGGTAGCAGGGGAGAAAAAAAGTGAAAATGCAACACCCAGTATGGGAAAAAGTATTTTCAGCTTTCATCTGATAAGCTTTGCTATCCAGGACTCTTAGAACTCAACAACAACAATACACTCAGTAGGTTGTCTATTCAAATTTGAATAGACATTTCTAAAGAAGGCATACAAAATGCCAATAAGTACCAGAAAAATATTCATCCTCATTAGTCATTAAAATGGAGATAAAAAACAATGGCATAAGTATATACCAAGAAAAGTGAAAAGTGCACATGTTACCGTACACAAGGAGCTGGGTTTGAGTTCATGCTCCCCATCTGCAGGGGCAAAGCTTCACAAACATTGAAGCAAGTATTGCAGGTGTCTTTGTCCTGCTCCTTCTCTAACTGCCCCCATCTCAATTTCTATCTGTCCAATCAAAGGGAAAAAAAGGAATAAATGTCTTCCAAGAGTAGTAGAATTGTCATGTAGGCACCGGGCACCAGATATGATCCTGACTGAAATAAAAATAAAAGGAATTATATGTCAAAAACTGTCCAGTAGGCCATTATTCCCCCCAAATGACTTAATATATTTCTTTATTTTAAAAAATACTTATTTGTCTTGTTTTATCAGAGCACTGCTCAGCTCTGGCATATGGTGGTGCAGGGGACTGAACTTGGGACTTCGGAGCCTCAAACATGACAGTCACTGTGCATAACCACTATGCTATCTACCCCTACTTGAAAAAAATTTCTACAGAAATATTCATTATAGCATTAATCATAATAAAAAGTATAAATAATCTAAATACTTTCGCTGATGAATAGATACATTTAGTATATTAATATAGTAGAATATTTAGTCATAAAATAATATATTACACACATATATACATACATACACACATATAATATGTCAGGATGAACTGTAAAAGCATGCTAAGTGAATTAAGTCAGGTTATATGTTGTTTAGTTTAAAATAAAAAAATCATAGGTATCAAAAGCACATTAGTAGTAGCCTGAATACATGTGAAGGGGAGGAATAGAGAATGGCTCTTAATAGTTTTGGAGCTTTCTATTGAGATAGTAATATAGTTTGTATTTAGATAGTTGTAATAGTTGCACAACCTTGAAAATAAAAGGGGGCCAGGTGGTGGCACACCTGGTGAAGCACACACATTTCAGTGCACAAGGACCTGGATTCAAGCCCCTGGTCCCCTCCTGCAGGGGGGAAGCTTCACAAGTGGTGAAGAAGGGCTGCAGGTGTCTCTCTGTCTCTTTCCCTCTCTATCTCCCCTTCCCTTCTCAATGTCTTTCTGTCTCTATCCAATAATAAATAAAAATATTTAAAAAGGAAAAACACTGAATTTAACACTAAAATTGTGAGTGCAATAACATACACAGTAGATTGCAACAAAATTATTGAAGAAATATTCTATTAAAATTTCCATCTTACCTTCTTTGTTGAATAGCTCTATTTTTTATTTGAAGTCTGTTGGGTATGAATGCTGATGACAGTAGTTGTGGTTGTTTCCAGGTTTTCTCTTTTCGTTACACAGAGTAGTTATTTTCGTACATGTTACCACAGATATAGTGTTGTTATTTTATGACCAGCATGTCCATACTGCAGTACTAATGGAGAGCACCTGTTTTTCTCCCACTCTAGATGTCTTCAGGACAATGAATGGAACTACATCAAAGCTTGTGAGGTCTTTATTATGCTCAAGGTGAGGGCTGGAAATGAAATGGGTTATGGATATAAATGTCACTGGGCCTTCAGGTGGAGGTCAGTAGCCTGGGAATGAAACTTAGGAAGCTGGTTTTTCTGACAACCAATCTCCTTCTTCTAGACTGAAGGCAGGATCCCAATGGAGGCCTTCCAGTAATTCCTCTAACTGCAACCCTTGGATAGCATCTTTGTCTTCATCTACATCATCTATATTTGTCTTTGCTGCAGCCCAAGGCCACAACTATGATGTGAGGTTGGAAGCCTAGTTAACCTACAAGCCAGAATTGTTGCCTTATAGACCCACCCAAAGGGTCAGTTCTCTGCATTTTTCTGTATTCATGACTGCTGTTTATTTTCACATTAAAGAGTGATGCTGAATGCTTTATTTTTTGTGTTCTTGAATTCTTTCCCCCTTGCCCCAACTAGGAGTCAGTGAGTCCAAGTCTGAAATGTTCTCTCAAAACCATCATTCACCCTGGAAGTTCCTAGAAGACAGATCAGATTTTAAACCATCCATAGCATGCTAAAAATTCTACTGAGAAAGAACACATGCTACTTCATGTGACCTTTGGAAACACTGTGACACAGACACTCAGGGGGCCACAGAAACAGATACATGACCTGAAACAATAGGTGTTTCTTTTTTTTCTGTCATCACTGGGGTTTCACTGCTCTAGACTAACTTTTTTCTCTTTTTTTAAATTTATTTTTATTGGGGGATTAATGCTGTACAGTCAACAGTAAATTCAATAATTTTTAAATGCATAACATTTCCCAGTTTTCCACATAGCAATACAATCCCCACTAGGTCCTCTGCCATCCTTTTCCAGGACCTGTACTTTCCCCCTCACCCATCCAAGAGTCATTTACTTTGGTGCAATACACCAACTCCAGTCCAAGTTCTGCTTAGTGTTTTCTCTTCTGACCTTGTTTTTCAACTTCTGCCTGTGGCTATTACAAATTATGCTGCTAAGAACATAAGTGTGCACAGATCTTTTTGGATGGGTGTGTTTGGTTCCTTAGGATATATACCCAGAAGAGGAATTGCAGGATCATAGGGTAGGTCCACTTCTAACCTTCTGAGAGTTCTCCAGACTGTTCTCCACAGAGGTTGGACCAATTTACATTCCCACCAGCAGTACAGGAGGGTTCTGTTGACCCCACAACCTCTCCAGCATTTGCTGCTGTTAACCTTTTCTGATGTATGACATTCTCACAGGATTGAAGTGGTATCTCATTGTTGTCTTTATTTGCATTACTCTGACAATCAAAGACTTGGAGCAATTTTTTTCATGTGCTTCTCAGCTTTTTGGATGTCTTCTGTGGTGAATAGCTTTCCTATTTATCCCTCTGGGAGTATGGACTCTAGGTCCTGGTGGGGTGTAGAAGGTGGAATGTCTGGCTTCTGTAATTGCTTCCCCGCTGAACACGGGCACTGACAAGTGGATCCATACTCCCAGCCTGCCTCTCTCTTTGCCTAGTAGGGTGGGGCTCTCGGGAAGCATAGCTCCAGGACACATTGGTGGGATCATCTGTCCAGGGAAGACTGGCCAGCATCAGGCTAGCATTTGGAAACTGGTGGGTGAAAAAAGTGCATACAAAGCCAAACAAATTGTTCAACTATCATGAAATTAAAGGCTGGAATAGTGCAGATGAAGTGTTGGGGGTACTCCATTGTGTAGATAGCTAGTAGGCATATTTTAGTTATATTCCAAAGGGCCTATGGCTATACTAGTTTGTTTTGTTTTCCCTGAGCCTGAAATATGATATGCAGGTGAATTCAAATTATTGTCTGGTGAGATGATGTCATGGCTGGAAAAGGGACAGAAAACTGGATCGGGAAAGAGAGTAGCTCCCTAATATGGGAAAGGGGTATAAATATTATTGACTAAACACCACTGACATGATTTGGTCTGGGGCCCATATTCAGCTTAGGAGCCTATGTGACCTCGGCATCCCTATAGATCTGAGCTCACATTCTGTGGTCATGAGTAGGAATATTTCAAGCTGCCCCGATATCGACCCCATCTTCCTCAGGTGTAGCATAGAGTATGTTTGTCCATCCTCCCTTCGGAGGATGGAACATTCCTTACCATTGTTTATCCAAGTTGAGGGCAAGGTCCTATGGAGGGCCCATAAAGGGGTCTATTTTGTTGTTCTTGACAGAGATGACCAGTAACAACAGAGAGAGGGATTTATTTGAGGTCTAGGCCCATCATGTTTGTTTGGAAATCTCAGGATTTCCCAAATAGGGCCCCAGGTGATGGGGTGGCTTAATAGTGACAGCAGAGTCATTGTTAAAGTATGTCAGTCTCTTGCCCTTATTCAGCTTTTGCAGTCCTTGCTTTGTTAAAGTTAGCTTAGGAGTGAGTAAGAGAATTGTACTAGGAAGTAAGTGAGGAGGGTATCTAAGTCTAATTAGATACTATTTCATTATGAACTTTATACTGACTCACTTTTGTGTACTTTTGCTTTCAGGTATATTTTCCCCTAGTTTATGGATGCATGTGAACATATGCTCTATCTCCTGGGACCTAGTCTATATCTAGGTTTTGGGACTTTGTTAGGAAGTGAACCTCCTGGGATGGAATTAGAGAATACTATGAAAGGAAAGGTCTCACACAAGTAATGAAGCTGAAGGATTGACATTCCACACCTGAAGTCTCTAAACACAGTCTGAAGTGAAGCATGCTGAGGTGGTACTCGTTGCATTGATTAGGCTGGGATCAGCAGATGCAATACTATTTGGTATGAATTGAGAGAAGCATGCAGGAAAGTAAGCCCCACCCTAAGGTTCCAGGACGGGAAAATATAGGCTTTATAGGGGAAATGTGAGGTTCCTGATGTCTTAGGGTTCAAAAAGACAATAGATAGTTATTACTATAATCACAAAATTTGGTAATTGGGTTAACTTTGAAAAATCCCTTTGTTAGGATTTGCTGTTTCATATCCAACATCACCATAATGTATGTCCTTTGATATTATTTGTATATAGCTGTGCCACCAGTTGCTTCTGTTCTCTCTGGTTTAAGCTTTTAAGAGCGTCAACAGATTAAAGACTCGACCTATATATTAAAAAGACAGAGTCTGTGCTTTAAAAAATTTGAGACATACAATCAATTTATCCCCTTTCATATTAATTAAACAGTGATTTATATGACTACAAATTAATAGGAGTGTATATAAGACCATTCCCACCAGCAAAATACTGTGTCCCATCCCACTCACCCACCCCACCCCCACCCCACTGCCCCGGAATCCGAATATCCACCCTCACCCTCAGCCCAGGGTTTTTACTTTGGTGCCCTAGTCCAGATTCAGTCAAATCCTGCTTTTAGTTTCCCATTCTGTCCTTCTTTCTCAGGTTCTGTTGATGAAAGGGATCATCACATACTCATCTTTATCTTTCTGAGTTAGCTCACTAAACATAATTCCTTCTAGCTCTGTCCAAGATAGGTCAGAGAAGGTGGGTTCATTTTTCTTAATAGCTGCATAATATTCCATTGTGTATATATACCAAAACTTTCTCAACCACTCATGTGTTGTTAGGAACCTGGGTTGCTACCAGGTTTCAGCTATTACGAATTGTGCTGCTATGAACATAGGTTTACAAATATCTTTTAGGCTGGGTGTTATGGAGTCCTTGGGGTATATCCCCAGGATTGGAATTACTAGGTCATATAGAAGGTCTATGTCTAGCCTTGTGAGAGTTCTCCAGACTGCTCTCCACAGAGATTGGACCAATTTACATTCCCACCAGCAGTGCAGAAGGGTTCCTGTCCCCACAGCCTGTCCAGAATTTGTTGCTGCTGTCCTTTTTGATGTATGCCATTCTCATAGGAGTGAGGTGGTATCTCAGTGTTGTCTTTATTTGAATTTCTCTGACAATCAGAGACCTGGAACAATTTTTCATATGTTTGTTAGCCTTTTGTATCTCTTCTGTACTGAATGTCTTGTTCATATCCTCTGCCCATTTTTGGATGGGTCATTTGCTTTTTTGTTGCTAAGTTTGCTGAGCTCTTTGTATGTTTTGCTGATTAGTCTCTTGTCTGATGTATGGCATGTGAAGATCTCCAATTCTGTGAGGGGTGTCTTTGTTTGTGTGATAGTTTCTTTGGCTGTGCATTAGCTTTTCAATTTGATGTAGTCCCATTGTTTTGTTTCTGCTTTAGTCCTTGCCATTGGATTTGTATCATCAAAGATGTCCTTGAGGTTTAGGTGGGAAAGTGTTCGACCAACATTTTCCTCTAAGTATTTGATAGTCTCTGGTCTAATATCCAGCTCCTTGATCCATTTGGAGTTTATTTTTGTTTTTGGTGAGATAAGGTTGTTCAGTTTTATTCTTCTGTATGTTTCGACCCAATTTTCCCAGCACTATTTATTGAAGAGAACCTCCTTCCTCCATTAAATACGTTGGACTCCCTTATCAAAGATTAGATGTACATGGTTGAGGGGGTTTAGTTCTGGGCTTTCAATTCTGTTCCACTGGTCTGTGTGGCTATTTTTGTTCCTGTAAGAGGCTGTTTTGATGATGATGGCCTTATAATATAGCTTGCGATCTGGGATTGTGATGCCTCCATTTCTGTTTCTTTTCCTCAAGATTGTTTTGACAATTCTGGGTGTTTTATGACTCCAGATAAATGATTGCAATTTGTGTTTGATTCTCTTAAAGATTCTTGGTGGAACTTTGATGGGTATTGCATTAAATTTTTATATGTCTCTAGGGAGAATATTCATTTTGATGATATTAATTCCTCCAGTCTATGAACATGGGATGATTTTCCATTTCTTGGTATCAGTTTCTATTTCCTTGAATAGTGACTTTTAGTTTTCAGTATACAAATCTTTCACCTATCTGGTCAGCTTTATTCCTAGGCATTTTATTGATTTTGCTGCAACACTGAATGGGAGTGATTTCTGGATATCTTCTTCTCCAGATTTAGTGTTTTCATAAAGAAACGCCACTGATTTTTGTACATTGATTTTGTAGCCTGACACCTTGCTATATTGCCTAATAACTTCCAGTAGTTTTCTGCTGGATTCTTTAGGTTTTTCTATGTATACTATCATATCATCTGCAAATAGTGAGAGCTTGACTTCTTCCCTTCCAATCTGTATTCCTTTGATTTTTTTCTCTTGCCTCATTGCTATAGCAAGAACTTCCAATACTATGTTGAAGTGTAATGGTGACAATGGACAGCCTGTCTAGTCCCTGATCTGAGGAGGAATGCTTTCAGCTTCTGTCCATTGAGTATGATGTTGGCTGTAGGTTTGTTGTGTATGGACTCCACTATCTTGAGGAATTTTTTCATCTATTCCCATTTTTATAGTGTTTTTCACATGGATGGGTGTTTTATTTTGTCCAAGGCTTTCTCTGCATCTATTGGGATAATCATGTCATTTTGGGTTTTGCTTTTATTGATGTGGTGAATGACATTGATTGACTTACATATGTTGAACCAGCCTTGCACTTCTGGGATAAATCCCACTTGGTTGTGATGAACAATCTTTTTAATATACTGCTGTATCCAGTTGACCAGGATCTTATTTAATATTTTGGCATCTATGTTCATCAGAGAGATTGGTCTATAGTTTTCCCTTTTTGTTGTGTCCCTATCTGCTTTTGGTATCAGGGTGAAGTTGGCTTCATAGAAGGTGGAAGGAACTGTTCCTGTTTCTTCAGTGTTGTGGAAGAGGGTTAGAAGTATAGTTATTAGTTGTTTCCTGAAAGTCTTGTAGAATTCGTTTGTGAAGCCATCTGGTCCAGGACTTTTGTTGTTGGGGAGATTATTAATAACTGTTTTGATTTCTTTGTCTGTGATTGGTGTATTTAGGTTTTGTAGTTTTTCTTGGTTCAGTTTTGGAAGGGTATTTCCAGGAATTCTTCCATTTCTTCCAGATTCTCTAGCTTGGTGGCATATAGTTCTTCATAGTAGTCTCACATGGTTTTCTGATTTTCTGTGGTATCAGTTGTGATATCTCCTCTATCATTTACAATTCTATTAACTTGAGTCTTCTCCCCCCCCTTTTTTATTGAGTCTGGCTAGGGGTTTGTCAATCTTGTTTAATTTTTCAGAGAGCCAACATTTGGCTTGATTGATATTTTGTATTGTTCTCTTATTTTCAATGTTGTTTATTTCTGCTATAATTTTAGTGATTTCTGCCTTTCTGGTTGCTGTAGGGTCTCTTTGTTCTTCTTCCTCTATGTCCTTAAGGTGTGCAGTAAGGCATTTATTTGAGCTTTTTCTTGTTCTTTAATATGTGATTGTATGTCTATGAGTTTCACTCTCAATATTGCTTTAGCTGTGTCCCATATATTTCAATAACTTGTGTCTTCGTTTAAATTTGTCTCCAGGAACCTTTGAATTTCATGCTTGAGTGCCTCTTTGACTCAGCAATTCTTAAACACTATATTGCTGAGTTTCCAAATTCTGTGACTTTTAGTAATTTTCTGTTGGTTGTTAAATGTAAGCTTTACTCTATTGTGGTCTGAGAAGATACTTGGTATGATTTCAATGCTCTTGAATTTGTTGATACTGTCTTTGTGGTCTAACATGTGGTCTATCCTTGTGGATATGCTGTGTAGATTTGAAGAGGATAATGTATTCCAGTTTTTTGGGCTGAAGGACTCTGAAAATGTCCAGGAGGTCTAGTCTGTCCATCTCTTCATTTAATTATCTTGTTTCTTTGTTGATTCTCTGATTTTTTTATCTAAGTGTGAGAGGTGGATGTTGAAGTCACCCACTATTATTGTATTACTATTGATGTATTTTTATAGTTCTTTCAGTAGGTGCTTGATGTATTTAGATGGTCCCTCATTGGGTGCATAGATGTCAATAATTGTTAAATCTTCTTGTCTGATTGATCCTCTAATCATTTTGTAATCTTCTTGCCTATCTGTTTTTACTTTATTTAATTTATAGTCTATTGTATCAGAGATGAGAATGGCTGTTCCTGCCCTTTTTTGTGGTCCATTCTCCTGTATGATAGTTTTTCATCTTTTCACTTTAAGTCTGTGTTTCTCATGTTGGGTCAGGTGGGATTCATTCAAGCAGCATATGGTTGTGTTGTGTTTTCTGATGCATCCCCCCACTCTGTGCCTTTTAATGGGTGAATTTAATCCAATTATGGGTTGAATGTATTGTAGTCCCATTATTCAACAATTCTTTATTTGCTCTGATATATGACAATTATTATGTTGATGTTCTTGTTTATAAGAGGTCTTTTAGTACCTCTTTCAGGGCAGGCTTGGTGATGGTTGCCTCCTTTAACTGCTGTCAGTCTGAGAAGGTTTTGATGACTCCATCTAGTTTGAATGAAAGTCTAGTAGGATATATTATCCTTGGTTGAAACGCTTTTTCATTCAGGGCTTGATAGATATCTTGCCATTCTCTTCTGGCTTTTAGAGTTTGAGTAGAGAAATCTGCTGATAGTCTTATGGGTTTTCCCCTGTATGCATTTTCATTTTTGTTTGTTTTTCTCTTGAAGCCTTTAGGATCCTTCTTTATCCTTGCATCCTTTCATTGTAACTATGATGTGTCTTGGTATCTTCAGGTCTGGGTTGATTCTGTTTGGGACTCTCTGGGCTTCTTGAATCTTAATGACCTTTCTGTTGTTTAGGTCTGGAAGGTTTTCTTCCATTATTTCCTCTAAAATATTTACTTCCCCTTCCTCTCTTTCTTTCTCTGGCTGGCCAATTAAACAAATGCTACTTCTTTTGAGGTCATCCTATATGCCCCTGTTGTTGTTTTCAGTGTCTCTCAGTCACTTCTTGAGCTCTTTTACCTCTTTTCTTTGTTTTCTTTAGCTCATCCTCTGTCTGACTAATTCTATTTTCTGCCTCCCTCAGCTTCTTTTTTCAGTTCAATTATAGTATTAGCTTGTTCTGCTAGTTGGCATTTTAGCTCAACTATTTCAGCTTTCATTTCTCTAATTACCTCGAGGTAGCTTGTATTTTTTTGAAGTTCTCCTCTGTTGTTTCCCTAATTCTGATAGCCCTTTCCTCCATAGTTGTCTTCATTTCTGTCATTATTAAGTTTACTATTACTTGCATACTTTTCTTATCTATAGTTACTTTTGACTGATTTGGAGTTTCTTCTGGGCTCCTGTCCTGATTCATTGTGGTAGCTCTTAATTTAACCATGTTTTTTATTGATGTGGTTTTTATTGTTCTGTTCTGTCAGTCTTCAGTTGCTGTGTTTTGAGTATAAGCCATGCTGTACTAAAGACCTTTATGACAAGTGCAGTCACCAACCTCAGAAATTACAATAGTAACTGAAGTAGGTATTGATGCAGTTCAAACAATATCATTTAGCCAAACAACAACTTCAGTCCAAGAAAAAGTAGCACCCAAACAAAAGAAAAAGAACGAGACCAGAAAAAGGGGAAAGCAAGAGTAGACAATTATGCAAATATACTGTCCAGTAAAATTCTAGGGATAGAAAGGGGAGAAAGGGAAGTAGAGAAGACACACACACACACACACACACACACACACACACGTTCACTCTGAGTCAGATTTCTTCCCCAAAATAATTCACAAGTGAGTATCAGTGAATTCAGGAAACAAAAGGAAGACGGAAGAAAAGGATAAAAAAGAAAGAGAAAGAAAGATAAAACAAAAGCAGTGAAAGGAAAGAGTTGTTTTTTTATTTTAAATTAGCTAGGAGGAAGTAAAAAGGTGAGTGGAGAGAAGAAGTAGAGAGAAACAAGTTCCTCTCACAATGGATAGGACACGTGGTCACCTAGCAATGGAAAAAACAACGGTTAATTTTGGTCAACCTCAAGAAGGTAGATGGAAAAGTATTTTAATTAATTTAATAATAATAGTAATAAAATAAAATAGAGTAGAAATCCCCTAACAGTCAGTCTGCAGCTTGGACCTCTAGATTGGCTGCAGGCAGCCTGACCAAAAACAGCCAAATTGTAAGAAGTATCTAAAAAAAAAAAGAACCCTTCATTTAGCCTTTCCCAGGCAGGGATGAGGCTCTGCTTGGTCAAGTATTTTGTCACTCAAATAGAGCTCCAGCCACGAGAGAGAGAGAGAGAGAGAAAGAGAGAGAGAGAGAAATTAAAGGAAGAGGCTTGGAATGACACTCCTGGTGAGCCAGGAATCTTGGTAAAGAAAGTAGCTCATTGGACAGCCTGATAGGAGCTGGTTGCTGGCCCTGGGGGGGTGGTACTGGGGTAGAGGGAGTGAGCTCAGAAATATTTAAAGGATTTTCCTTTGTCCCCCTGACTTCCATTTGTGAGTCTAAGAGAGAGTTATGGGACTGTATTTTGGTGTCACTCTGACCAACCTGTGTTTACCCTCCTACAGACAGCCCAGTATCCTACTCTATCCAGCAGATCCCGGGTTGCAAGCTGCTACCTCTTGGAGCTCACAGCAGCTGCTGCTTCAAAGTCTCCATCTTGGCTCTGCTCCCTCCTAGATTTTCTATTCTTTACCCCTCTGGGAGTATGGACCCAGGGTCATTATGGGGTGCAGAAGGTGGAAGGTCTGGCTTCTGTAATTGCTTCTCTGCTGAACATGGGTGTTGGCAGGCAGGTCTGTCCATACTCCAAGCCTGTCTCTCTCTTACTCTACTAGGACAGGACTCTGGGGAAGTGGGGCTCCAGGACATATTGGTGGGGTCCTCTCCCTGAAGGATTCAGACTGCTGTGACTCCATGACAGGCTCCAAAAACTGAAGAAATGAGATGGGCCCCAGTTTCGAGAAAAACAGGTCCCGGAATTCAGGACAGTTACTGGAAATTGAACCTATGACCCTGAATCAACAGGAAGAAAGATAAGCTGAGCATTAAGAAAGGCATCTCCAGAGAGATAGAGACCATTAAACATTTCCAAGGCATCTCCAGAGAGATAGAGACCTTTAAACATTTCCCCACATTTCCCCCCAGATGTGTAAAGAAGATAACCAAAGGGCCAAACTTGTCACTCAAAGCCTACCTAATATATACCCTGTAGGGCTAGGGTTCGGGGTCGAGCACCTGGAACAGCTGTGTTGGTGTCCATGGACAGTCTTGGCCCTAGTTGGCTAGCAATAAAGACTCTGTGTTTTTACATCACTCTCATCTCTTGGTGTCTTCCTTGGATAGCTGGACCTAACATACCCAGGGAGGACAGGTTGGCATCATGTTAGCATCTGGAACCTGGTGGCTGAAAAAAGAGTTAACATCTAAAGCCAAACAAATTGTTGATTAATTATTAACCAAAAGGCTGGAATATTTCAGATGAAAATTGGGGGTCTCCCTTTTGTAGATAGCTAGTAGGCCTATTTCAGTTATATTCCAAAGGGCCCATGACTATACTAGTTTTTGCCTGAGTGTGTCTTCTGATATGCAGGCGGATCAAAGTTATTGTTTGGGGAGACAAAGTTATTGTATGGGCTAGAAAGCTGCATCAAGGAAGAGAGTAAGTCCCAAATATGGGAAAGGGGTATAAATATTGTTGACTGTAAACCCCATCTATTTTATCTAGGGCCCATATTCAGCACAGGAGCCTGTGTGACCTCTGCATCCCTATAGATCTGAGCTCGCATTCTGTGGTCATGAGTAGGAATGTTCCAAGCTGCTCCAATTTCAGGAGCCATTTTCCTCAGGTGGCAGATACAGTATGTTGTCTAGCTTCCCTTTGGAGGATGGAACATTCTCTAAAATTGTTGATCAACATTAAGGGAAAAATCCTATGGGGTTCATTGTGTTGTTCCTGATGGAGATGACCAGTAACAATAGAGAGAGGGATTTACTCGAGGTGTAGGTCCATCATGTCTGTGAAGGAATCCTAGGACTCCCCGACTCCAGATGATGGGGTGGCCTGATAGTGACTAAAGAGTCATCCTTAAAGTGTGCCAGTCTCTTGCCTTTATTCAGCTTTTGTAGTCCTTACTTTGATAAGTTTAGCTTTGGAGTGACTGAGGGAAGTGTAATAGGAAGTAGTTGAGGAGGGTATCTAGGTCTAAGTAGAAACTATTTCACTAAGAACTTTATGTTGTCTTTTTAGGTCTTTCTACTTGATTGCTTCATGTACTGACTCACTGCAGACTATTCTGTACTTTTGCTTTCATATATATACTAATTTATGGACACAGTTGTACATATGCCCTATCTCACGGGCCCTGGTCTATTTATAGGTGTTAGGGCTTTGTTAGGACGTGAACCAGGGAAATGGAATTAGAGAATCCTATGAGAGAGGAAAGGTCTCACCTGAGTAATGAGGCTAAAGGGTTGATGTTCCATGCTTGATGTCTCTGGACATAGTCCGAAGTGAAGCATAATGAGGTGGTTCTGGTTGTATTGATTAGGTTGGGATCAGCAGATGCATAATCAATTGGTATGACTTTAGATAATCATGCAGAAGAGTGAGACCTACCCTAAAGGTTCCAGGACTGGGAGATATCTGACTGAGTTTGGAGTAGGGCACCAATGTAAAAATCTCTGGGTGTAGGGTGAGAGTAGATGTTCAGTTCAGCTTCACTGGGGGGTGGGGGTGAGATAGGGACACAGTTCTTTGGTGGTAGGTATGGTGTTCATGTACACTCCTATTAACTTGTAGTCTCATGAGTCACTAATTAATATTTGAGGGGAAAAACTGATTGAATGTCTCAAACCTTTTAATGCACAGACCGTAGGCTGAGTATATGTTCCTTTCATCTAAGCACTTAAGTTCAAATGTGTAATCAGACTGAATGTTAACAGTGATCTGCTTTATATCTTAACTCTTTTTCAGCCACCAGGTTCCAGATGCTACTGTGATGCCAACCTGACTTCCCCGGGCAAATGACCCCACTAATGTGTCCAGGAGTCCCGTCTCCCCAGAGTCCTACCCTACTAGGGAAAGAGAGAGACAGACTGGGAATATGTTTCAACCTGCCAATGCCAATGTTTATCTGGGAAGCAATTACAGAAGCCAGGCATTCTACCTTCTGTACCCCATAATGATCCTGGGTCCATACTCCCAGAGGGATAAAAAATAGGAAAATTTCAAGGGAGGGGACAGGATAGGGAGTTCTGGTGATGGATTGTGTGGAATTGTATCCCTCTTATCCTATGGTCTTGACAGTAGTTCCATTTTATAAATTAAAAAATTAAAAGGATTTTAGGCATAAATTTTTCCACAAAAAAGATAGACACCTGCAGACCTGCTTCACTGTTTGTGAAGCGACTCCCCTCCCATGTGGGTGGGTAGGCAGGGGTTAGATCTGGTATCCTATTGCAAGTCCTGGGCATTCATACTATGTGCACTTAACCCAGTGTGCCATGGCCCAACCCCTAGATATAGTTATTTGCAAATAGCATTAAGTGACATGAATCATGGTGATGTCATGCATGTTACAGTAAATCCTATCTGTGGAATTTTCAAAGTAAACCAAGCTCCCAAGTAACTTGGTTATGATAATTATCTACTGCCTTCTTAAACTCTAAGACAGCAAAGAAACTTCCTCATTTTCTTTGAAATCCATATTTCTCCCAGTCCTGTTTGATAATTCTAATAGAGATTGCCATAGGGACAATAATTGCCTGATAATATTTGTCACATGACTCTTGGCCAATTGTGTACAGCACTTTTTTCTTTTTTCCTTTATTTTTTTCAGGTCACCTAAGATTAGTCTTGAATTTTAATAACAGCTCTATTGAAATTTAATTGAGATTAAAAATGTATATATAGTCACTTGTCACTTATAGTATAATTACATAATCATAGATAGTATAATATACTATACATGTAGTCTATATGACATAGCTTATTAGGATCAATGTCATATATGTGGTAGACTGATGACTAAAATGTACTGAAGTTGAAATCACAGCTGTATAAGGTAAATAAGTTTTAGAGATCTGCAGTACAGCATAGTACCAATAGTTAGCAATGATGATTTTTTTTCTTATCAGAGCACTGGTCAGCATATGGTAATGGTAGTGACTGAACATGGGAGCTCAGAGCCTCAGACTTGAAAGTAATCTGCATAACCTTTATGCTGCTTCCCCACCCCAATTATGACTTTTAATTAATGTCTTTAGAAGGTGAGGTGGATGCTCCATTAAAGGAATAAGTAGCCCAGGAGGTGGCACAGCCAATAAAGTATTGATTGGACACTTGAGCATGAGGTCCTGAGTTGAATCTCCAGTTTCACATGTGCTGGAATGATTTTCTTTTTCTTTCTCTGCTTTCTAATTGATGAATATGTAAAATTACTTTTAATTATTTGAAAGCAGGAAGTGGCACATACAATAGAGCGCACATGTATGATGATGGAGGTTCAAGCTGCTGGTGTCTTTCTTTAAAAAATATTATATATATACATATATATATATATATATATATATATATATATATGACAGAGATAAATCAATGGGGAAGAGGGAAACAGAGGGAGAGAGAAGTCAAATAGTGACCTGTAACACTGCTTTATCACTCACAAAGCTTTCCCCTGATGCAGAGGTTCCTCTCTCTCTCTCTCTCTCTCTCTCTCTTGGCTGGGTCAACCTACTAACCTACTAAGCCACATGAGGAAGACTGGTTCTGAAATAATTGCAGGCTAGAATGTTGCTACCTGTGACCATGGACTGTGAGCTCAGTATTTTTTCTAAAGATTATCAAGGCAATGACAATAATGCTCTTATCAGAAGGTATTAGGAGATACATCTTACTTCCTTTGTGTATTTAATTGAGTAGATAGAGTGATTGAAAGAAGTGAGATAGAGGGTAAGAAAGGAGGGTGCTTAGGCCTAAGTAGTATAAAGTATACATTTTTTATTATTTATAAAAAGGAAACATCGACAAAATCATAGGATAAGAGGGGTACAACTCCACACAGTTCCCACCACCAGAACTCTGTATGCCATCCCCTCCCCTGATAGCTTTCCTATTCTTTATCCCTCTGGGAGTATGAACCCAGGGTCATTATGGGGTACAGAAGGTGGAAGGTCTGGCTTCTGTAATTTCTTCCCTGTTGAACATGAGCGTTGACAGGTTGATCTATACTTCCAGCCTGTCTCTCTCTTTCCCTAGTGGGGTGGGGTTCTTGGGAAGTGAAGTTCCAGGACACATGGTGGGGTTGTCTGACCAAGGAAGGCTGGCTGGCATCACGTTAGCTTCTGGAACCTGGTGGCTGAAAATAGAGTTAACATACAAAACCAAACAAGTTGTTGACTACTCATGAACATAAAGACTGGAATAGTGCAGATGAAGAGTTGGAGGATGGTGGGGGGCGTCTTCTTTTTTTAGATAGCTAGTAGGATTATTTTAGCTCTATTCCAAAGGGCCTGTGACTGTACTAGTTTTTTTTTTCCCCTGAGCCTGAAATCTGATATGCAGGTGGATCCAAGTCATTGTCTGAGGAGATGGTGTCATGGCTGGAAAAAGGACCAGAAAGCTGGATCAGGGAAGAGACTAGCTCCCAAATATGGGAAAAGTGTATAGATATTGTTGACTATAAACCCTATTAATTTGATCTTATCTGGGGCCCATAATCAGCTTAGGAGCCTATGTGACCTCTGCATCCCTGTAGATATGACCTCACATTCTTTTGTCATGAGTAGGAACATGACAAGCTGCCTTGATTTCAGGACGCATCTTCCTTGGGTGGAGTATAGAGTATGTTGTCTATCCTCCCTTTGGAGGATGGAAATTCTCTACTGTTGCTGATCCAAGTTGAGGGCAAGGGCCTATGGGGGCCCACAAAGGGGTCTATTGTGTTGTTCGTGATAGAGATGATATTGGGGAGAGGGTTAGGCCCATCAAGTCTGTTTGGGACTCTCAGGACTCCCCAAATAGGGCCCCAGCTGATGGGGTGGCCTGATAGTGACTAAAGAGTCATCATTAAAGTATGCCAGCCTCTTGCCCTTATTCAGCTTTTGCAGTCCTTGTATTGATAAGGTTAGCTTTGGAGTGAGTAAGGGAAGTGTATTAGGAAGTAGGTGAGGAGTGTATCTAAGTCTAAGTATACACTATTTCTTTTTTTTAAAGTTTTTATTTTTTTTAATTTAGTTTCCCTTTTTATTGTTGTTGCAGTTATTATTGTTGTTATTGATGCCATTGTTGTTCGAAAGGACAAAGAGAAATGGAAAGAGGAGGGGAAGACAGAGAGGGGGGAGAGAAAGATAGACATCTGCAGACCTGCTTCACCACCTGTGAAGGGATTCCCCTGCAGGTGGGGAGCCCTGGGGTCTAAGCGGGTTCCTTAAGCCACTTCGTGCCACATGTGCTTAACCCACTTCACTACCTCCTGACTCCCTATACACTATTTCATTGTGAGCTTTATACTGACCCACTGCAGACTGTTGTGCACTTTTGCTTTCAGGTATATATTTTGTCCTAATTTATGAATACATGTGAACATATGCTCTATCTCATGGGACCTGGTCTATATCTAGGTTTGGGACTTTGTTAGGAAGTAAACCACCTGAAATGGAATTAGAGAATCTATGAAAGGAAAGGTCTCACCCGAGTAATGAGGCTGAAGGGTTGACATTCCACTCCTGATGTCTCTGGACACAGTCTAAAGTGAAGCATGCTGAGGTGGCACTTGTTGCTTTGATTAGGTTGTGATTGACGGATGCAGTATCATTTGATATGAATTGAGAGAGGCATACAGGAAAGTGGGCCCCATCCTAAGTTTCTAGTACTGGGGGAAATATAGGCTCTATAGAGGAAGCGGAAGGCTCCTGCTGTCTTAGGGTTAAGAAGGCAATAGATAGTTATTGCTATAATCATATTATTTGGCAATTTGGTTAACTTTGAAAAATCCTTTGGTTAGGATTTTCTGTATTATACACAACATCACCACAGTTTATGTCCTTTGACATTATTTGTATATAGCTGTGCCACCAGTTACTTCTGTTCTCCCTGGTCTAAGCTTTTAAGAGAGTCAACATATCAAAGACTCAGCCTATGGTCTGTGCATTAAAAAGTTTGAGACATACGATCAATTTTCCCCTCTCATATTCATTAAATAGTTATTTATATGACTACAAATTAATAGGAGTGTACATAAATACCATTCCCACCACCAAAAATCTGTGTCCCATCCCATCCTCTCCCCCCTCCCTTAGTGAAGCTGAACTTCTGCCCTAGCCCTCAACCCAGAGATTTTACTTTGGTTCCCTACACCAACAAGTATACCTTTAATTAGACACTTTATGGTGTTTTCTTTAGGTATTTTTTACTTGCTTGATGAATTTGTTAAGTTTACATCTAATCACAGTGGACTATTAAGTACTTTTGCTATGAGATACAGCAGAAACAATAAAAACAACAAATGTTGGAGAGTTTGTGGAAACAAAGGAACCCTCCTACACTGCTGGTGAGAATGTAAATTGGTTCAACCCCTGTGGAGAGCAGTCTGGAGAACTTTTACAGGGCAAAAATGGACCTATCTTATATTCAGTATTTCCCCTCCTGGGGATATATCCTTAGGAGTCAAACACACTCATCCAAAAACCTATGTGCATAGCAGGACAATTTGCATTAGCCCAAATCTGGAAGCAACCTAGGTGTCCAACAACAGATGAGTTGCTGAGAACATTGTGGTGTATATATACACAATGGAATACTACTCAGCTATTAAAAATGGTAAATTCATCTTCTTCACCCCATCTTGGATGAAGCTTGAAGGAATCATGTCTAGTGAGATAAGCAGGAAATAGAAGGGTGAATATAGGATTATCCCACTCATAGACAGAAGTTGAGAAAGAACTGAAAGAGAAACAGAAAGCAGGACTTGGACTGGGTTTGTAGTATTGCACTAAAGTAAAAGACTCTCGGGAGAAGGGTAGATTTTTAGGTTCACTGAAGGGGGTAGGGTAAGAACACAGACCTTTGGTGGTGAGAATGGTGTTAAACTATGCACCTGTTAACGTATAATCTTATAAACCATGAGTTATTCAATATGTCGGGGGGGAACTAGATTGAATGTCTTGACTTCTATAAATACCTAGACTTCAGTTCTAAATATATATATATATATATATATATATATGTATATAAATATACACATATATATATATTCCTTTAGTCTAAACACTTGAGGCTTCAAATTTGTAAACTGATTGAATTCTGATGCTGCTATAAATTGATAAAGAATTTCTTAAAATAATACCTTTTTTTTTTTTCAAGTACTAAGTAACCTATACTCTTAGACTAGGTATATCAAAATCAACTAGTCCTGTTAGTATTTAAAATACAATAATTTGTAGGTAGCATTAAATGACATCAATCCTGATGAGGTCAAATATGATAAAGTAAACCCTAACCATGATATTTTCAAAGTAAACAAAGCTCCCAAGTAACTTGGTTATAGAAGAATTATCTATTGCCTTTTTAAACTAGAAGATAGCAAGGAACCTTCCACATTCTCTTAAAATCCATATTTCTTCCAGTTCTGGAAGCTCAGGAACTTGTATTTCTTGATACTTCTCTTCTTGATCACCAACCCTGTGATACTGCCTTTGTTGATCTCGACTAAATCAATGCAACCAGTGCAACCATGCTACATTTCACTTCAGACTATGTCCACAGATGCCAAGCCTATGATGTCAATCTCCCAACTCCAATAATCTGGTGAGATGTTTCCTAAAATATGGGACAACCTAGTTCCATTTAAAATATTGCACTTCCTAATAAAGTTACATACCCTACATATAGGCCAGGACCTAGGGACAGGGTACACATGGACACATAAATTAGGGGCAACTATATACCTTTTTTGTCTTTGTATCTTCCTTCCTTGGACTGTTACTATCAATATAAAAATAAATTAGGGCAAAATACATACCTGAAAGCAAAAGTGCACAATAGTCTGTAGTGAATCAATATATGCAGCAAGGAAGTAGAAAGACCTAAAAAGACACCTTAAAGTGCCCAATGAAATAGTTTCTACTTAGACTTAGATACCCTCCTCACCTACTTCCTATTACATTTCCCTCAGTCACTCCAAAGCTAACCATATCAAAGTAAGGACTGCAAAAGTTGCATAGGGGCAAGATACTGGCATACTTTAAGGATGACTCTTTAGTCACTACCAGGCCACCGCATCATCTGGGGTCCGAGTCAGGAGGTCCTGAGATTCCCAAACAGACGTGATGGGCCTGGACCTCGAATAAATCCCTCTCTCCATTGTTACTGGTCATCTCCATCAGAAACAACACAATGGAACCCTTTCTGTGCGCCCATAAGACCTTGCTCTCAATGTGGATTAACAACGGTAGAGAATATTCCATCCTCTGAAGGGAAGCTGGACAAAGAACTGTATCTATCACCTGAGGAAGATGGGTCCTGAAATTGGGGCATCTTGGAACATTCCTACTTATGATCACAGAATGTGAGCTCAGATCTACAGAGATGCAGAGGTTATATAGGCTCCTGTGCTGAATATGGGCCCTAGACCAAATCAATGGGGTTTACAGTCAACAATATTTATACCCCTTTCCCATATTTGGGAGTTACTCTCTTCCCTGATCCAGCTTTGAGGTCCTTTTCTCTAGCCATGACATCTCCTCAGACAATAACTTGGGTCCACCTGCATATCAGATGTCAGGGTAAGAAAAAAAAAAAAAGTATAGTCATGGGCCCTTTGGAATATAACTAAAATAGGCCTACTAACTATCTACAAAATGGAGACCCCTAAATCTTCATCTGCAATATTCCAGCCTTTAGGTTCATGATTAGTCAACAATTTGTTTGGCTTTATATGTTAACTCTTTTTTCAGCTACCAGGTCCAGATGCTACCATAATGCCAACTGTACCTCCTTGGGTAGACGACCCCACCAACATGTCCTGAAGCCCCATTTCCCTAGAGCCCCACACCACTAGGAAAAGAGAGAGACAGGCTGGGAGTATGAATCGACCTGTCAATGTCCATGTTCAGCAGGGAAGCAGGACACAATGGTGAGGTCGTCTGCCCAGGGTCATTATGGGGGGACCCTTTGGAATATAACTAAACTAGGCCTACTAACTATTTATAACACAGAGGCTGCCCAACTCTTCATCTGAACTATTCCAGCCTTTAGGTTCATGATTAGTCAACAACTTTTTTAGCTCTATATTTTAACTCTTTCAGCCACCAGGTTCCAGATGCTAACATGATGCCATCGGTACTTCCCTGGGCAGACAACCTCACCATTGTGTCCTGGAACCCTGCTTCCCCAGAACCCTGCCCCGGTAGGGTAAGAGAGAGACAGGCTTGGAGTATGAATTAACCTTCCAACGTCCATGTTCAGCGGAGAAGCAATTACAGAAACCAGACCTTACACTTTCTGCACCCCATAATGACCCTGGGTCCATACTCCAGAGGGATAAAGAATAGGAAATCTATCAGGGGAGGGGATGGTATACGGAGTTCTGGTGGTGACAATTGTGTGGAGTTGTAACTCTCTTATCCTGTGGTTGTCAGTGTTTCCTTTTTATAAATAAAAATTTAAAAAATTCATCTCCATATCTGGACACTAGATGGCAGTGTTCTCCAATGTTATTTCTTCAAGAAAAATATTGGACAAAATGAACAATGCTGTTTTGATTAGAGGCTTATTATGAATTCCTCCATTTAGCAAAAGCCTTTTCAAAGCACTCTTAAAATTTTGACAACAAACTTTTTTCTCTCTTCTTATGGGAATAAAAATCACATGATTTGTATACTACCATATTTTGACATCTATATGAGAATAAAAAAAAAGATGCATGAACAATTGTAGGGACAGAGGAATGGCTAGGATGACTATAAGGAGAACTAGTGCTTACCTCTTCCAGGTGCCACAGCAAAGTTACAGTAAAAGTTTGAACCAATATACATAGAAACCATCTTGAAATCCACACTAAAAGACCATAGCAAATAAAAAATGAAAATAAAATAGGAAATTATGCAGATGGAGAGGAGACAGAGTGAAATTCTAGCAAGAAATAATATGTGGAATAGGGCACCAATATGAAAAAGGAAGAGCTTTATATTGTATAGAACAGTATAGCATCTCAGTCTACATAATCCTATTGTCTCACACAACAGTAGAATAGAAGTTAAGGAACTATGAGATAAAACCAGAGTCTAGGGAGTTGGGCAGTAGCGCAATGGGTTAAGTGCAGGTGGCACAAAGCGCAAGAACCAGCATAAGGAATCCGGTTCGATCCCCTGGCTCCCCACCTGCAGGGGAGTTGCTTCACAAGCGGTGAAGCAGGTCTGCAGGTGTTTCTCTCTCTCTCCTCCTCCTCTTCTGTCTTCCCCTCCTCTCTCCATTTCTCTCTGTCCTATCCAACAACGATGGCAGCAATAATAACTACAACAATAAAACAACAAGGGCAACAAAAGAGAATAAATACATATATTTAAAAAAACAAAAACCAGAGTCTAGTGGCTGACAGGCATCATTTGAATCACCTCTAGTTGACTCCAGGAGAGAAGCAAGGGGAGACACCATATTGGAAATCAGTCTCTCATACTGAGACATTCTGAAAAACATGCTGCAAAGTCCTGATCTATCTCTATACAGATGCTGCACTCCCACTACATTGACAGCCCTTCTCATCAGAGCCAAGACTTGGGACCAAAAGTTATCTTATTGAATAGGATTCTTTTTTGTGCATATGGTCTAGTCTTGGGCCTAGTACCACCACGCTAGGGGAAACTCCAGTACTGTTTCTCCCTCCTTTCACACAGTCTATCTGAGTGAAAAAGTCATTCTGGGAGCAAAGAAATTGTACACACATAATTTTATTAATTACACAAAAACAGAGCTCACTTTTATCTTATCTCAGTGGTGCTTTATGGGAAGCATATGTCAACTTACTACACTGAGAACCTTCAGGGAAGTAAGTACCTGTCCATGCACATACTAGAGACAAGCACCTTGTCACCTATTTGGCGGCATATCACAGGAAGTGTATACCTACATGTCATCTCAGTGGCACCCCTTGGCAAGAAGTCACCTGATATCTTTGTGGCACCTCTCAGAAAGCTTGTGCCTGCCTTCCAACTTAGCAACTCTTCTCAGGAAGTTCTTAAGAACCGGCCACAGTTTTGTACCATCAAGGGAAGTGCCTCCCCCCCGCCCAAAAAAAAAGGCAGCTTATTAAGTTACACATTTCCACTGCCTCAGCTGCCTTTAGCCTTTTATGCAAATTGCTTACTTTCCTAGGCATAGCCTAACTTCCAGAACTACTAGACATTCATAGCGGGAGTGTCAGGAAGAACAGGCCTACTCAAATAATGACTCCTGGATTAGTACCACAAGGAACTTGAGCAATATTGAGGCAGTGAAGGGCCTCAATTGTATTAATGTAACAAGGCGAAAACCAGGGAAAACAACCAAAATGTCTCAGATATATGTAGGCTTTATGAAGAAGACTTCAAAGTAAGAATTTTAATGATGAAGTCAATGACAGAGAATCTCACCAAGTTCAGGGAAAAGATTAGAAAAGTACAGTTATCTACATAGATCTAAAGAACACACTAAATGAACTAAAGAACAGCAGATGATCTTGTGGTCAAGGAGGTGCCTTGGTGGCACGGTGAAGAATGTGCATGGGTAAGGTGTCATGTTCAGCCCCTGACACTGCATATGTCACAGTGGTTACCTGATTATTAGTCCCTCTCTCTCTCTCATGAACAAATAAATGCAAACTGTAATAATAAATATAAAATGATTTCAAAAATAGAGAGCCTCACAGTAGTATGACAGTAGCTGAGTGTCAGATATATTAATATGATAAGGGTAGGTGGAAACTCTTTTAAAAGAAGACAAAAAGACAAAGAGTTAAGAAATAATGAATATAACACAGGAGACCTATGAGACAACATCAAGAAAAGCATTTTCATCATAAGTTTTCAAGAATCATGAGACAGAGAGAGATAAATAGAGAAGGGGGCAAGCTTTTCATTTAAAGAAACAGGAGTTAAGAACCCCATCCCCAGGGGCCAGGTGGTGGCACACCTGGTTAAGGACACACATTACAGTGAGGACCCAGGTTCAAGCTCCTGTCCCCATCTGCAGGTGAAAGTTATACATGTGGTGAAGCAGGGCTACAGGTGTCTCTCTATTTCCATCCCTCTCTATCTCCCCCTCCCCTCTCAATTTACTTCTGTCTCTATCCAATAATAAGTAAATAAAATTTTAAAAAGATTTAAAAAAAGAACCCCATCCCCAATAAGGCCATAGACAACCAGAGAAAGCTTAAAGAGATTAAAACAAAATAAACCCAAATGCCGGGATAGCCTGAGGGTACTTCTTCCCGAGCTAGTGCTCTCTGGGTTGGAGAGAACTCAACTGGAGCTGATCTAGGCTGCTGTGTGGGAGAGGGATCAGGAACTCGTGCTGCACCAACTTCCGCAGGAGATACACTCTGGAACTCTCGGAGCTGGAAAGCAATTTCCAAGTGTCTTTAATCAGAAGAGCAGCTGTTTTTATACTCTCCAAGTAGGGTGGAAACAGGATGTGATATAGAGAGGGTGGAGAGAAAAGTGACTGGTGAAAATCAGAGTGTGACAAAGAAGGGATCAGTGTGTGACAAGGAGGGGGTGGAGCAGGAGAGAATCCTATCATAGAACCACCAATGCCCTGGAGTGCTTTATGTAAAAGTGATTTATATAAATAGACCAAAGCTTTGGATCAGTAAAATCCCTATATAGGCATATGGTTAAGCAGAAGCCAGGGGGAGATGGCAACTACCCAACATCTCCCCCTTTCTTTTTAACTTTTTGCCATAGTATCAGGAGTGCGGGGCACTTTGTGAGGCAGGGAGACTGATAAGAGGCACACCTTTTTTGGGGTTCTACTGTCCCTCCTTGCTCAACCTCTCCGTGGAGAGAGAGACTAACAGGATTGACACACCCCTCAGGCTCAAGCCCTTCCAAGCTCAACCATATCCTCACAATTCCCCAACATCTTCCTCTTACTTAATGGCCATATATAACTGGGTCAATGTCTGTAAAAGGCTTCATCTCTGTCAGGGGAATAGCAGTGTAGGGGTGAACGGAAACCTGTTGGGAAGAAAGCAGAATGATAGTGTGTAAGTGTCTTCAAAAATAACTAGCACAAGACAGGGAGGGATAAGTAAGAGTAGCAAGAGACAGAGTGAGCCTGATGGGTGGAGGAGTGGGGGCCTGATAAGCCGAGGGGCTAGAGGGGTGATCTGGCATTGCAAAATCCCGAGTCAGCTGGCGGTAAGTTCTATGAACTGCTACAGTCATTCTTCAAGAAGTCCAGCAGTATAAAAGGAGTGTCCAGCAAGTTCTATAGAAGCATCAGTCCAATGTCAACGGCCAGGAAATAAATGCCACACGTCTATCTTGATGGAGGAGGACGGCCACCGGAACTTTTCTTCTCTGTAGAGAGTGACCTGGAACCGCCAAAACATGATGGGCGAAACAGAAGCAGGAAGAGCAGACACCGATGGTTGAGAGAAAGGCAGTAGGAAAGTCTTGTCCTTCGGAGTCTGTGAATCAGGTTCTCCAGATCGTGTCAGGTCACATCATGGGTTTCTGGGGATGGCTGTAATTGTGGGTGATGTCAGAGGTCAGGGGTCCAAGATGGATTTCTGGGGATTCTATATGAGCAGATGCTTCTTTATGCGAAGGCTTGTCATAGCTGTAGTCAATTACTTATGAAAAAACTTTGTAACAAATTAGAAGTTTACTACAATTGATAACTCAATGATTATAACTGGTTTAGGTATCTTTATAATTTTGTGTAAAGGTCATCTTACGTGACCTCATGTAGCAGTCTTTATATAGCAAAGTTTTCATACCGAGTTTAAGTTACATATATTGATTCTTGACTATTTTTACATTGGGTTTTTAAGCAAACTCAGGTTACTAGAGTTAACACATTTTAGTGACAATTTTTTTTTGGTACATTTACAATATCAGATTGATGCCAAATTTGTTGTGGATTAATTTCCACAAGATAGCTTACAGGACATTTTTGGGGGCCCTCCAAAAATGTCCTGTATAGAGAATCTATTTTAACTTAGGAGATGATGAATTGTCACATTGAATATTTAGAGTTTTACCTTAAACACTCAGTTACTTAAATGAATTGATTTTACCTCTTCTCGTAAAAATGTAACTTCGAAGTTACAATTTAACTGTTAAGTTAATGTTTACCAAACTTGAAACACGCATATTAAACATATAGTTTATAACACACAGGAGGAGAAAAACTTATAAATAAGATATATCATTTCAAATGTGAATTTAGAACTACTGTCATAGTTGAACCATCTTTACTCACACAGTTTAAGACTAAACATTTCATATTGGTATCAAGACTTAAAAAAGAAATCAAAAGGGGGAATGAACAATTTTTGGACTGTTTCTGGATGTCTCCAGAAACCATGGCTGCGTCCAGCCGTTTGATATAAAGTCAGTTAACTTTCAGAGTACTCTGAGCACAATGGGTCATACAAAAATTTTGGTCACTCAATTTTTTTTTTCACTCACTCACTCACTCACTCACTCACAAAACACAACTGGCCAGTCATAGCATAAGACATTCATTCGGGGGGGGGGAAGTTCTGTGAATCAGATTTTTTTTTTTATTCTGCCGTGCTGTATTATGGATCCTGGGGTGTATCCTGTAGCCAGTCCTCTTGCAGCCAGTCTTCTTGCAGTGTTTCTTGTTCTTCAGGGATATCAGCGCCATCATGTGGGTATTGCCGGACATGGCGGGCAGGAACCCAAACAGGCTTGGAGTAATTTTGTGGAAAAATACATGCGAAACCCCTCCCCATAGTCAACAGGGGGTCAGGTCCTTTCCAAATTTTATCAAGTGGGTCTTTCCATTTGACTTTAATAGCTGGGAGGGTGGGTGGTGTTTGCCAATGATGAATTATAGGAGGTTGGTCTGAGTTTTTGTAAATATTAAAGAGATTTAATGTAGTTAAGGCTTTTGCCAGCTGGATATTAGGGGGGTAAATTTCCCCTTTTTCTTTATTTAATTGAGCCTTAAGAGTTTGCTGGGCCCTCTCAACAATGCCTTGTCCCTGTGGATTATACGGAATGCCTGTAGTATGAGTAATGTTCCAGAGGGAACAAAAATCTTTAAATTGTTTGCTGGTAAAAGCAGGTCCATTATCCGTTTTAAGTTGAAGATGTAAGCCCATTACAACAAAACAGGAGAGCATATGGCTTATAAGCTTTTTTGAGTTTTCTCCAGTCTGAGCTGTAGCCCACATAAACTTAGAGAAGGTATCAATTGAGACGAACACATATTTTTGTTTGCCAAAGTTAGGTGTGTGGGTAACATCAATTTGCCAAAGAGCGTTGGCTTTTAAACCTCGAGGATTAACCCCCAGAGTCTGAATAGCAGGTGTTTTGATTAGACCTGCACAGGAGGAACATGTAGCAAGAATACGTTTTAACTGTGGCAGAGGAATATCAGGAAATCGAGCTCGAAGACCTTTAAGATTAACATGGGTTAGGGAATGAAAGTCAGCAGGATTAGAGACAGAGGCTAGGAGAATTCCTGTGGAGGCAAGGCGGTCAGCTGCAGCATTCCCTTCGGACAGGGGACCAGGAAGAGGGCTGTGGGAACGTAGGTGCTGAACATACAGTGGATGGGTTTGAGAACAGAGCATAGAGGCAATTTGAATTAAAAGAGGAGAAAGTGGGTTGTCATCAATTCTTACATAAGATTGAGCAAGCCATGGAAGTAAGTTAACAGTATACACACTGTCAGAAAAAAGGTTGAAGGATTCTGGTACAGCTTTTAATGCAAGGAAAACAGCATAAAGTTCTTTGTACTGAGGGGAATTATCAGGAAGTTCAGTAAAGAGAGGTTTGGGGTATTGCTGGTCTGGATAATATATAAGGGCAGCAGCTCCCTTTTTTCCACCATCAGTGAACACTGTAGGAGCAGAGGGGATGGGATCTCGAGAGAAAAGTTTAGGTACTAGTAGAGGCAACAGAGGTAAAGAAGCTATCAAATTATTAGAGGGAAAATGATTATCTAATTGTCCTGGAAAACCCATTAAACTTATGGCAAAACGAGAATGGTGGCGTATGAGCCATTCTGTATCAGTGAGAGAAAAGGGAAGAATGATTGAATCTGGTTCCCTTCCTAAGACCTGAACCGATCTGTTTCTTCCTTGGCGAACCATAAATGCTAAGGCATCAATCTCAGTAAGGAGTCTTGGAGCTCCGCCTACTGGCGTATGAAGCCATTCGAGAATGCCATGTTTCTGCCACAATGCCCCCACTACCGTGGGGGTGGAGTTAAAGATTAGAAGATTTACTGGAGAGGAGGGGGAGAACCGAATGAGGTGCATGTCCTGGAGAGCCTGGTTAACTTTTTCCAGAGCCAAGGAGGCTTCGGGGGTTAACATACGCTTTGAGGAGGGCTGTTTGTTTCCTTTTAACAGATTGAACAGTGGTTGCAGGCAGCTCGTAGGCAGATAAAGATATTGCCTAAGCCAATTCAAATTTCCAAGAAAACTTTGTAAAGAAGCAAGAGTGAGATTAGAAGGAAAAGTAACACAAGGTTTTAAAGGACGAATCTGTGTTAGGGAAATCTCTGAGCCTAAGAAAGATATTGGAGGGATTAGCTGTATCTTCTCAGGAGCTACATTAAGTCCACTTCTCTTTAAGGCAGGGATTAGAAAATCACGTAGGGCGGAGAGATCTGTATCTAATTCTCCCCATATTAACACGTCATCCATATAATGAAAAACCTTAAGGCCCTTATGAATATATGTGAAAAGGGCAGATTTAACAACCTCTTGACAAATAGTAGGACTATTAGCCATGCCCTGGGGCAGTACCACCCATTCAAATCTATCGGCAGGGCTGGCATTATTAATAGAAGGAACAGAGAAAGCAAAACTTTACAATCTTGTGGGTGTAAGGGAATAGAGAAAAAACAATCCTGTATATCAATAGCTATGATTGGAATTCCTGTGGGAATTGCGGAAGCAAGAGGCAAACCCCTTTGGGGGGAGCCCCAAACCTGCATGGTTTTATTAACTGCACGAAGATCTTGGAGGAGGTGCCATTTTCCTGAGCGCTTTTTAATTACAAAGACTGGAGTATTCCATGGGCTCCGAGAATGACGAATGTGTCCCAAAGATAACTGCTCTTGGACGAGTTTTTTTTTAAATTTCTAGCTTCTCCCTAGGCAAAGGCCACTGTTCCACCCAGACAGGCTCATTAGAAAGCCAATCTAAGCGGGGAGTTCTGTTACGAACAGTGGCAGTTAGTATTGGGGGTGCTGGTTGGGTCTAGCAGTCTCACAGGAGTGAGTGTGGTGTCCTGCAGAGGTGTCTGAGGATATCACTACATCTAAAGATTCCAGCAAGTCTCTTCCCAATAAATTGGTGCTTATATCAGCTATTAAAGGCTGAAAGTGTCCGGTAGTCCCTTCTGGATCTTCCCACACAAGGGAATCTCGTGTGCGGAATGCCTGAGTCAATCCTCCAACACCATGTAAGTGTGATCCTGGGAGGAGTTCCCAACTCTGGGGAACCTCTGCTTGTCTTAATATTGTCTTATCTGCTCCCGTGTCAATCAAACATTTAAAAAGAATATTACCAATCTTTACTGTCATAGTTGGGTGACCCCTTTCTAAAACAGGGGTGGTCCATAAAATCTCAGGCTCTGAATTCGAGCTGTTCTCTTGCTCCAGCCGGTTATTTCTATGCTGGAAGTTCCCACATACCGCGGGTTCCTCCTTCTGCTCACCCTCTGTTATTGTTACTTGGCGTGGTGGGTGTAGCGATGGATTGGGTCCCAAGCTGGGCTTCTGTTTGTGGAAGAAGGGCACAGCACCAAGTGGGCGACCTGCTTCCTTCCCTCTTGGGGGCGGGGCTAAGGGAAGCCCCATACCTAGTTTAAATCTCTGTTTACATTAGGCAGAGGAGTGCCGTTCCTATGGAACCTTGACCAACAATCTCTCCTCCAGTGAAATCCTTTCTGGCATCTGGGACAAGGCATTCGTGGTCTCTGATTCCCTGTCTGGAGGCGGGGTTGCCCTGATTGGAGGTGGGGTCGCCCTGACTGGAGGTGGGGTCGCCCTGACTGGAGGCGGGGTCGAGGTCTATTTTCTGGACATTGGTTACGCCAATGCCCTTGGCGACCACACTGAAAGCAAACTCCTTTTTGCTTATGTAAGGTAGCTGCATAGGCCTGTAACATAGGTCCTTGAAAAGAGCTTGATCTGAGATCCTGTGTAGCTAGAATCCAAGTATCTGGGTGTTCGTTTTTAAGAGTGATACAGGCCTGTCGAAAATGCGGAAGCATTCCATCCCAGACTATGGATCGCAGAAGGAGAAAACGAGCGTCAGGATTATAAATCTTCCTTTCCAAACTCGACTGGACCCTGGCAATGAATTTAGCGAGGGATTCATCAGGTTCTTGTTGCAGGGAGAGAATGGGGGCTGAGGCTGCTCCCATGGGTGGTGTTAATCGCTCCCATGCTTTTAATGCACACAGGCGTACTTGATCAAAATACCCCGCTGGAAACTTGGCTTCCGCCTGTTGAATCCCTGTTTCTAATTGGCCTGTTCCAAACAATGCATCAAAATTACCCTCTGGCTGATTTTGAATATTTTTCCGCTATTGTTGTAAACATTTGTCACGAAAGAATGCCTCCCATTGCAGGAAGAGGGGGCCTGGGAGCGTAGCACGAGTGAGTCACATCTCTCCAATCTTGAGGGGTATTAAGGTTCTGAAGCAGGCCTTGTAAAATGGACCTGGTCCATGGGGCATGAACACCGTCATCTTTGATAGCCTGGCGTAGTTCCTTCAGGTCTGTGGCGGAAAATGGATACCAGGCCTGAGGTTTTTGTCTATTGGGGGCAACATTGACCGGAAATGTGTGGACTTGCTCTGATAAGTGTGTAGCGGTAGGAGGAGTCATCGAAGTGGAAGCTTCTGGACAAGTGGCCGAAGAAGTGGTTTTGGAGGCTACAGGAGAATTCGGACATGTGTCTATCAAAACAGGGTGGGGTGAAGAAGCAGCCATGGAGGCAGCAGGAGGTTCCGGACACATTTCTGCCAAAATGGGGGTGGCCGAAGAAGTGGCTGTGGAGTCCAAAGGAGAATTCGGACACGTGTCTGCCAAAATAGGGGCCTCAGGGCAAGATGCCAAAATAGGGGCCTCAGGGCAAGATGCAGAGGAATTAGGGTGGGTCAAGATCATGACAGGCCTTTGCTTCTTCTTGTTTTTAAGGTGCTGGTTAAGTTCTATGATTACTTCCTTTATCTCTTTGACCTCAGCCTCTAGGTCCTTAAGCCTTTTGAGAGGTTGACCTATATATCCCTTAAAAGCTGCTATGATGATCAACAGGATATAAGGTGAAGCCCCGAGAAAAATGTCCCAGATATATAAAAATTGTATACTGGAAAAAGAATGCAGGATTTGGAAAAGATTTTCCATGGTGGAAAGATCTCGGGAAAACAATAAGAAAGAAAAAAAAATCACAATGCCTTAACACAATATTGCAGATACCCAAAAGGTGTGTACTTATCTAAGATGTCTTCTTGTAAATCTGCTGCTTACGGGTCCCTGTTCCGGGCGCCAGATGCCGGGATAGCCTGAGGGTACTTCTTCCCGAGCTAGTGCTCTCTGGGTTGGAGAGAACTCAACTGGAGCTGATCTAGGCTGCTGTGTGGGAGAGGGATCAGGAACTCGTGCTGCACCAACTTCCGCAGGAGATACACTCTGGAACTCTCGGAGCCGGAAAGCAATTTCCAAGTGTCTTTAATCAGAAGAGCAGCTGTTTTTATACTCTCCAAGTAGGGTGGAAACAGGATGTGATATAGAGAGGGTGGAGAGAAAAGTGACTGGTGAAAATCAGAGTGTGACAAAGAAGGGATCAGTGTGTGACAAGGAGGGGGTGGAGCAGGAGAGAATCCTATCATAGAACCACCAATGCCCTGGAGTGCTTTATGTAAAAGTGATTTATGTAAATAGACCAAAGCTTTGGATCAGTAAAATCCCTATATAGGCATATGGTTAAGCAGAAGCCAGGGGGAGATGGCAACTACCCAACACCCAAATAAACGTAGGCTTAGACAAATTATGACTTAAATGGCAAAAATCAAAAGAATGAGCCTATCTTGAATATAGCCAGGTTCAAAAAGTCACTTGTAGTGAAAACCCCACAACATTACTAGCAGATTTCTCAATAGAAACTTTAAAGGCTAGAAGGCAACAGCAATATATTTTCCATGTTCAGTGAAAAAAACTACTTACTACCAAGAACACACTGCCACACTGGGATATCATTCACATTTGAGGGAGATAAAAATAAGTTTTTCAGACAGTCAATATTAGAAATAATGACAACAAACTGGTTCTGTAATAAATACAAAAGAGGAGTAAAATTCAACAATACCTGGTTGAACGCACACGTTGCCATGTGCAAGAACCTGGGTTCAAGTTTCTGGTTACCACCTACAAGGGGAAAACTTCATAAGCAGTGAAATAGTGATGTGGGTGTCTTTATTTCTCTCTCCCTCTCTATCTTCCCTTCTCAATCTGCCTCAGCCTTATCAAATTACAAATATAGCTGCCAGGAGCAGAACATAGTATTCTTCATGAAGGTACTGAGACCCAGTGATGGCCCTGGTGGCAAAGAAAAAAAAAAACAAAAACAAAAAAACCCAGAAATACACCGGGTGGTGGCACACCTGGTTGAGTGCACATGTTACAAAATACAAAATACAACAAGGATTTCTGTAAAGGAAACAAAACTCCACTGGAAAGTAGCAAAATACTTAAATGCCACAAAATGTGTAAGACAAGGAGAATAACAATGCAGACTCTCAGAAAGACCTTGAGATTTATAAAGGCTTCATTTACAAAAATTATAAAAAATAGTTGAAATTGTTATGCGTTATTTATTTATTTATTTTTGCCTGCAGTGTTATTGCTGGGGCTCTGTGCCTGCACCAAGAATCCACTGCTCCTGGCAGCCATCATTTTCCATTGTTGTTGCTGGATAGGACAAAGAGAAATTAAGAGAAGAGGGGAAGACAGAGAGGAGGAGAAAAAGACACCTGCAGACCTGCTTCACCGCTTGTGAAGCGACTCCCTTGCAGGTGGGGAGCCAGAGGCTGGAACCAGGATCCTTGTACTTCATACTATGTGCGCTTAACCTGATGCACTACCGCCCGCCCCCACGGTTACGTATTTTAAAGTTATTGGGAGGTAGATCAGCATGAGAGAGCAAACTTACATGCCTGTGTCCCTAGAGGTCTCAGGTTAAATTCCTGTCAAAACTATGTGACAGAGCTGATCAGTGCTTGGTGCTTTCATAAAAATAAATAAATAAATATGTAAATATGTAAAATTGTAAATTATCTTTAAATACATAGTTTGAACACACTTTATATTTCAACTTTGAAAGATGATGGAGAAATAAATGCCCTCACAGATGCACAAAAACTAAGGAAGTTTGCCACTACCAGACACTCGTTGAAAGAGTTATTGAAAAGATGCCCACGAGGAAAGAAGAAATAAAGAAATTATTTGTTGTCTGGGTGATAAAGAGTAAAACTGGATGAGAAATATGAAAAGCAGCAATATGAGAAAATAAAATATGCAAGATGAGGAAGAAATGGAGAGAAGCAGTAATTCAAATGCTAAGGAGAAAACAGAAATACCCTCCTAAGTGTATATCTAAAGGACATGAATATACCAACTTAAAAAGATGACATTGGGGGGCGGGCAATAAGACAGCGGGTTAAGCGCACATGGCACGAAGCAGGAGGACTGGAGCAAAGATCCCTGTTCAAGCCCCCAGCTCTCCACCCACAGGGGGGTCACTTCAGAAGCAGTGAAGTAGGTCTGCAGGTGTTTATCTTTCTCTCCCCATCTCTCTCAGTTTCTCTCTGTCTTGTCCATCAACAACAGTAATAATAATAATAATAACAACAATGATAAACAACAAGGGCATCAAAAGGGAAAATTTTGAAAAAAAGATGATAATATATTCTTTGGGACAAAATGGATGGAACTCAAGGTGAAAAACAGAAATACCACTCCTAAGTGTGTATCCAAATGACATGAATATACTAATTTAAAAAGATGACATTATATTATTTGGGACAAAGTGGATAGAACTCAAGGTGATTATACTCAGTGAAGCAAGTAAGGAGGTGAAAGACAACTAGAGAATGGTTTTTCTCAAATGTGGAATGTAGAACATCAAAACACATGAACTTATAATTTAAAAAAGTCTCCAAATGGGAAATTGTCTCTAAGATTTCACAACAATTATCAGTATGTGTGTGTTGTGAGGGGTGGGGACAGCAGAACTTTGTTGGTCGGTGTGGTGTGGAACTCTATCTTTATAATTGTATAAACTTGGAAACCACTAGTAAATCACTAATAAATATTTAAATTATAAATAAATAAATTATAAAGAGTTGAGATAAATACGCACCCAAAAAAAGACAGTAATTGACATAGTAAGTTCAATAAATTCTCAGTGTAAAAGTTTAGAGCAGGCACTCAAAAAGTAAAATAAAGAAATATAGAGAATCATCTTGGAAAAATATCTATATGAAAAGCCAGAAACAAATGTGAAAACAACAAAAATGCAAAATAAATATAAAAAAGAGTAGAATAATAGTACATTTGTCACAAATATCAATAATAATTATATGTGAATGGTATAAACTTCTGAGTCAAAAAAGAGTGACTAGGTGGATTAGAAAAATCAGGCTTCTTCTATGATGTACATTCAACGAATTCACATCTAATACAATGACAAGCATAAATTAAGAGTGAAAAACTGGCACAGTGTTACAAGTGAGAAATACAGAGAAAAATACAGGGAGAGATAAAATAGATTTGTAGTCCAAAAAGTTATGAGACACATTGAACCTATTTGATGATCAAAGTAACAATGTAATAAAAAGATAAACCTGTTATCAATAATATGCACTCAACTTGAGTGCACTCCAATGTACAAAACAGGTACAGTCTGACCTCAAGTTATTGGCGACAATACAAAAATAGCAGGGAATCTCATTACACTACTTACAGCATGAGACAGAACATCTGGATAGAAAATCAACACAAATGGGAAAGATCCCATATAAAATGGACATGAATTTTGCAAGCTGGCTTAAAGGAGGATAAGTGTCTAGCATCCATGTGGAGAGGGCACAAAAATGCTTTCACACTGAATGTAAAGAACAGCTCCTCAAGTCCTCATCACCCACCCAACCTCACACTGTCACTCACCAATCACGGTGTGTTGGTTCCATCCAACATGCCCCAGATCTATATGGCCTGCCAACACTGGCTGCAATATTCTGTCCCTTGTCCCCAGCCAACATCCACCAATCCCCAGCCACCATCTACTGTCATGACCCTTGTATATCACTACCCAGCTTTGAGGCATTCCAGTTACCCCAATCTTGTAACAACTTTATACTTACTACTTACAGCAGCAGGAAAGGCATAGTAGATAGTCTATGCACTGCTCAAAGACAGAGGGTCATGGCATCCTATCAGAGGGACATGGCAGCCTGAAAGCAATCATATTTGAATCCAGTTTCATAGCAATGAAACATGACAGAGTCTGCTATCTCACCAGTCGGTGTTACACCACTAAACTCAAACTTCTGGTTTGACAGAAAAACATCTAGGAGAGAAACTAAAGGGACTTATATAAAAAGAAAATATTAACATCTTCTCTATCATGTGGTGAAAATGAGGAAGCAAAGCAAGGGAACAAGCAAAGCCAAATGAAGACAAATTTTTGTTCTTAAACTGCAAATTTGAGGTGAGTGCCCATGACAAAGCAAGTACATTAAGTGAGCTATCTTGCCAGCTTCACGTGTAGCTTTTTAAAACATCTGCTGTTTTACTGTCGAATGTAAAACATTAATTTCGCAATAAAGAAATTAAAAATAAAAGAAAAAACATCTGCTGAAATATGCTCTGCATCATTAAGAAAGGATATCTCAGTGGGGGAAACGGAATATATACACACTCATTTCATTTTCACATATATAAGCCTTTGTTGTATGATTTCTATCAATTAGAGATATACACTTATTTTGTAATTGATGAAAGTTAGCTACTTTTCTGGAAAAAAAGGAAAACATATATGTGATCTGATTCCAGAAACTAAGTTTATATAAGTCTACTGGTCTTGAAAGTAGTTTAACACCATAGTTAAGTTTAACAACAACAACAAAAAAGATCATATCGTGTATGCATAAAATAATTACAGTTATTGCTAAAGATAACCTATGTGTATGTATGAGTACATGTATGAAGCAAATTTGTTAAAAAGCAGATGACCAAAGTTAGGTACACACACCAACACAAATAAACATTTCCTTGTAGACCTTCTAGTTAGCTAGCGAACTAGCTAGCAGTTTTCTCTTTACAAGACTGGAGTGGAACTTCCTGCCATGAACTCAGAGGATCAAACAATCTCTGATTCTACAGGAAGACCTTCCTGTGCCTTTCAAGATTCAAACAACTTTTATTTGGCAGGTCAGAAGTCCCTCCCTCCCCAAATCCTTGAAATTTCATTCTTCAGATCTAGAGATAAGTAGTTCCAACTGTAACCAGCAGGTGGCATCAATCTCAATATCCCACCACTGTTGCATAGGGGAAAAAACAACTTTTGTAAACAGCCAATAACAAAAGGATAGCACTACATTTATTTGAAAAAAGCATATACACACCTGTGTTTTTGTGTACATGACTATATCAGTGAAGGTGTACTACAGTTCCTTTTGTTACTGATGACTCCTCAGATGGAGTGTTTCACAACCATTTCTTCAGCACACATGTGTGAGGTGTTGCCAGCTCTAGTACATCTATTCACCATACTCATTTGTTGTTCCAAATCTCATTTCCAAATATTTAGATGACACTTTGAAAAAGACAACTACAAGTACTTTCTACACATGTATGTACTTATTTGATGTTAAACTGAAGACACACACAAACACACACACACACACACACACACACACACACACACACACACACAACTACTCTTTAAACAATAAAAAGGAAATGACCCAGGCCCAGGAAGTGGTGTACCTGATTGAGTATACATGTTGCCATGTTCAGGAACCTGGTTCAAGCATCCCCACACACACCAGCAGAAGGGAACTTCATGAGTGGAGAAGCAGGGCTGCAGGTCTCCCCTCTATCTTTCTCTCCCTCCCTTTCTCCTTCTGTCTCTCCATGTTCCCTCTCAATTCCTCTATCTTCTATAAAATAAATAAATATTTTTAAAAAAGAAATTACATAGACTAGAAAGTGGTGCAGTGTATGAATTGTTGGGTTCTCAAACCCAAGGTCTTGAGTTCAAGTCCCAATACCACCTGTGCCAAAGCAATGTTATAATACTCTCTCCCCCTTTCTCTCATATAATAAATAAATATTTAACAGGAACCAAAAAGTAGGAATAGAGCAAATGAGAGTAGGGCTCTTAGGGTGGAAAGAAACTAGGAAGTCTACTTAGGTATGTGCCTAGGGGCCCATGACTAGTAATTTTAGCTTGAGCTTGAGAATTAACATGAAGGTGGACTAAGCATATTGTCTGGGGAGATGGTGTCAGAGTTGGGAATAGGGATAGAAAGCTGGATTAGGGCAGAGAGTATTTCCCAAATTTGAAGAATATGTATAAGTATACTTAACTGTTTACCCCACCAATCTGACCCAGGGCCCACATATATTCATATTTAGCATAGGAGCCTGTGTAACCTCTGAATCCTTGTTAGTCTGAGCTCACAGTCCATGGTCACAGCTGGGAACATTCTGGGCTGTACTTATTTCAGAACCAGTTTTCCTTGAGTGGCAGGTTAGGATATTCCAGCCTCCCTTGGAGAGTAGAGCAGTCCCTATACCATTGTTATTTATAGTGAGAGTAAGGTCTTGCAGAGGTCCACAAGAGGACTAACGATGACACTCCTGATGGGAGTGACTATGGAGAGAGGGATCTTTTAGAGATCTAGGCCAATTATTTATCTTGCTGCTTTTTTAAATTATTTATTTCTTTATTGGGGAATTAATGTTTTACATTCAACAGTAAATACAATAGTTTGTACATGCATAACATTCCCCAGTTTCCCATTTAACAATACAACCCCCACTATGTCATTTATCATCCTTCATGGACCTGTATTCTTCCCACCCACCTACCCCAGAGTCTTTTACTTGGGTGCAATACGCCAATGCCATTTCAGGTTCTACTTGTGTTTTCTTTTCTGATCTTGTTTTTCAACTTCTGCCTGAGAGTGAGATCATCTCATATTCATCCTTCTGTTTCTGACTTATTTCACTCAACATGATTTTTTCAAGGTCCATCCAAGATCGGCTGAAAACTGTGAAGTCACTATTTTTTACAGCTGAGTAGTATTCCATTGTGTATATTATACCACAACTTGCTCAGCCACTCATCTGTTGTTGGACATCTGGGTTGTTTCCAGGTTTTGGCTATTACAAATTGTGCTGCCAAGAACATATGTGTACATAGATCTTTTTGGATGGGTGTGTTGGGTTCCTTAGGATATATGCCCAGGAGAGGAATTGCAGGGTCATAGGGTAAGTCCATTTCTAGCCTTCTGAGAGTTCTCCAGACTGTTCTCCACAGACGTTGGACCAATTGATATTCCCACCAGCAGTGCAGGAGGGTTCCTTTGACCCCACAATCTCTCCAGCATTTGCTGCTGTTACCTTTTCTGATGTATGACATTCTCACAGGAGTGAAGTGGTATCTCATTGTTGTCTTGATTTGCATTTCTGTGACAATCAGAGACTTGGAGCATTTTTTTCATGTGATCTGAGAAGATGCTTGGGATGACTTCAATGCTCTTGAGTTGGCTGATGCTGTCTTTGTGGCCTAATATATGGTCTATCCTTGAGAATGACCCATGTGGATTTGAGTAAAATGTGTATTCCAATTTCTTGGGATGAATGACTCTGAAAATGTCCAGTAGTTCTAGTTTATCTATCTCTTCATTTAGCTCCTTTATGTCTTTATTGATTTTCTGCCTGGATGATCTGTCAAGTTGAGAGAGTGGGGTGTTGAAGTCCCCTACTATGATTGTGTTACTGTTAATATATTGCTGTAGCTCTTTCAGTAGAAGTTTGATGTATTTAGATGGCTTCTCATTGGGTGCATAGATATTAATAATTGTTAAGTCCTCTTGATTGACTGATCCTCTGAGCATTAAGTAGTGTCCATTCCTATCTTTTTTAATCTTATCTATTTTAAAGTCTATAATGTCAGATATGAGGATAGCTGTTCCTGCTCTTTTTTTGTGGGCCATTGGCTTGTATGATAGTTTTCCATCCTTTCACTTTAAGTCTGTGTTTGTCTTGTTGAGTTAGGTGAGTTTCCTGTAGACAACATATTGTTGGGTTGTGTTTTCTGATCCATCTTCCTACTCTGTGTCTTTTAATAGGTGAATTCAGGCCATTGACATTTATTGATATCAAAGATTGAAGATATATTTTAATGCCATTCTTGTAGAGTTTTAGAGTGTTTTGATATATGTCCTATTTGTGGTGGTCTGGTTGTTTATAGGAGACCTTTCAGAACTTCTTTCAGGGCAGGCTTGGTGATGGTTGATTCCTTCAACTGTTGCTTGTCTGAGAAAGTTTTGATGCCTCCATCTAGTCTGAATGACAGTCTAGCAGGATATAGTATTCTTGGCTGAAAGCCTTTCTCATTGAGCACTCGATAGATATTTTGCCATTCTCTTCTGGCCTGTAGTGTTTGTATGGAGAAGTCTGCTGCTAATCTTATGGGTTTTCCTTTGTAGGTGACTCTTTGTTTTTCTCTTGCAGCCTTCAGGATCCTTTCTTTATCCTTGTTCCTTTCCATTCTAAGTATGATATGTCTTGGTGTCATTAGGTCTGGGTTAATTCTGTTTGGGACCCTCTGGGCTTCTTGAATTTTTATGTCTTTGATGTTGTCTAGACTAGAGAAGTTTTCAGCTACTATGGCCTGGAAAATTCTTTCTTCCTCTCCTTCTCTTTCTTCCTCTGGTAAGCCAATAATGCATATATTGTTTCTTTTGAAGTCATCCCATAGGACTCTGTTGTTGTTTTCAGCATCTCTTAATCTCTTTTTGAGATCTCTTACTTCTTTTTTAGTTGTCTCTAATTCATCCTCAGTCTTGCTAATTCTGTCTTCAGCCTCATTGATTCTATTCTCTCTGCTCTCTACTGTTTTCTGGAGTTCATCTATTTTGTTGCCATGCTCTGATACTGTTTTAGCTTGTTCAGCTAGTTGCCTTCTTAGCTCAGCGATTTCAGCTTTCAGCTCTCTAATAACCATGAGATAATTAGTATTTTCTTCCATATTCTCATTTGTTGTTCCTGCATTTCTGGTTACAATTTTTTCAAATTCTTTACTCAATCCTGTTATTATTTCCTTGGCTAATGTTTGGATGTTGAACTCATTATTTTGTGCTTCACCCTCTGGAGGACTTTTAGCTGGACTCTTGTTCTGGTTCGATTCTCCAATATTTTTTCTTGTTGTTTTAACCATTTTATATATTATGTTATGAGTTCCTTTTATCAGTACTTTTCAAATTATTGATCACTATTGCCTGGATTGACTTGTGTCTAAGTAAGTTAATTAAAGGGTTCACAATGGTGGAAGTTAACAGTTATTTCAATCCCTGAGTTGGAGCTCAGTGGTTTAAAAGCTTCTTTCTTTTTTTTTCCCTTCCCTGTAGGCTATGGGAGCCTGAGGGCTTTTAAACTGTCAATAGGCTTCTTAGCTTAATCACTGACTCTTGACCAAGAGATAAGGCAGGGTGTGGCAGAGATAATCCAGTGGTTATGCAAAGAGACTTTCACAGCCCCTCAGCTATGCCACCGAGGTATAGGTCTTCTGAGTTTCCTGGTTAGATCTCTGTCCCCTGGTGTCCCTCCCTGTTGCTGCTCCAGATTCTGAGGGTAGTAGCAATGGAGATTCAAGAGTTGCACTTGGTGAGTCTCTGGGGAGTCCTTTCCTCCCTTCAGCTGTCCCCTTGTTGGTGGAGCAGACTGGAGGTGGTGTCTCCACTGATAAACTGCTGAACTGTTAGCAGTCACTTAATCTCTCCTCAGGCCCCTCTCCCCTCTCTGTCACCAGCCACACGTGTTTGTACTCACCAGTGATTTACTGGGTTCCTGTGGTCATTCTAGTCCTGTCTTGTTTTGGTCCCAGGTGGTCTCCTTTGGTATTCCTAGTTGATCCAGGAGAGAAGAGGAGAGGAGAGAAAGCGATCTGCTGCTCGTAGCTCCACCTCCGGAATTCAAATCCCCCTATCTTGCTGCTTTTTAGCCACCAAATAACAGGTGCTACTGTGATTTCATCCTAAAGTCCCTGGACAGATGGCTTCACTTATCCTGGAACATCACCTCTCCAGAGCTCTACCTGACTCAGGAAAGGGAAATAGGCCTGGCATTTGGATCGACCTACCAATGTCCATGTCCAGAAGAGAAGCAATTGCAGAAGGCAGAATTCCCACTGTCTGAACCTCATAAAGTAATTTGGGTCTATACTCCCAGAAGGGGAGAAATATTAGAGGAAGATGACCAGAGAACTCTGAACTCCAATTTCATCAGGGCCTGGAGAGATAAAAAAAAATGAAGGACATTCAGAAGTAGTAATAGGTGTAGGTGTGACTTAGAATGGAAGAGAAGAAAAAAAAAAGAAAGGAAGAGAAGGCAGAAAAATGAATATTTTCTGCTTTCTCTTCCTTTCTTTTTTTTCTATAACTATAACTATATATATATAGTTATATATATATATAGTTATAGTTATAGTTATAGAAATAATAGTCAACCCATATCTATTACCTTGGAAGAACTACTGCAGTTTCCAATGGGAAGAATGGAGACACAGAACTCTGGTGTTTGGAAAGGTGTGGAATTATCCCCCCTGTTATCTATAATTTTGCAAGTTAATATTAAGTCACTAATAAAATTTAAAAACTAAAACTAATATTCTTCTTTACTCTTTATTAATTAATAAAAAGTATATTTATTAATAAAAGCTAATATTTTATATGTAATACATAGTTATTGGAAATAAATATCTAAAATTGCTTTAAAAAGCTTAAATTTATTAATAAATGGATCAATAATTTACAGTACAGTTATTGATACATGGGTAAAATTTATCAACTCTCTAGGATAGGTGCCTAAAAAGCACTCTTATATCAAACTTAGGTCTCTTCCCACCATCATGTACCAGGACTCTAAAGCCCTCCAAACCCCCTTTTCCGACCTCATTTATCAGAGTCCTTTGCTTTATCACAGTACACCTAGTCCAAGGTTTACTGTTTCCCCTTTCTGTTCTTGTTTCTTAAGTTTATTATTATTTTTGTTATATTTTTCTTTTTTAAACAATATTTTGTACATGCACAACATTTCTCAGTTTTCCACATAAAAATTAAATTCCCCCTCGATCCTCCTCTGCCATCATGTTCCAGGACCTGAACCCCCACCCCCAAATAGTCTTTACTTTTATGCAATACACCAATTCAAGTCCATGTTCTGCTTTGTGTTTTCCTTTCTGCTCTTTTTTTTTCAATTTCTGCCTATGAGTGAGATCATCCCATAAGCATCCTTCTGTTTCTGACTTATCTCACTTAATAGGATTCCTTCAAGCTCCATCCAAGATGAGGTAAAGAACATAAATTCACCATTTTAATAGCTTGGGTAGTGTTCCATTGTGTGTAGACCACAACCTACTCAGCCACTCATCTGTTGTTGGGCACCTGGGTTGCTTCCAGGTTATGACTACTACAAATTGTGCTGCTGTGAACATAGGTATACACAAATCTTTTTGGATGGATTTCTTACGTTTTGACTACAAGTGAAATCACCTCATATTCACCATTCTTTTTTTGACATATATCATTTAATATGATTTTGTCAAGTTCCATTCACGATGACATGAAGAAGGTGACTTATTGTTCTTAATAGCTGAATAGTATTCCATTGTGAATATATGCCTCAACTTTCTTAGCCAATATTCTTTTATCCTCTCAAATTCATCAGTAAACATTTTACAACAGCATAAAACACGGGCACCAAGTTCATATATGTGTTAACATTATATGTGTCCTTTGAAGTCTGGGCACCAGGCAGAACACACATATTACCATGCTGAGGACTTGAGTTCATGTCCCCACTCTCCACAGAGGTGGGGAATCTTCACAAGTAGTTGACCAGTGCTGCAGGTGCCTTGTCTTCTCTCTCTTCTTTCTCAATATCTATGAATAATGGCCACTGGGAATTGCGAAGTTCTTTAGGCACTGAGCCTCAGCAATCACACTGGTGACAAAAATAAAAGTCGCTTCAAATTTGTGTTTCCTTTGTTTGTTTAAGATTCTAGAATGTGCATATTTGTCATTTTTTCCCTGAGAAATGCTATGTGGCACATTAGTGATGTAACATGAAAAACTTTAACCCAGGAAGGTCAAACTTGAAGGTCTACTGGGTCACGTTAGTGATGTGAAAAATAGAAGCAGGCATATATCAAAATAATGGAAAGACCTTTGTTTCCACAGATAAATCCTCTAGTTTTCTTCCAATGAACTAAATGCTTAGACTTTTCCCCTTGTTATTCACTTTTGACAGATGAACTGGAACTTAGAGATATTTCAGTTTTCTTTTTACTGTAAGAAAAGTAATAGCAATAATAGCAAAATAGAATATAACCTTTTGTGTCTGTGTGGGGAGGCATACAATAGGGAGTGGTAAGAATACCGAGAACAGGATAAGGAAACTGCTATCAGTTTGAGGCAGTTGTTTCCTTAAGGGAATGTTGAAATTTAGGCCCCATGTGACCAAACCTCATTTTTCACAATATGCCAGGGAGTTGTATTTATATATGAAATTCTCCAGTTTTCAGATTTCAGAAACCATTTAAAAATCAAACACTGTGGGGGAAAATATGCTCCTCAAACACCATCATCTGTCCTCTGCTATAAACAAATTGATTATCGTTTCACAATGGTCCTCATATAAACAAAAAGTTCAGTTATAGAGCCATATGTAAGAAAAAAAGACACAATACAATTAAAAGCAGAAACACAAAGAGGCTGACAGTGCATGGTTTTTCCAGACATAGGAAATAGGAAGAGTTTTTCTTCCTTGGTTGCCTGGGCTAATGTTAAGGTTAATGAAAATTGTTATAAAAATAAGAAATATCAAAAACTTTATTCAAGTACTGTCATAGTCAAGATGATCAAACCAGTTATACAGAGAAAAACCCTGCATGTGTCCTGTGTGTATATTTGTTTTACATCCAAATCACCTCATTTGTAGAAGGAAAGAAAGGGAAACTCTTGGCCTAACCTTTCTAACAGTTCTTAAAGGCTTTTATGTACCAGTCACTTACTATAATTTACCTTACATTCTCCATGAAAATCTATTACACAGAAAAAGTTTTGCTACTTAGTTATATATATATATTGCTTTGGTGCAATATACCAAACCCAGTTCTAAATTCACTTTCTGTTTTCCATTTTTGTCTTTGTTTCTTAATTTCCACCTATTTGAAGGGATCATATTAAATGAGGTAAGCCAAAAAGAAAAAGGATGACTACTGGAAGATCTCGCTCTCTTTGTATTTCTTTTTCTAATTGAAAATATTACCTTGGGCCTTCCTTATAATGACTAAATAAATATGCAAACGAACTTCCATATATCCAAATTAATTATCAAAGCCCTACAGAAGAAAGCGAAAACTCCATTAACCAGTGATTAAAGTTTCATGCTTTCATTGGCTGTGTGTATAATATGACATTGTTTTATCTTTTAACTTAAATAATAACACTCAACTTTAACTTAACTGCAAGGTCAACATAACATCTTTATAGATGAGAAGTCAGATCCCTACTTCTTAGGTATGACTGAGGCTTAAAACAAGTGTGACCTTTGCTTTCAGGTATATATTTTGCCCTAATTTATGGATACATGTGAACATATGCCCTGTCTCATGGGACCTAGTATATATCTAGATTTTGAGGCTTTGTTAGGAAGTGGACTACCTAAAATGGAATTAAGGAGTCCTATGAGAAAGGAAAGTTCTCATCCGAGTAGTGAATGATGCTGAAGGGTTGACATTCCATGCCTGACGCCTCTGGGCAAATTCAAAAGTGAAGCATGCTGAGGTGGTGTTCATTGCATTGAGTAGTTTGGGATCAGCAGATGCAGTATCAGTTGGTATGAATTGAGAGAAGCATGCTGGAAAGTGAGCCCCACCCTAGAGGTTCCAGGATTGGGGGAAATTTGGGCTTTATAGAGGAAGCAGGAGGTTCCTGCTATCTTAGGGTTTAAGAAGGCAGTAGATAGTTATTGCTATAATCAAATTATTTGGCAACTGAGTTGACTTTGCATATCCCATTGTTAGGCTTTGCTGTATCATACACGACCTCACCATAATTTGCCCTTTGATGTTATATATATATATCTGTATTCTATGAAGTAACACCAACGGTTGCTTCTCCTCTCTTGGTCTAAACTTTTAGGAGAGTCAACATTTCAGACACAGCCTATGGCCTATGCATTGAAAAGTTTGAGACGTTCAATCAATTTCCCCCTCTCACATTAATTAAATAGTGCTTTATATGACTACAAGTTAATAGGAGTGTACATAAACACCATTCCCACTACCAAAAGACTGTGTCCCATCCCCCCCCCAGTGAAGCTGACCATGTATCCTCACCCTCCACCCAGAGATTTTTACTTTGGTGCCCTACTCCAAACTCAGTCAGATCCTGCACATAAGTTTTCAGTGAGTCAATAAATGAAGCAAGCAAGTAGAAAGATCTAAAAAGATACCTTAAAGTACCTAATGAAATAGTTCCTACTCAGACCTAGATACCCTTCTCATCTACTTCTGATTACATTTACCTCAGTCACTCCAAAGCTAACCTTATCTAAGTAAGGACTACAGAAACTGAATAAGGGCAAGAGACTGGCATACTTTAATGATAACTCTTTAGTCACTATAAGGCCACCCTATCAGCTAGGGCTCTAGTCAGGGAGTCCTGGGATTCCCACAAAAACACAATGAGCCTAGACGTAGAATAGATCCCTCTCCCTAGTATCACTGGTCATCTCCACCAGGAATAAAATAATGGACCGCTTTGGGGGTCCCATAGGACCTTGTCCTCAATGTGGATCAACAATGATAGAGAATGTTTCATACTCTGAAGGAAGGTTGGATAACATACTCTATCTACCACCTGAAGATGGGTCCTGAAATTGGTGCAACTCGGAATGTTCCTACTGATGACCATAGAATGCAATTTCGGACCTATAGGGATATAGAGGTTATATAGTCTCCTATGCTGAATCCAGATCAAATTGATGGGATTTACAGTTAACAATATTAATATACTTTTCCCATATTTGGGAGCTACTCTCTTCCCTGATCAAGATTTCTAGCCCTTTTTTCCAGCCATGTCATCATCTCCTCAGAAAATAACTTGGGTCCACCCGCATATCAGATGTCAGGCTCAGGCAAAAACTAATAAAGTTATGGGTCCCTTGTAATATACCTAAAATAGATCTACTAGTTATTTCCAAAATGGACCCCAAATCTTCATCTGCAATATTCTAGCCTTTAGGTTAATGGTCAATCAACAATTTGTTTGGCTTTATATGTTAGCTCTTTTTTCAGCCACCAGGTTCCAGATGCTACCATGATGCCAACCAGACTTCCCTGGGCAGATGAGCCCACCAATGTGTCCTGGAGCTCCACTTCCTCAGAGCCTTGCCCCACTAGGGAAAGAGAGAGACAGGCTGGCAGTATGGATCAACCTGTCATTTCTCATATTCAGTGGGGAAGCAGTTACAGAAGCCAGACCTTCCACCTTCTGCACCTCATGGTGACCCTGGGTCCATACTCCCAGAGGGTTAAATAATAGGAAAGCTATCAGGGGAGGGGATGGGATATGGAGTTTTGGTGGTGGGAACTGTACTCCCTCCTATGGTCTTGTCTGCATTTCCATTTTATAAATAAATACATTTAAAAACCATGTGTGACCTCCACTGTATTGTGATTTCATCAAATGCCAGTAAGAGAGAGAGTTTTCTCAATCCCCAGATGAAGAACCAGGAGTCCAGAGAGCTAAGTTCCCTATCCCACATATGTCATAGGCAGAACTCATATCTTTCTGATCCCAAAGTCTTTACTCTTCCCATCAAATATTCTCTTTGGATTTTGTTTTTGACTGTAATAGGAATTTGTTCTTAGTTTAGACAGTGTGAAAAATACATTTGAAGTTATTTATTGTTTGAAAAAATGTTATCTTTAGAAATGCTATAAAAATTTAAGTCCAGTGTCAGAATTCAATCAGTTTACAAATATGAAATATCAAATGCTTAAACTAAAATAATATATACTCAGAACTGAAATCTAGGCATTTAAAGAACAGGAGACCAGGTAGCTCAGAATTAACTGGTCTGTCAGTACCTAATATAGAGTGATTTGTAAATAACATTAAATGACATAAATCATGGTAAGGTCTTATATGGTACAGTAAATCCTAACCATGGTATTTTAAAGGTAAACTAAGTTCCCAAATAACTTGGTTATAATAATAATCTGTTGCCTTCTTAAACTCTAATACCACAAGGAACCTTCCCCATTCTCTATAAAATTCTTATTTCTCCCAGTCCTGGAACCTCTGGGACTTTGCTTATATTTCTTGATGCTTCTCCTCTTAATCCCCTACCTTGTGATACTGCCTCTGCTGACCTCAACTAAATAAATTCAACCAGTGCCACCATGACACGTTTCACTTTGTACTGTATCCAGAGATACAAATCCTGGGATGTCAACCTTCCAATTCCAATAATATGATGAAAGCTTTCCTAATACATGGTACTACCTAGCTGCATTTCAAATGGTGCACTTCCTAATAAAGTTAAAAACAGTAGATATAAGCGAAGACTTAGTTTCCCCATAAGTTAGGGAAAATATATACCTCAAAGTAAAAGTATTCAATAGCCTTTGTGATTATACCTAGATTTAAGAAGCTCAGCAAGCAAGAAGAAAGACCTAAACAAGACACCATAAAGTACCTAATCAAATATTTACTTAGGCCTAGACACCCTTCTCTCCTACTTTACTTGTCTCAATCACTTTATCTACTCAGTTAACTCAATCCATACAAAGGGAAGAAAGTAACAGATATCACCTAATATTTCTTTACAGAAAAATCATTAAGGTCATCCCCCTGATAATCCTTAGAAGAAATACTGTATACCAATGGATGCTGTATGCCAAGAGATATACTATATTAAAAACTATTGTCCTCTATGACAACTTCTATTATAATCATCAAAAAAGTAAAACACAATAAAACTCAAGATTAACTTAGATCCCACTTAAACCCTATGTCTATCCCCTCCCTAACTTGAGGACAGACCCCATAAACTCAATACCAGATTGAATAAGACAAGTGACACTCAAAGATTTAACAAGAGAGAAAAGTCTATCCTTATCAGCTAAAGAAAGGACTACAAAATCTGGATAAGGGCAAGAGACTGGATCATTGTTTGGTGAATAGCAAGCCATTCCATCATCTGGGGCTCTAGTTAGGGAACACTTGGATTCCCACATAAATATGATGGTCCTAGACCTCCAATACAACCCACTCTCCACTATTACTGGTAACTTCATCAGGAACATAATCATAAGCCCTCTTCTGGGACTCTCCAGGACCATGCCCTCACTATAAAGTAGCGCTGGTACTGACGACCTTACTCTTAGAGAGGAGGCTGAGTCACCTTACTCTGCCACTGGAGGAAGATTGGTCCTGATATGAGTACAGCTTAGATGTTCCCATCTGTGACCATGGACTCTGACAGGGACTCAGACGATATACAGGATCCCGTACTGAGTATTAATATATATGGGCCCTAGGTCAGATCGATGGGGTAAACAGTTAATGGTATTTATATACTTTCCTCATGTTTGATATCTACTCTCTGCCCTAATCCAGATTTCTAGTCCTATTCTCAACTCTGACATTATCTTCCCAGACAATATTTTTAGTCCACCTGCATGTTGGCTATCAGGCTCAGGTAAAAATTACCAACGTCATTGGCCCCATGGAAAATTTCTAAAATAGACTGCTTAGTTTCTTCCTACCCAAAGGCCCCTAATTTCATCTGCTCTATTCCTACTTTGGATTCCTGTTTATCAAATAACTTGTCCTGCTTTATAGCTTACCGCCTTTAAGTCACCAATTTTCAGATGTTATTATTATTCCATCCTTACTTCCCTAGGCAGATAGATGACCTCACCAATGTGTCCTGAAGTTTCACCTCTCCAGAGACCTACCCCACTAGGAAAAAAACAGAAATAGGCTGGGGTATGGATCAACCTGCCAACATCCATGTCCAGCAGAGAAGCATTTACAGAATCCAGAATTCCCACCTTCTGCAGTCCCATAAAGAATTTTGGTCCATTCTCCCAGCAGGATAAAGAATAGGGAAGTTTCCAATGAAGGGGATGAACATGGAAATCTGGTGGTGGAAACAGTAAGGAATTTCACCCCTTTTATCTTACAATATTGTTAATAATTATTAAATCAGTAATAAAATTTAGAAAATAAAAGAAAAATACATTTGAGTATGTAAGGGAAAAATAAAAATAACCAACTATGCCACAACCCCCGTCAAATAGTTAACTTTTGTGGTTTCCTCCCTGACAATAGAAAACCATAGAAATCTAAATTCAATTACTGTGATAATGTGGGGCTACTCTGTATTTTCATGCCTACAGTACTAATTCACATTCCATGGATATTGTTCTTAATACAGCAGGAAGGCTGTTTATTGTAATCAAAAAATAAAAATGATGTATTGAGAGGGCGGCTTGGCACGGGTTTAAATCAATCAAGATTTATTACATGGTGGTACAGCAGTACGGAATGGTATATTTTAGGTACAGCAGAATAAGCAAAATAATCAGGGGTAAGAATAGTCCAGACCTGTGAGACAAATTAATTACCAAAGTTTGATTTCACTTATACAAGTCCTGGGAGGAGTGGCTATGGCGGTGCCACAAGCATGTAGGAAAGCAGGGAGTCCAGAGAGCAGAGTACAGGAACAGCAACTTCTACCTGGTTTGTGCTTAAGTTCAGTTCTGATGTCAGTCTGACATCAACCTATCAACTGTATGTTAATCAAGCCCCAAAGTCCTATTCACAGGCTTTATCACAACAGCTGTTTATCATTTACTTTGGAAACGAACAAGCTGTTGAAGAAAATCACTAACAAGCATGGCAGATAGTCAGGAAATACATTGTCTTGCTTTCTCAGAATTAAACGTTTTCATTGTAAAGTAAATTACTATCAAAACCTTCAAACCAGCAATTTATTATAGGTAATGTTTTTTCCAGATTGCAGAAAATGAGGACAAGATTAAGCTGCCTTTTTACATACTCATGATCAATTTGGATGAAACTCTTGAATCTGACTAACTTGGCTATACACCAAAGCATGATTCAAATAGCACTCATTACACTCTCAAGACAAATATGGTTGAATACGAAGTAAGTTGCTGATGAGTTCATTGTCTTAATTCAAAGTGGAAAGGTTAATGTCCACAGTGGAAGGAAAATGGATTTTTCTCCTGGAAAAGACATGATGCACTTACTCTTCACTATGTTGAGTACTAAAGTAAGCATGAGAAATTCTGAATTTTTATGGCTTTCTACTATAGAATTTCCAGGTGGATGAGCATAAACGTTCACATTCCACTTATCTGAACCTGCTCTTCAGCTTTAACTCACTGCTACAGGCTAGACTATTCCTATTTTCTTAATTCCTTACATAAAGAAAACATCCACTTTCACCCTCTATGTAAACTGAAGTGTGTTAGGGCTCAGCTGTATTGATCTCATTTCTCTAAGTGGATAGGCACTCAATCACAGTGTTTAAGGGTATATGAGTAGAAGGATGCAGATTTGGATTTGAGCCCTAGTTTTATTACCTTCCAATGCAATGATAATCCATAATTGCTGACTATACACTCAGTTAAAATGAGTACAAAATGACTGCTGTCTTGTGTTTTCATTGGTTCTATCTATACCTGACTTTGTCTAGTCCAGCATTCTGTCCCTTTGCAAAAATACACAGTCTATCAGATTGACCTTGCCCTGCATACTGCCTTCTCTATCATGAAGTGGTCACAAAATCCCAGCTGAGTTGTAATACCCTCATGTTAAATGGACACCACATCAAAGAATGTCATTGTTGAATAATCTGTGACTGTAATTAATTGAGGCAAAACAACAATACTATTCAAACTACAAAAAATCCAAACACCTTTCTCCACAGTTATTATTAGTGACTTCTTTACCAATTACATATTTTTAAATTTTTATTTAGAGAATGGAAACACTGACAAGACCATAGGATAAGAGGGGTACAATTCCACACAGTTCCCACCACCAGAAATCCATATCCCATTCTCTTCCCTGATAGTTTTCCTATTCTTTAACCCTCCAGGAGTATGCACCCAAGGTCACCATGGGGTGCAGAAGGTGGAAAGTCTAGCTTCAGTAATTGCTTCTCTGCTGATCACGGGTGTTGACAGGTCTATCCATACTGCCAGCCTGTCTCTCTCTTTCCCTAGTGGGGTGAAGCTCTGGGGAAGCGGGGCTCCAGGACACATTGGTGGGGTCATCTGCCCAGGGAAGTCTGGTTGGCATCATGATAGCATCTGGAACCTGGTGGCTGAAAAAAAAAAGCTAACATATAAAGCCAAACAAATTGTTGACTGACCATGAACCTAAAGGCTGGAATATTGCAGATGAAGATTAAGGGTCTCTATTTTGGAAATAGCTAGTAGGTCTATTTCAGGTATATTCCAAGGGGCCCATGACTTTACTAGTTTTTGCCTGAGTCTGACATCTGATATGCGGGTGGACCCAAGTTATTTTCTGGGGAGATGATGTCATGACTGGAAAAGGGTCTAAAAGCTGGATCAAGGAAGAGAGTAGCTCCCAAATATGGGAAAAGTGTATAAATATTGTTGACTGTAAACCCCATCAATTTGATCTGGAGCCCATATTCAGCACGAGGGCTTATATAACCTCTACATCCCTGTAGGTCCAAGCTCTTATTCTGTGGTCATGAGTAGGAATGTTCCAAGTTGCGCTAGTTTCAGGACCCATCTTCTTCAGGTGATAGATAGAGTATGTTATCCAACCTCCCTTCAGAGGAAGGAACATTCTCTATCACTGTTGATCCACAATGAGGTCAGGGTCCTATGGGACCCCCAAAGTGGTCCATAATGTTGTTCTTGATGGAGATGACCAGTGAAAATGGAAAGAGGGATCTATCTATTCTAGGTCTAGGCTCATCATGTCTGTGTGGGAATCCCAGGAATCCTCAACTAGGGCCCCAGATGATGGGGTGGCCTGATAGTGACTAAACAGTCATCATTAAAGTATGCCAGTCTCTTGCCCTTATTCAACTACAATTTTACCTGCTCTACTCTACCCTTTCAGAATTATTCCTGCAACCTGGCAATATTCACTCCTGAACAATCTCCCACTTCTCTAAACCCTTTACAGAATTATATAACACAAGCCCAAATTCTACACTACTTCATTATAAATGACATCCATAAAATGAATTCTTCCTCACTGTGGAGAGTAAAATATAAACCCTTGTTTGGTTAAAGGTATTTTTGGTCATCTCTGGTAAGAAAATACCAACAGAAAGACGATCCTAAAGTGGTTGTATACCCTAAAGAAGTTGTGTATAGTTTTCTATCTCTCTCATTCTTTCCCCCAATGCATGGTTTTAAAACTGAATTTTAAAAACTCTTTGGGAGACAGAGATTATGGTAGATCACCAGACATAGTATCCAGTAGATTGTATATGGCATGGCTTGGCTTAGGAAGTGTGAAGACTGATTAGGAAATAAGTCAGCAAGAGCTCCAGTGGCGCAATCGGTTAGCGCGCGGTACTTATACAGGAAATAAGTCAGCAAATGGAGTCCCTGACAGGAATGATAATCACAGTCCAATGATAGTGACTCTTTGTATCCCCCTGGGCCTTGACACACTCTGCTGAGGGGTAGGAAGGGAGGGTAGAGTTATGAAATACAAGAGGCTTTAGGTCAGAGAAGAGGCATTCTCTGTCACTTCTCTTTCTGCTGTGAAGGACAATGACACTGACTTTATGGACACACACTGCAAGCTCTATATCCTACAAAGGTTTCTCATGGTGTATGGTGAAAGAGTCCAGATTACCTTCCTCTCGAAAAATGTCATAGTATATTCTTCCATTTATATGCTGCTGATATATTGTGATTTATTAGAGGGCTGTGTGTGTGTGTGTGTGTGTGTGTGTGTGTGTGTGTGTAGTCATCTCATCGGGGTGACCAAACTATATTTTCCATGCATATTTTATCTTTTTAAAATTTGTATTTATGGGGGACAGGTGGTGGCAACACCTGGCTGAGTGCACATGTCACAATTTGCAAGGACTTGCGTTCAAGTCCCTGGTCCCTAACTGCATGGGAAAAACTTAACAAGTGGTAAAGCAGTGTTGCAGGTGTCTCTCTCCCTCTCTCTGTCCTCCTACCCTCTCAATTTCTGGCTGTCTCTACTATCCAACAAAGATAATAAAAATAAATAATTGTATTTATTTATTTATTTTGGGTAAAGACAGAGGAATCAAGAGGAAAGGGAGAGATAGAAGGTGTTGTGACATAGCACAGACTGTGAAACTTAATCTTATTAATCAATAAATGAATATTTTTAAATTTATTTTTATTTAAGAAAGGATAAATGAACAAAACCATAGGGTAGGAGGGGTACAACTCCACATTAATTCCAACCACCCAATCTCCATATCCCATCCCATCCCCTGATAGCTTTCTCATTCTCTATCCCTCTGGGAGCATGGACCCAGGGTGGTTGTGGGTTGCAGAAGGTGGAAGGTCTGGCTTCTGTAATTGCTTCCCCACTGAACATGGACGTTGACTGGTCGGTCCATACTCCTAGTCTACCTCTCTCTTTCCCTAGTAGGGTGGGTATCTGGGGAATCGGAGCTCCAGGACACATTGGAGGGGTCTTCAGTCCAGGGAAGCCTGGCCGGCATCCTGATGGCATCTGGATCCTGGTGGCTGAAAAGAGAGTTAACATACAAAGCCAAACAAATTGTTGAGCAATAATGGACCCAAAGGTTGAAATAGTGGAAAGGAAGTGTTGGGGGGTACTCACTGCAAACTTTAGTGTACTTCTGCTTTCAGGTATATATTTTGTACTAGTTTATGGATACGTGTGAACATATGCTCTCTCTCACAGAACCTGGTCTATATCTAGGTTTTGGGACTTTGTTAGAAAGTGACCCGCCTGGGATAGAATTAGAGAATACTATGAAAGGAAAGGTCTCACGTGAGTGATGAAGCTGAATGGTTGTCATTCCACACCTGAAGTCTCTGGACACAGTCTGAGCTGAAGCAAGTTGAGGTGGCAATCATTGCGTTGATTAGGTTGTGATCGGCAGATGCAATATTATTTGATATGGATTGGGAGAGCCATGCAGGAAACTGGGCCCTATCCTAAGGTTCCAGGACTGGGGGAAATATAGGTTCTACAGTGGATATGTGAGGTTCCTGCTGTCTTAGGGTTCAAAAAGACAATGGATAGTTAATGTTATCATCACATTATTTGGTAATTGGGTTAACTTTGATAAGTCCTTTTGTTAGGGTTTGCTGTATAGTATAGATCTTCTTTCTTGAGAAGATCTTTCTTTCTTGAGAAAGAAGATCTGAAAGGGAAACTAAAAGCAGGATCTGACTAAATTGAAAGTAGGGTACCAAAGTAAAAACCCTGTGGTGAGGGGGAGGGTGGACATGTGGCTTCCTGGGCCAGTGGGGGGTGGGGGTGTGTGGGTGGGATGGGACGCAGTCTTTTGGTGGTGGGAATGGTGTTTATGTACACTCCTAGTAAAGTGTAGTCATATAAATCACTACTTAATTAATATGAGAGGGGGAAAATTAATTGTATGTCTCGAAGTTTTTAAAACAAACTGAGTCTTTTAAATATATAGGCTGTGTATTTGATATGCAGACTCTCTCAAAAGCCTAGACCAAGTAGATCAGAAGCAACCAGTGGCACAGCTATGTACAAGATACTGGGTACTATACAGCAAACCCTAATAAATGAATATTTTAAAATGGAAGATTCTGGAGGTCAGGGGTAGTAGCGAGTTAAGCGCATGTGGCACAAAGCACAAAGATAGATCTCCGTTTGAGCCCCCGACTCCACACTTGCAGGGCTGTTGATTCACAGGCGGTGAAGCATTTCTGCAGGTGTCTCTCTTTCTCTCCACCTCTGTCTTCCCCACCTCTCTCGATTTCTCTCCTATCCAACAACAATGCATCAACAACAACAATAATAACTATAACAACATTAAAAATGGGGGGCAGAAAAAAGGGGGAAAAAGCAAATTTAAAAAAAGAACCACAAAAATGGAAGAATCTTCAAAGTTATTCCAGGTTGATGATAACATTTAGGGGGGCACATTCTAGAGAATGTGGTAGGATAGCTTGTCTGATTCATTTCTTCAACCTTACCATATCTCTGCAATAAATCAGTGGTCTAATGAGTAAACAGGTTTCTTGAGTTTGGTGTACCATTCTAGAAGATTAATTAAACCTAAAAAGTACATCCTGGAAACCTCCGATTTCTAGTCAGTCTATCAGAAAGGAACCTAATAAGGTGGAATTGCTGTGGGCACTTGAAATAACATTAAAAACAAAAAGCAAATATGTTGTCAAGGACTTGTAGAAGAGGGAAAACATTAAACTATTAAAAGGGAATGACTGGACTTTACCAAATAGCATTGGGTTGCTGGAAAATACATGACATATTTTTTGCAGAAAAAACATAGAAAAAATATGTCATGACCTAAAGCTTCCTTGAATCCAGCTGCTCATGCATGGTAACATACATTAAGAGAAGCACTTTAATTAAAGCAATCCTGTGTGTCCACACTCAAAGAAAACAGAACAAAAATTTCCATGTGAACAAATGGACTTGCAGGGGAAAAAAAAGTAGCCAAACTGAGGATAGCACAAAACTAAATTGGTGGGTGTGGTGTGGAATTATAACTTTGTACTTTTATCATCTTTTAACTCACTATTAAATCCGTAATTAGAATATGTCATAACAAGCCAATACAAATGTTTGTATTTTCTTTTTTTATATATATTTATTCCCTTTTGTTGCCCTTGTTGCTTTTATTGTTATAGTTATTATTGTTGTTGTCATTGTTGGATAGGACAGAGAGAAATGGAGAGAGGAGGGGAAGACACAGAGGGGGAGAGAAAGACAGACACCTGCAGACCTGCTTCACCATCTGTGAAGCGACTCCCCTGCAGGTGGGGAGCCGGGGGCTCGAACCGGGATACTTATGCCGGTCCTTGTGCTTTGCGCCTATATTTTCATTATGGGGGAGGATTCAGTTTTGTTCATTTGCCAAACTTCTAGGCCTGAGTGTCCAAAAAGAATCGGTGACTACGTATAAATAGTTTTTTAGGACAGACTTGGAATTTAGTGGTGAATTTTTTAAACTTATTTTATTAATTTTTTATTATTGGTTTACAAAAATTGTTTACAAGACAATAGGGAAATGATTCTATACTGTTCCCAACACCAGTTAGGGAATCCTGGGATTCTCATATAGATATGATGGGCCTAGATCTCTAACAGATCCCTCTCTATAACATCACTCATTATCTCCATCAGAAACTACATCATAAACCCTCTTGTGGGCCTCTACAGAACCTTGCCCTCAATGTATAACAACAATGTTAGAAATTTCCCCACTCTCTGAAGGGAATCTGGGTCAACATACTCTGCCACTCTATGAAGAGTGGTTGTGAAATGAGTACAACCTAGAATGTTCCTAGCCATGATCATGGAATGCAAGCACAGACTGACAGGTATGCAGAGGTTACTCAGGCTCCTGTGCTGAATATGGGTCCCATTTCAGTGGGGTTTACGGTTAATGGTGTTTATATAATTTACCCATGTTTGGGAGCTACTTTCTTCCCTGATCAGCTTTTTAGTTCTATTTTCAACTGACACCATCTCCCTAGACAATACCTCTGGCCCACCTGCATATTAGCTGTTGGGCTCAGGCAGAAATTCGTGAAGTCTTGGGCCCCTTGGAATATTCCTAAAATAAACTTCCTAGCTTTTTCCAAAATGAAGACTTCAAATCTCATCTTCTATATTCTTACCTTTAGGTTCCTAATTATTAAACAATTTGTTCTGCTTCAAACTTTAATGCTTTTCAGCCACCAAGTTAGAGATGCTACCATGACACCAACCTGACTTCCCTGTGCAGACGACCTCACCAGTATGTCCTGGAACTCCACCTCTCTAGATCCCTGCCCCACTATGGAAAGATAAAAACAGAATGGGAATACGGAAAGACCTGCCAATGCCCATGTCCTGTGGAGAAGCAATTACAGAATCCAGACCTTCCATCTCTGCACCACATAATAACCCTGGGTCCATACTCCCAGAGGACAAAGAATAGGAAAACTTCCAATGGAGGTTATAGGATATAGACCTCTGGTGGTGGGAATTGTATCCCTTTTAACATACAATTTTGTCAATCATTTTTAAATCAATAAAAAAGAAAAAAATTCATGTTGAAAAACTGACCACATTGAAGGCCAATTCTGAGTCAAAGAACAAGGTCAGAAACTCCAAATAGGGAGCCGGGCTGTAGCACAGCAGGTTAAGCGCAGGTGGCGCAAAGCACAAGGTCCGGCATAAGGATCCCGGTTCGAACCCCGGCTCCCCACCTGCAGGGGAGTCGCTTCACAGGCGGTGAAGCAGGTCTGCAGGTGTCTATCTTTCTCTCCTCCTCTCTGTCTTCCCCTCCTTTCTCCATTTCTCTCTGTCCTATCCAACAACGACAACAACAATAATAACTACAACAATAAAACAACAAGGGCAACAAAAGGGAATAAATAAAATAAAAAAAAAGAAACTCCAAATAAATAAATAAATAAATAAATAAATAACTTGTGGACTGGCAAAATAGCTCCCTTGGATAACATGCTGCTTTGCCATGTGTGCAGCCCAAGTTCAACCCCAATCCCTTCGATCTACATTGAAGGCATCTTTGGTCCTGTGTTCTCTTTAACTCTCTTCTATTCTCCTCTCCTCGCCTCTTCCATTCTCTCTCTCTCTCTCTCTCTCTTCTCTATCTACAAAAATAAAAATAAAAATAAAAGAAATACTTGTCAGAAACCACAGGAAGCATTTTAAAACTATCATGACAACAATTTTTGGCATTTGGTTATCTATCTTACTTTTTGTGCAAACTGCTAAGTTCATGTACGGTTTTCAGAGGAAAGGAATTAAATCAAATTTTAATGAGAGTGGAGGAAGCTAAAAAAAATCTAAAAGATGCCAGGAAAGTAGAAAAAAGAGAAATATAGAGAAATCAATAGGAGAAAATAAATTATATAAATAGTTCCAAATACATATGAAATCTTACTAAATGTAAAAAAAACCTAATAATTACTTGTTCTTTGAAATACTAAATCTCCTAAAAGCTTAGACCAGGAAGAACAGAAGCAACTGGTGGCATTACTTTACAAGATACAGCTATATGTAAATAGCATTAAAGGACATAAATTACGGTAAGGTCTTGTTTTATACAGCAAATCCTAACAACGGTATTTTCAAAATTAAACCAATTGCCAAATAATTTGGTTATAGCAATAACTATCTATTGCCTTCTTAAGCCCTAATACAGCAGCAACCTCCCCCTTTCTCTGTAAAGCCCATACATCTCCCAGTCCTAGAACCTCTAGGATGCAGGTCTCACTTTCCTGCATGCTTCTCTCAAGTCATACCAACTGATACTGCATCTGCTGATCCCAACCTAATCAATGCAACCAGTACCACTTCATCATGCTTCACTTTGGACTGTGTCCAGAGACTTCAGGTGTGGTTGTCAACCCTTCAGTTTCATTATGCTGCCACCAGGTTCCAGGTGATACCATGAGGTCAACCTGACTTCCCTGAGCAAACAACCCCACCATATGTCCTGGATCCCTGCCTCCCCAGATCCCCTCCCCACTAGGGAAAGAGAGAGACAGCCTGGAAGTATGGATCTACCTTCCAATGCCCACATTCAGCAGGGAAGCAATTACAGAAGCCAGACCTTCCACCTTTGGCACCCTATAAAGAATTTTGATCCATATTCCCAGAGGGATAAAGAATAGGAAAGATATCAAGGGAAGGTATTGGATATGGAGCTCTGTGGTAGGCATTGTATGGAAATGTACCCCTCTTATCCTATGGTCTTGTCAGTATTTCCATTTTATAAATACAAAACAGAAAATTCTAACCCTATGAAATTTTAAACAAATTAACCTAGTCAAATTTTAAAAGAGTGTCTGATTGATTTTCAAGTCAGGTATATGCAATTTAAAAAAGACATACCTAACAGACAATGAATGACACAGCCAGGTAAAAATCCAGATGTATAGAGTTAACAGGATTTACAGCCAAATATAAGCAAAGAAATATTGAACATGAAGTAGTAGAAAATACACTGTGCATATACTGAGCCAAAGACACCTGATACAGCTATTACTGTAAGGAAAGAGCAGTCCTTGAGAAGAAGAAATAAGAGTAGCTGCATTTTTTGCTCTCCTGGTCAACTAGTTATAGCAAAAAGGATCCTGAGAATGCAATAAGACAAGATGAGGATTACTTTGGAAACCCACCAAGTCATGGGTGAATGCAAACCTGTGTGACTCCTGATAGAGGGGAGCTGAAGCCCAAATCTACTCAGGAGCTGCTGGTCCCTGAAGTTTGCCAGTTAAGGATCCAACTCAGGTCTGAGTTTTATCAACAAAAAGACTGCTGAAGGGAGGAGAGGATCCCCTAAGGCTCACCAATTGCAACTGCGAGTCTCCATTGCTACTGCCCTTTGGAGGTTGGAACAGCTGTGGAGGCCCTGTGCTGACATCAGGGGGCGGATACCTGATCAGGCAATACAGGAGAAGATCTACTCTCCTGGTAGATGGAGATGGGGCTTTATGGTGGGAACTTTTCCAAATTGTTCTCCTGATGAATTGATATACAGTGAACAACTGCCTCAGACTCATGGAATCCAAACAGGATTCGATGGGAAACTCATGGGGCCAAGGACTGCTACCTGACCAGGGTTTTTTTTTTTTTTTTTTTTTTTTTTTTTTTTTTGCTTCCAAGGTTATTGCTGAACCTCTTTGTCTGCACTACCAATCCACAGTTCCTGGAGGCCATTTTTCCATTTTCTTGCCCTTGTTACCATTGCTGTTCTGTTGGATAGGACAGAGAGAAATGGATAGAGGAGGGGAAGACAGAGAAAGGGAGAGAAAGACACCTGCAGACCTACTTCACTGATTGTGAAGTGACCCCCTCACAGGTGGCGGTCCCGCCAGCCAGGCTCTGACTGCTGGCACTGCAGCCTTGGTCCCTCTGGGCTTGGGAGTCTCTTTGCATAAACATTGTATCTCTCCTTCACCCTGTTTTATCTCTTAGTAGTGAACGATTAAGCTAAAAAAAATTACATACAGTTAAAAAGCCCTCATGTTCCTATAGCCTTCAGGGAAGATAAAGAACATAAGAGGGATTAACAGCCATTATGCTTCACCCCAGGGATTGAGACAACATTGAAACAACCATCTAGTTCCACAACTGTGCTTTATTATTTCACCATTTAGACTGATGTCTGTTGTTGAACACTGTTAAATATTCTGTATCATAGGGAAGATAGAATAATGGTTATGCAGAGAGATTTTCATGCCTGAGTCATCAAAGCCCTGGATTCAATATCTTTTTTAAAATTTTTTATTTATAAAAAGGAAACTGACAAAACCATAAGATAAGAGGGGTACAGTTTTGCACAATTTCCACCACCAGATCTCCGTTATCCAACCCCTCCACTGATAGCTTTCCTACTCTTTAACCTTCTGGGAGTATGGGCCCAAGATCCTTGTGGGATGCAGAAGGTTTAAGGTCTGGCTTTTGTAATTGCTTCCCTGCTGAACATGGGCCTTGACAGGTTGACCCATACTCCCAGCCTGTCTCTTTCTTTCCCTAGTGTGGAAGGGCTCAGAGGAAGTGGAGCTCCAAGACACATTGGTGGGGTTGTCTGTCCAGGGAAGTCTGGTTGCATCCTGCTAGCATCTGCAACCTGGTGGCTTGAAAAGGGAGTTAATATACAAAGCCAAACAAATTGTTGAACAATCATGGACCTAAAGGCTGGGACAGTGCAGATGAAGTATTGGGGGGGGGGGGGTCCTCCATTTTGTAGATAGCTAGTAGGCATATTTTAGTTATATTTCAAAGGGCCTGTAGCTATACTAGTGTTTTTTTTTTTCCTTGAGCCTGAAATCTGATATGCAGGCGAATCCTAATTATTGTTTGGGGAGATGATGTCATGGCTGGGGAAAGGACCAGAAAGCTGGATCAGGGAAGAGAGTAGCTCCCTAATATGAGAAAAGGGTACAAATATTGTTGACTGTAATCCCTATCGATTTGATGTGATCTGGGGCCCATAATTAGCTTAGGAGCCTGTGTGACCTCTGCATCCCTCTAGATCTGAGCTCACATTCTATGGTCATGAGTAGGAACATTCCATGCTGCCCCAGTATTGACTCATCTTCCTTAGGTGTAGCATAGAGTATGGATTCAATCTCTTGTATCACTATAAACCAGAGCTGAGAAGTGCTCTGATTAAAAAACAAATTCTATATTATTAAATAATTTCCCTGTATTTATTGTATTGACAGTTTTAAAAAAAAAATTTTGAGAGAGAGAGAGACATCAGAGCATCATTCATTTCTGGATTATGCTGGTTTCAGGGATTGAACCTGGGACTGGAACTCTATTGCTTCAAACATACAAACTCTGTGTTTATAAACCTTTTGATTTTTCTCTGTTCCTATACTGAGAATGTTATTGATAATTCCTGTCATGTTGTAGGGTGTGCCTTCTCTGTATTTATTCACTTCATTATTATTTCTCATTAGTTTTTTTTTATTTCCATGAAATAAAGTTTGTAGGTCATAATGTAAAAGAAAGAAAGAAAGTTCATCAATGGTAAGAGTTAGCATATGAGGCCAGTCTGAGGAGATTGGCAATTCAATATATGATAGGAAGACAGTTGTTTGTTTGTGTGTATAAAACAAAGTAAAATTGTACCAGATCTCACACTAACTGAAGTTCAGTCCCAGTAGATCTAAAGATGAAATGAATAAAAGCAAAATATTTAGAAGTAAATACAGGAATTGACTTTCATATTAAGATAAAACAGTTTTCTAAAACAAGACATGAAAATTATAAACCATAAGTCAAACTATAATGAAGACACAATAAAACATAAAAAGTCTGTGTGTCATAATTTTAGGGTCCAAAAGATGACTCAAAGTTTAAGCATAGGGTTTGCATGCCTAAAACCCCAAATGAGATCTCTAACACCACCATATTCCTGAACTAATGAGTACTCTGGCATTCATCTTCTCTTCTCTTCTCTTCTCTTCTCTTCTCTTCTCTTCTCTTCTCTTCTCTTCTCTTCTCTTCTCTTCTCTTCTCTTCTCTTCTCTCCTCTCCTCTCCTCTTCTCTCTCTCTCTCTCTCTCTCTCTCTCTCTCTCTTTCTCTCTCTCCTCCACCTCTCATATAATTAAGAAAAAAAAAACTCATTTAAAAACATTAATTTTGAAGTTGCCAGGTTCAATCCCTGGCACCACCAATATAATAAGCAGGACTTTTCTCCAAAAAGTTTTTTAAAAATTATTTTATGGAAAGTCAAATCTTAAGTTGTAAAACTAGATTTGCAACATATGCAAATAGCAAATGATTAGAATGCAAAATCATGAGTGCATTGCATGAATCAGTTAAAAAAGACTGCAAAACACTAATCCCCCAATAAAGAAAAAAAATGTTTTAAAAAAAGATACCATAAAGGCAATGAAATATACTAGAAGAGGAGTAGGAAATCTTGTTTTTTCTACCAAGGATAATTTAGAAGTTTATACCATCAACTGGATATATAAATTATCAATTAAAAATAGCAATTAATGTTACCTTTCTGTGTTTCTTTCTGGACTTCTGTTTATGAGTGGGATCATCCCATACTCATCTTTGCTTTCTGACTTATTTCACTTAACATAATTCATTCTAGCTCCATCCAAGATGGGTCACAGAAGGTGGATTAATTGTTCTTCATAGCTGTATAGGATTCCATTGTGTATATATACCATAACTTTCTCAACCATACATCTGCTGTTGGGCACCTGGGTTGCTTCCAGGTTTTAGCTATTATGAATTGTACTGCTATGAACATAGGTGTACACATATCTTTTTGGCTGGGCATTATGGAGTTCTTCGGGTATATCCCTAGGAGAGGAATTACTGGGTCATATGGAAGGTTCATGTCTAGCCTTGTGAGAGTTCTCCAGACTGCCCTCCACAGAGGTTGGACCAATTTATATTCCCACCAACAGTGCAGAAGGTTTCCAACCTCTCCAGCATTTGTTGCTGCAGTCCTTTTTGATGTATGCCATTCTCACAGGGGTCAGATGGTATCTCAATGTTGTCTTTATTTGCATTTCTCTGACAATCAGTGACCTGGAGCAGTTTTTCATGTGTTTGTTAGCCTTTTGTATCTCTTCTGCAGTGAATGTTCTGTTCATATCTCCTGCCCATTTTTGCATGGGGTCACTTGCTTTTTTGGTGCTAAGTTTGCTGAGCTCTTTGTATATTTTAGTGATTAGCCTCTTGTCTGATATATGGCATGTAAAAATATCCCATTCTGTGAGGGGTCTATTTGTTCGTGCGATTGTTTCTTTGGCTGTGCAGAAGCTTTTCAACTTGGTATAGACCCACTGATATGTTTCCGTCTTAGTCTTCCTTGCAGTTGGGTTTGAATCATCAAAGATGTCCTTGAGGTTTAGGTAAGAAAGTGCTCAACCAATGTTTTCCTCTAAATATTTGATAGTTTCTGGTCTAATATCCAGGTCCTTGATCCATTTGGAGTCGACTTTTGTTTCTGGTTAGATAAAGTGGTTCAGTATCATTCTTATGCATGTTTCAACTCAATGTTCCCAGCACCATTTATTGAAGAGAGCCTCCTTCCTGCATTTAATATTTTGGGCTCCCTTATCAAAGATGAGATGTACATAGGTGTAGGGGTTTACCTCTGGTCTTTCAATTCTGTTCCACTGGTCTATCAGCCTGTTTTTGTCCCAGTACCAGGCTGTTTTGTTGATGATGGCCTTATAGTATAGTTTGAGACTGGGAGTGTGATACCTCCATTTCTGTTTCTTTTCCTAAAGATAGTTTTGGCAATTCTAGGTGTTTTCTGGTTTCAGATAAGTGATTTTAATTACTGTTCTATTCTCTTAAAGAGTCTTAGTGGAACTTTGATGGGTATCACATTAAATTTGTATATGGCTCTGTGGAGAATATTTATTTTAATGATATTAATTCTTCTAATCCATGATCATGGAATGTCTTTCAATTTCTTGGTATCCTTTTCTATTTCCTTGAATAAAGGAAAATATTGTAAAAATAGTGACTCTTAGTTTTCAGTATACAAGTCTTTGACTTCTTTGGTCAGCTTTATTCCTAGGTATTTTATTGATTTTTCTGCAACAGGGAATGGGAGTGATTTCTGGATATCCACTTCTTCAGATTTAGTGTTTGCATAAAGGAATGCCACTGATTTTTGTACACTGATTTTGTAGCCTGACACCTTGCTATATTGCCTAATAACTTCCAGTAGCTCTCTGCTTTATTCTTTAGGCTTCTCTATGTATACTATCATATCAAATGTGAATAGTGAGAGCTTGATTTCTTCCCTTTAAATTTGCATTACTTTGATTTCTTTCTCCTTTCTGATTGTTATCGCAAGGTTCTCCAATACTATGTTGAAGAGTAATGTTGATAAAGGACAGCCCTGCCCAGTCCCCAATCTGAGGGAAAATGCTTTCAGCTTCTGTCCATTGAGTATGATGTTGGCTATAGGCTTGCTGTATAGGAACTCCACTATCTTGAGGAATTTCCTATCTATTCTCATTTTTTGTAGTGTTTTGAGCATGAATGGGTATTGGATTTTGTTAAAGACTTTCTCTGCACCCATTGAGATAATCATGTAGTGTTTGGTTTTGCATTTACTGATGTTGTTAATGACATTGATTGGCTTATGTATGTTGAACCAGCCTTGCATTCCTGGTATAAATCCCACTTGGTCATGACAAATAATCTCTTTGATATACTGCTGTATCCAGTTGGCCAGGCTCTTGTTCAATATTTTGGCACCTATGTACATCAGAGATATCACTCTGTAGTTTTCCTGTTTTGTTGTGTCCCTATCTGCTTTTGGTAACAGGGTGATGCTGGCTTCATAGAAGGTGGAAGGGAGTGTTTCTGTTTCTTCAATCTTGTGGAAAAGTTTTACAAGTATAGGTATTAACTCTTATCTAAAGTTTTTATAGAATTCATTTGTGTTGGACAGCCCCCCTGCTCCATCCTCCATTGCTGACACTATGGCCTATTGACATAATCATGGTTTTGCCTGAAAGATTCCCCACCCATTCCTTTGGTCTATCTTTTTTCTACCTTGAGACCCACCCTGCCTGCAGGGTATATTAATTCTGCCAGTTAAAACCCTAACAACCTTTGCTACAGAAGCTTTCTACCTTACTGCTCTTTCCTTTTTTTTCCACCCCCTTTCCTAGCCATTTCCTTTTCCGACTTCCCACTTCTGGTTTTAAATATATAAAAGTGTTGTCTCTGATCAATAAAGACACATTGTGTTCCCACTCCGCCACAATTTCCTGATCTCTCTCCAGTATTGCTGAGTAAGCAGCAGCCCAGGTTGGCTCCGGTCGAGTTCTCTCCAAACCAGAGAGCATGTGCCCGGGAAGAAACACTCTCACACTAGCCTGGCACATTTATAAACCCATCTGGTTCAGTATTTTGTAGTTGGGAAGATTCTTAATAACTGTTTCGATTTATTTGTCTGTGATTGGTCCATTTAGGTTTTTTAGTTCTTCTTGTTTCAGTTTTAGAAGGGTATATGTTTCAAGGAATTCTTCCATTTCTTTCAGATTCTCTAGCTTGGTGGCATATAGTTATTCATAAAAGTTTTGCTTGATTTTCTGGATTTCTGTGGAGTCTGTTGTGTTATCTACTCTATCATTTACAATTCCATTTATTTGAATCTTCTCCCTTTTTTTTTTTCTTAGTGAGTCTGGCTAGGGGTAAGTCAATCTTGTTTAATTTTTCAAAGAACCAACATTTGGCTTCAATGATCTTTTGTATGGTTCTCTTATTTTCAACGTTGTTTACTTCTGCTCTAATTTTAGTGACTTCTATCCTTCTGGTTGCTTTAGGGTTCCTTTGTCCCTCTTTTTCTAAGTCCTTAAGGCATGAAGTGAGGTTTTTTTTCATTTTATTTATTTATTTTCCTTTTGTCGCTTTTGTTGAATTTTTATTGTTGTTGTAGTTATTATTGTTGTTGTTATTAATGTCATCGTTGGATAGGGCAGAGAGAAATGGAGAGAGGACGGGAAGACAGGTGGAGAGAAAGACAGACACCTGCAGACCTGCTTCACCACCTGTGAAGCGACTCCCCAGCAGCAGGTGGGGAGCCCGGGGCTCCAGCCAGGATTCTTAGGCCTTAAGCCGGTTATTGCACTTCATGCCACGTGCACTTAACCTACTGTGCTACCGCCTGATTCTCTCAATAAGTTTTTTTAAAATATATATTTTTTATATTTATTTTTATTTATTCCCTTTTGTTGCCCTTGTTGTTTTATTGTTGTAGTTATTATTGTTGTCATTGTTGTTGGATAGGACAGAGAGAAATGGAGAGGGGAGGGGGAAGACAGAGAGAGTGAGAGAAAGATAGACACCTGCAGACCTGTTTCACCGCTTGTGAAGCGACATCCCTGCAGGTGGGAAGCCAGGGCTTGACCAGGATCCTTATGCGGGTCCTTGTGCTTAGCGCCACCTGCGCTTAACCCGCTGTGCTACAGCCCGACTCCCACAATAAGTTTTTTTATTTAAGCTTTTTCTTGTTCTCTAATGTGTGCTTGTATGGCCATAAATTTCTCTCTCAGTAGTGCTCTAGCTGTGTCACAAATATTTTGATAGCTTGTGACTTCATTTTCATTTGTTTCCAGAAACATTTGAATTTCTTGCTTGAGTGCCTCTTTGACCCAGCAGTTATTAAGCAGTATGTTGTTGAGTTTCCAAATTTTGTGACTTTTAGTAATTTTCTGTTTTTGGTTGAAAGTTAGCTTTACTCCACTGTTGTTAAAATTTGGACGGCTCTAACCGGGTTAGCTTCACGGGCGGGTAACAGAGTCAACCAGAGACATACGGCTGGGCAGGGAAGCTGTATTTCTTTATTCAGGAACAACGATTCATAAACTAAGACAAACTAATCACCAAACAGAACTCTGCTGCCTCTTTCCCCGGCGGTGAGCACTCTCTTACTCTCGAACTCTGCAACTCTCCAACACTCCAACTCTGGAACTCTGACCCTCCCTGCCGAAACTGGGCACACGAGATCTCCATCCGCCAGTCCAGTCTGAAGGCAGACAAGCTGGAGTACGCAGAGATTTGAGCAGAGATCACAACCTGCAATTCCTAGAAGTGAAGCTGCGTGGGAAGCCACCTCCGATGGTGAACCCCGCCCCCCCAACAACTAAGACAGTACAGATTTAAATTCGTGTTTAAAATGACATGTCTTCGTAACAAAGGTTTCTCTCCTTGTGTATTAATGACCATGTTTATGTGTATATTTAAAGTTTGGTAAACAGTAACTTTAAGGCTAAATTCTTACTAGACAAAGTTAAATTAAAAAGGTTTTCAACATAATTCTCATAAAGATAAAATTAACTTACATTTAAAGTCTAAGGTAAAAATTAGTTAACAATCAATATATTTTAACTAAGTTGGTCTAAACAAAAGTTTAAATAGACTTGTTGATATATAAAACTCTCCATTACCTTCTCTATTAGAAATGGTAGATAGCACAATGGCTATGCTAATTATTCTCATGCCTGAGGTTTCCTTTCCTGACTCCATCTTGAATGGGTGTAACAAAAGGTTAAAAGACGTTGTTGATATGTAAAAGTCTCAAATTCCTTCTCTATTATAAATATGCTAATAACAAGTTTTGTTTCATAGTAAGTAAATTGCAGCCAGCTGCCTTTGGGACTCTAGGCCATTCCCCGCCCCCATACAAATGCCCGTCAAGGCAAGTACGCCCCCCAGAGGCAAGAAATTTTTTTAAGCTGATAAAGTTTTGCCCACAGAGGTAGAAATGGCCCCCTCAGGCCTTCCCTTGGCAGCACACTGGTTCTTGTTACTTGCTTACATGTTTCTCCATGCTTGTGCCAGTTTCTTTTTCAAAAATGCCTGTATGATATATGTTTCTGTTCACCCCACACCCTTGATACTATAGTCATTGAGTTAAAAAGAAAAGGGGGAATTGTTGTATGCTTTACATTGGGTAGTTCTCCCCCGCCAAGAGAATTGGATCAGTCCAGTTAGTTTTGCGGGCCCGCTTGGCCCCGCCCCTAGGAACCCTGTCTGAGTGAGAGAGTTCCAGAGTTGGAGAGTTGAAGAGTTGCAGAGTTCCAGGGTTCCGGGGTTCCAGAGTAAGAGAGAGTGCTGGTGCTGCCGCAAAGAGACAGCAGAGTTCTGTTTGGTGATTAGTTTGTCTTAGTTTATGAATCGTTGTTCCTGAATAAAGAAATACAGCTTCCCTGCCCAGCCGTATGTCTCTGGTCGACTTTGTTACCCGCCCGTGAAGCTAGCCCGGCCAGCAAGAGCCTCCGAAAATTTTAACAACACTCCACTGTGGTCTGAGAAGATATTTGGGATGATTTCAATGCTCTTTAATTTGTTGATAACGTCTTTGTGGCCTAACATGTGGTCTATCCTTGAGGATGTGTTGTGTGGATTTGTAAAGAAGGTGTATTTCAGTTTTTTGGGGTGAAGGCCTCTGAAAATGTCCAGGAGGTCTAGTCTATCCATATCTTCATTTAATTATTTTGTTTCTTTGTTGAGTCTTTGCTTCGTTGATATGTCTAAGTGTGATAATGGGGTGTTGAAGTCTCCCACTATTACAGTATTACTACTGATGTATTTTGCAGTTCTTTCAGTAGGTGTTTAATGTATTTAGATGGTCCCTCATTGGATGCATAGATGTTAATAATTTCTAAAATCTTCTTGGCTGATTAATGATCTAATCATTATGTAATGGCCTGGCCTATGTTTCATTACTTTATTTAATTTATAGTCTATGGTGTCAGAGATGAGAATGGCTGTTCCTGCCCTTTTCTGTGGTCCATTCACTTGTATGATAGTTTTTCATCCTTTCACTTTAAGTCTGTGTTTCTCATGTTGGGTCAGGTGGAATTCTTGCAAGCAACATATGGTTGAGTTGTGTTTTCTGATCCATCCTCTCACTCTATGCCTTTTAATTGTTGAGTTTAAGCAATTTACATTTACTGATAGTAAGGATTTAATGTATTGTAGTGCCATTATTCAACAATTTATTTGCTCTGATATATTGGAAGGTGTGTGGCTATGTGTAAGCTTGATAAAGCTTAGGGGAACTCCCCCCATCCTTGGATGGAGGTCTGAGAAGATAGCCTCTTGTTAGTCTCTCTCAACTGAGGTGAGCAAAGGGGAAAAAGCATCTCTCAGACTAAGTTCTTCCCTTCTTGACTCTCAAGCCCACAGAAACCTCAATGCCACACTTTTCATTAACTGCAGGCCACATGGCCGCCTACTTTAAGATTCATTCACCCAAAGTTCACACATTCTACTTCACCTTTTGATCACAAAGGAAGAGAACATCCTGTCACACACTCCTAACACCAGACAAGTGAAAATCCCCCAAGACCTTATGTCCTGTAGCACTTTTGATGTCTTTGAAGCCTTGTTCTTCCTTCTCTATCTCACCTTACTGATTCAACCCCTATTCTTCTCTCAAATTCCTTTGGATAATTAAATGCCTGCATCAGGAGACTAATTGTATTGATCTTTATGTATCAACTCTTGTCATACCAGCCCCCTGCCACAGGGGAAAGCTGACCCTTAAGAAACCTGTAATTTCTGACAATGCCCTTTGCTTGGTTTTCTATTTAAACTGTTGCCCACCTGCTAATAAACGAGATCTGAGCATGCTTCAGTCTCCCCAGTGTCTTTACTGCATATTTCGTCCCTTGAGCGAGCAAGAAAATACCGGTTGCCTTTTTTCTGGAGATCACCCCGCCAGAAAGCCAACAGCAAGTATTATAGTGATGTTCTTGTTTATAAGAGGTCTTTTAGTACCTCTTTTAGGGCAGCCTTACTGATGGTTGCCTCCTTTATCTGTTGCCTGTCTGAGAAGGTTTTGATGACTCCATCTAGTTTGAATGAAAGTCTAGCAGGATATATTATCCTTGGTTGAAACCCTTTTTCATTGAAGGCTCAATAGATATCTTGCCATTATCTTCTTTCATTTAGAATTTGAGTAGAGAAATCTGCTGATAGTCATGGGTTTTCCCCTATATGTGACTGTTTTTCTCTTGCAGCCTTTAGGATCCTTTCTTTATCCTTAATTCTTTTTATTGTCACAATGATGTGTCTTAGTGTCTTCAGGTCTGAGTTGAATCTGTTTGGGACTCTCTGATCCTTTCAGATCTTAATGTCCTTTTTGTTGCTTAGGTCTGGTAAGTTTTCTTCTATTATTTACTCTAGGATTTTTACTTCCTCTTCCCCTCTTTCTTCCTCTGGTAGGCCAATTATAAAAGTGTTACTTCTTTTGAGATTATCCCATATGTTTCTGTTGGGTTTTTTTGGTGTCTCTCAATCTCTTTTTAGCTCTTTTGCCTCTTTCTTAGTTTTCTTTAGCTCTTCCTCTGTCTAGCTAATTCTGTTCTCTGATTCTGTTAATCTGCTTTCCCTTCCCCCAGTCTTTGTTCCATTCAGTTATAGTATTAGCTTGTTCTGCTAATTGGCCTTTTCACTCAGCTATTCATCTTTCCTTTCTCTAATTACCTCGAGGTAGTTAGTATTTTCCTTGAAGGTCTCATCTGTTATTTCCCTAATTCTAATAGCCCTTTCCTCCACAGTTTTCTTCATTTCTGTGATTATTAGGTTTACTATTGCCTGCATACTTTTCTTATCTATGGTTAATTCTGACTGATTTGGAGTTTCTTCTGGGCTCTTGTCCTGATTCATTGTGGTAGCATTTTATTTGCTCTTGATTTAACCATTTTTTAATTGATACGGTTTTTATTTTTCAGACTTGTACATCTTCAGTTGTGTTTTGAATACTAGCCACGCTATTCTAAAAAACTTCACAAATGTATTCACAAACCTCAGAAATTACAACAATAGCAACTGAAGCAATGATTGATGAAGTTAAACCAATACCAGTTAGCCAAACAACCCCTCCAGTCAGTCCAAGAAAAAATAGCAAAGAAAATCAAAAAGAAAAACCCTGGGTTGATGTTGAGGGTGGATGTTCGGCTTCATGGGTTGGGGGTTGCGGGTGTGGGGTGGTATGGGGCAGTCTTTTCATGGTGGGAATGGTGGTTATGTACACCCCTATTAATTTGTAGTCATAAAAAGAAGCCAAAAGAAAAGACAGAGACAGGAAAAAATGGAAAGCAAGAGTAGACAATTATGCAAATCTACTGTCTGTTGCTTGACGCAGTGCGGGATGCGAAGGAGAGAGAATCCAAGTGCAGAGGGAACACAAATTTCTATTGTTGGGTCACATGGGTGGTTCAGGCCACGTGGAGCCAGCCAAAAAAAATGGCTGTGTCCTCCTACCTCACCACCGGGCAAGAAAGAGCGAGCGAGGGGAGGGAGAGTAGGCTCACTTTTTTGGTCAACACCCCGGAGTGACATGTCAGGACATTATTGGTTGGGGAAAGCCTTGAAAATACCATAATACTCTGTGTAGGGTGGCAGGGCCTTGGGGAGACATCTGCACAGCAACTGACCACTATAAGTTCTTAGGGATATCAAGAGGATAAATTAAAGTGGAAAAGACTACACACACACACACACACACACACACACACGCACGCACACAAACTTCACTCCGAGTCAGATTTCTTCAACAAAATAATTCCCAAATAAGTGTCAGTGAATTCAGAAAGCAAAAGAAGGAAGAAAAGGAGAAGAAAGAAAGAGAAAAAAGTGAAGTGAAAGGAAAGAGGTTTTTTTTTTAATTAGCTAGAAGGAGAGAAAACAGAGGGTAGAGGGAAGAGGGAGACAGAAACAAGCTCCTCTTACAATGTCTAGGACACTCAGTCACCTATCAATGTAAAAAGCAACAGCAGTTAATTTTGGTCAACCTGAAGAGGAGGGAAAAGGGACATGTGTATATAATAGTAATAAATGAATAAAATAGAGTAAAAAACCTTAACAGTCAGTCTGCAGCTTGGAGTGCTCCAGATTGGTTGCATGCAGCTTGACCGATGACAACAAATTATAAGAAGTATCAAAAAAATAATTAAGTAGTCTTTCCCAGACAGGGCTTAGGCTCTGACTGGTCAGGTGTTTTGTCACTCAAATAGAGTTCTAACCACCTTAAAAAAAACTGAAGGAAAAGAAAATGAAAAAGGCTTAGAATTAAACCCCTGCTGAGCCAGAAATCTTGGTAAAGAAAACAACTCTGCAGGAAGTGTACTAGGAGCAACTGGCCAGCCCTGGGGCTGGTTTTGGGGTTGGGGAGGGGTGGATCTTGAGTCCAGAAATATTGAAGCCAAAGAGTTTCCTTTCTTTGTCAATTTGGCCTCTGTTTTCCAGCCCAAAAGTGGGTTATAGGAGTCTTTTTTGGTGTCACCCTGACCACCCCTTATTCACCCTTTCACGGACACACCAGTTATCCTACCCTCTCCAGAGAATCCTAGGTTGTAAGCTCCCTTTTTTTAGAGATCATTCCAGGTGTTGTTTCTAAGTCACCATTGCCTCTGCCCCTTAACTTTGCTTAAATAAATTATCTTAATTTTGTTTCTAAGTCACCATTGCCTCTGCCCCTTAACTTTGCTTAAATAAATTATCTTTATTTATTGCATAGAAACAACCAGAAATTGAGAAGGGAAGAGGAGAGAGAGAGAGGAAGAGAGAGAGAGAGAAAGAGAGAGAGGTAGAGAGAGAGATAGAGAGAGACTTGCAGCCCTGCTTCACCACTTGTGAAGCTTTCCTCCTGCAGGTGAGGACTGGAGGCTTGAACTCCAGTCCTTGTGCACTGTAATGTGTGTGCTTAACCAAGTGCACCACCAGCCAGCCCCTTAACTTTGCTTTTATCTTCCCTCACCTTTCATTTTCTTCCTACAAAACCTTTAAATCCCCTAAAATTATTTTTTTTTAATTAACACCAGGGTTATCACTGGGGCTTGGTACTGGCACTACAAATCCACAGCTCCTGGCAGTCATTTTTTATTTTACAGGACAGAGAGAACTTGAGAAAGGAGGAGGAGATAGAGAGGGAGAAAGACCTGCTTTGTTGCTCATGAAACATTCTCCCTGCACGTGGGGAGAATGTGCTCAAACCCAGATCCTTGCACATGGTGATATGTGTGCTTAACACGGTGCATCACTGCCCCACCTCCTAAATTGATTTATTTTTTCACTTTTCAGTACTATTTCATAGGTAAGCTTTTGCCCTGTTATGCTAAAGTTATTTCTAGCATCCTGACACTTTCAAGTTGTTTCTGTTTAAATATAGTTTGCATTAAGAAAGCTCCAGTATATGGTAATGCAGATTCTAATAATTAGAAGAGTGAAGGGGTTAAATCCAATTTAATTGTGTAGCTGCAGACATCTTTCAAAGACAACATCCTTCACTGTCTTTCCCTACAAAATTTCTGACACCCTTGTCAGAGAACATTGAGTCTTAAATTTTCCCTACCAGTGACACAGGGAGACAGAACAATATAATTCTGTGTGTTAGGAAAGTACACATTTTAGATAATAAAATGGAGATGAGTTAAAGTGATCTTGAAGACAGAGTCCATCTTCTAAATACTCACAGAAATAGATAACATTGAAAATAAGAAATCTATACAAAAGATCCATGAAAGTAAATGTTGGTTCTTCGAAAGAGTGAACAAAATCAACAAACCTTTAGCCAGACTCACAAAGCAAAAAAGGGAATAAACCCAAATAAATCTGATCTTAAATGAAGGAGGAGATACTACAACAGACAGTGCAGAAATTCAATATATCATGTGAGGCTTCTATGAACAATTATATGCCACCAAGCTAGAGAAGCTAGAAGAAATGGACAGCTTCCTAGATACCCACAAACTTCCAAAATTAAATAAAGAGGAACTAGATAACATGAACAGGCCCATCCCAGTTAATGAAATTGAAACAGTTATTAAAAACCTTCCCAAGAATATTGGTAGAATTAACATCATCAAAATGAATAAACTATGCAGAGCCATCTACAAATTTAATACTATACCCATCAAGATCACAACCACAATTTTTAGGAGAATAGAACAAATGCTTATCTGGAAACAGAAAAGACCTAGAATTGCCAAAATCATCTTGAGAAGAAAGAACAGAACTGGAGGCATCACACTCCTAGATCTCAAATTGTATTATAGAGACATTGTCATGAAAACTGCCTGGTACTGGAACATGAATAGACACACTGACCTGTGGAACAGAATTGAAAGCCCAGAAGTAAGCACCCACACCGATGGACATCTACTCTTTGACAAAGGTGCCCACACTATTAAATGGGGAAGATCTGTGTACACATATGTTCTTAGCACTACAATTTGTAATAGCCAAAACATGTAAGCAACCCAGGTATTCAACAACAGATGACTGGCTGAGTAAGTTTTGGTAGACATACACAGTGGAATAGTACTAAGCTATAAAAAAGTGTTGACTTCACCATTTTCAGCCGATCTTGGATGGACCTTGAAAAAATCATGTTAAGTGAAATAAGTCACAAACAAAAGGATTGATATTGGATGATCTTACTCTCAGGCAGAAGTTGAAAAAAATATATCAGAAGAGAAAACACAGGTAGAACCTGAACTGGAATTGTCATATTGCACCAAAGTAAAAGACTCCAAGGGATGGGAGGCAGAAAATACAGGTCCAAGATGGATGACAGAGGACCTAGTGGGGGTTATATTGTTATATGTAAAACTAGGAAATGTTATTCATGTGCAAACTATTGTATTTACTGTCAAATATAAAACATTATTTCCAAAAAAAAATTAACAAAAAAAAAACCTTCCCAAGAATAAAAGTCCTGGACCAGATGGTTTTACAAATGAATTCTACAAAACATTCAAAGAAGAACTAATACCTCTACTTTTAAAAGTCTTCCAGAAGAATGAAGACACTAGAATACTCCCTTCCAGCTTCTATGAAGCTAACATCACTCTTATATCAAAAGCAGACAGGGACACAACCAAAAAAGGAAACTACAGACCAATATCTCTGATGAACATAGATGCTAAAATATTGAACAAAATTCTAGCCAACCGGATACAGCAGTATATTAAAAAGATTGTTCATCATGACCAAGATGGGGTTTATCTGAGGCATGCAAAGTTGGTTTAATATACATAAACCAATCAACATGATCCACCACATGCATAAAAGCAAGACCAAATACCACATGGTCATATCAATAGATGCAGAGAAAATCTTTGACAAAATACAACATCCCTTTATGATCAAACACTACAAAAATGGGAATAGATGGACAATTCCTCAAGATACTGGAATCTATATATAGCAAACCTACAGCCAACATCATAATCAATGGTGAATACTAGAAGCATTTCCCCTCTGATCAGATACTAGACAGGGCTGCCCACTATCACCATTATTATTCAGCATAGTGTTGGATGTTCTTGTCATAGCAGTCAGGCAGGAGCAAGGAATTAAAGGGATACAGATTGGAAGAGAAGAAGTCAAACTCTCCCTATTTGCAGATGACATCATAGTATACATAGAAAAACCTAAGGAATCCAGCAAGAAGCTTTTGGAAATCATCATTCAATACAGTAAGGTGTCAAGCTACAAAATTAACATTCAAAGGTCAGTGACATTCCTCTATGTAAATACTAAGTTAGAAAAAGTTGAAATCCAGAAATCAATTCCTTTTACTATAGCAACAAAAACAATAAAATATCTAGGAATAAACCTAACCAAAGAAGGGAAAGACTTGCATACTGAAAATTATGAGTCACTACTCAAGGAAATTGAAAAGACCCAAAGAAGTGGAAATATATTCCATGTTCATGGGTTGGAAGAATTAACATAATCAAAATGAATAAACTACCCAGAACCATCTACAAATTTAATGCTATCCCCATCAAGATCACAACCACATTTTTAGGAGAATAGAACAAATGCTACAAATGTTTATCTGGAACCAGAAAAGACCTAGAATTGCCAAAATCATCTTGAGAAGAAAGAACAAAACTGGAGGCATCACACTCCCAGATCTCAAATTGTATTATAAGGACATTGTAATCAAAACTGTTTGGTACTGGAACATGCATAGACAGACTGATCAATGGAATAGAATTGAGAGTCCAGAAGTAAGCCCCACACCTATGGACATCTACTCTTTGACAAAGGTGCCCACACTGTTAAATGGGGAAAGATGAATCTCTTCAACAAATGGTGTTGGAAAAAATGGGTTGAAACACGCAGAATGAAACTGAACCACTGTATTTCACCAAACACAAAAGTAAATTCTAAGTGGATCAAGGATTTGGATGCTAGACCGGAAACTATCAGATACTTAGAGCAAAATATTGGCAGAACTCTTTTCCGCATAAATTTTAAAGACATCTTCAATGAAACAAATCCAATTACAAAGAAGACTAAGGCATGTATAAACCAATGGGACTACATCAAACTAAAAAACTTCTGCACAGCAAAATAAACCACTACCCATACCAAGAGATCCTCACAGAATGGGACAAGATCTTTACATGCCATACATCAGACAAGAGTTTAATAACCAAAATATATGAAGAGCTTGCCACAATCAACAACAACAACAACAAAACAAACAAATAACCCCATCTAAAAATGGGGGGGAGGACATGGACAGAATATTTATTCACTACAGAAGAATTCTAAAAGGCTGAGAAACACATGAAAACATGCTCCAAGTCTTTTATCGTCGGAAAAATGCAAATAAAGACAATAATATGATACCACTTCACTCCTGTGAGAATGTCATGCATCAGAAAAGGTAGCAGTTGCAAATTCTGGAGAGGTTGTGGGGTCAAAGGAACCCTTTTGCACTGCTGTTGTTAATGTAAATTGGTCCAACTTCTGTGGAGACCCGTCTGGAGAACTCACAGAAGGCTAGAAGTGGACCTACCTTATGATCCTACAATTCCTCTTCTGGGGATATATCCTAAGAAACTCACACACCCATCCAAAAAGATCTATGTACACATATGTTCTTAGCAGCACTATTTGTAATAGCCAAAACCTGTAAGCAACCCAAGTGTCCAATAACGGATGAGTGACTGAGCATGCTGTGGTCTATATACACAATGGAATACTACTCAGCTATAAAAATGTTGACTTCACCATTTTAGGCCCATTTTGGATGGACCTTGGAAAAATCATGTTAAGCAAAATAAGCCAGAAACAGAAGGATGAATATTGGATGATCTCACTCTCAGACAGATGTTGAAAAACAAGATCACAAGAGAAAACACAAGTAGAACCTGAAGTGGAATTGTCATATTGCACCAAAGTATAAGACTCTGGGATGGGGGAGGAGAATACAGGTCCAAAAAGGATGACAGAGGACCTCATGGTGGTTGTATTTTTATATGGATAACTGGGAAATGTTATGCATGTAGAAACTATTGTATTTACTGTTGAATATAAAACATTAATTCCCCAATAAAGAAATTTTTTAAAAGTAAAAAACAAACAAATGAACAAAAAGCAGAAATATTTCCCAGATCTATTTGAAAATGAAACATAGGAATGCCAGCAGGTTTAGCGCACTGTGGGGAGGGGGTCGCTTCAGTAGCTGTGAGGCAGGTTTGCAGGTGTCTGTCTTTCTCCTCTCCTCTCTGTCTTCCCCTCATCTCTTAATTTCTCCCTTTCATATCCAACAACATCAACAGCAGTGATGACAACTATAACAACAAGGACAACAAAATGGGAAAAATGGCCTCCAGGAGCAGTGGATTCATGGTGTAGGCACCAAGCCCCAGAAATAACCCTGGAGGCAAGTAAAATAAAATATAAACACATAAAAGAAACATTCATAAAAAAATAAAATGGAACATAGCACAGTAATCTATATGTTGATGACTTATTCTTCTTCTTCTAGCGTTTGCCCTTCTTCCGTAGCCAGTCAACAGCATCAGGTTAAGCCTGATGTAAAGTTTTGAGACCTCCTTTGAATCTGGAGAGGTGGCAGTTGTTGACTATGTGGGTCATAGTCTGTCTGTAGCCGCAGGGGCAATTCGGGTCGTCTCTGGCTCCCCAGCGATGGAATGTAGCAGCGCACTGGCCATGGCCTGTTCGATAGCGATTGAGGAGGGGCCAATCATAACGTGCTAGGTCAAAGCCGGGTTGACGCTTGCAGGGGTCTGTGATGAGGTGTTTGTTCTTTACCTCAGCTGACTGCCAACTCTGTTTCCTAGAGACTGGAACAGAGAAATTCAGTGTAGGCATAGGAGACCAGATTGGGTGACAAGACGTCAAGCGTTGGACAGGGTGGGCGAAGATATCCGCGTATATTGGCAGGTCCAGTCGAGTGTAGACGTGGGAAATGAACTTAGATGATGCCACATCCCGACGAATATCTGGCGGGGCGATGTTGCTAAGAACTGGCAGCCATGGAACCGGGGTGGAACGGATGGTTCCAGAAATTATCCTCATGGAGGAATATAATTTGGAATCGACCAAGTGGACATGGGGGCTACGGAACCATACTGGGGCACAGTATTCTGCAGTGGAATAGCATAATGCCAGAGATGATGATCATAGTGTGGAAGCGCTCACGCTCCATGAGGAGCTGGCCAGTCTTGCAATGATGTCATTCCTTGCGCCCACCTTTGCTGCAGTTTTTATGAGATGTTCGTGAAATGACAGAGTGCGATCGAGAGTAACGCCAAGATAGACTGGCTGGGCTTCATGCCAGTTTCTTGTACTGCCAAGCTGCACATTAAGCTCACGCGAGGCCGAGGCATGTTGTAGATGGAAAACAGATGATACCGTTTTTGCAGTGCTAGGGATTAGTCGCCATTTTTTACAGTAATCAGATATCAGAGACATGTCTTTCGTGAGTGTTTCCTCGAGGATGTCGAACTTTTATGCCTGAGTTGCACAGCAGATGTCATCGGCGTAGATGAACTTCCTTGAAGAAGTTTCTGGGAGGTCATTGATGTAAATATTAAATAGCGTAGGAGCCAGAACAGAGCCCTGGGGGAGGCCACTTGAGACAGGTCTCCATCTGCTAGACTTGTCACCCAGATGCACCCGGAATCTTCTGTTTTGGAGAAGAAACGATATAGTGTTGGCCACCCATGGAGGCAGGCATCTTGAGATCTTGACTAGGAGACCACGGTGCCAGACTGTGTCATAGGCTGCTGTGAGATCAACAAAGACAGCACCCGTCTTTAAATTCTTCTGGAATCCATTTTCAATGTAAGTTGAGAGGGCCAGGGCTTGTTCGCAGGTAGATCTTCCTGGGCGGAAACCAGCTTGGGCAGGTGATAGGAATTTCTCTGTAAGATCAGAAATACGTGACAGAAGCAGCCTTTCAAGGAGTTTGTAACACACGGAGAGGAGAGAAATTGGCCTATAGCTGGCTGCCAGTGTTGGGTCTTTCTTTGGTTTCAAAACCGCTATAATCTTCGCAAACTTTGGGCATAGACTCAGATTCCAAGATGTGGGACAGGAATGCAGCGAGCCACTTCTTTGCCGCGGGACCCAGGTTAAGAATGAGTTCTGGGGTGATGTTATCATAGCCAGCAGCTGTTCCCGGTTTAACCATCTTCAAAGCGTCTTCCAGTTCAGACAGTGTAAAGGGAGAGAGTTTTGGAGATGGACAAGATAAACGGAAGTGGGATGACCACTCATGGTAAATTTCTCTTTTCCAGACTGGGTCGATCTTAGCATGTCCAACTTGAGTTAGGTGACTGGCCACTGAGTTTGGAGATACGGGAGGATGGGAGACGGGAGGGGGTTGGCTACCAGCACCCAGTCTGTGAAGAAGCTTCCAGGCCTTCCTACTTGAGTGGGTGAAGTTCAGATTTTCCGTGAGTTGTTGCCAGCGGGCTTGGCGTGCTGCATCCAGGGAGGCAATGAGATGGCCAGCCACATCTGGGTCGCCCGACTCATCATACTGCTTTAGTAGTTGCTCGCATTCAGCATCAAGACAAGGCGTATAGTTAGCACATCTCCCATGAGGAATGGCTTGGGAAGCTGCTTTGAAGATGGCTTGGCGGAAGCGCCTGTAGGAATCTTCAGAGGGGATAGAGTTAATTGGAATTGCAGGAGTAGATTTGTTGGTAAGATCACTGAACAGACGCCAGTTTGCTTTCCGAAAGTTCCATCTTAGTTTCTCCGAGCATAGAATCAGTGGGAGCTGGAGACCAATGTGGATGATAGCTGGGCGGTGATGACTGTGTGGGAAGATCTTGAGAACTTGTCTCGTAGCGGGAAAGGCTTGGCCATTGACTGTGCTAATCCAGCACAGGTCGGGTGACGAGTCTTTATTCCATCTAGCACTGTGAAAAGAGCCTGGCTGTTTGGGATCATATAATAGGGAGAGGTCATTCACTGAAGCCCAGTTGGCTAAGATAGAGCCGTCAGCACGAGTGGAGGAATATCCCCAGTCTTGGTGATGACTATTAAAGTCTCCAACGTAAATGGCTGGGTGATTCGGGCTAGGCAGGACCTCATTATCCCATGAGGCACTGGGAGGCTTATATACGTTGACGAGTTGAATAGTTCCAATAGTAATGGAGTCGTAGAAGGTCGAAGAGGCCGTGTGGTAAACATCCACAAGACACGATTTGGCATAGATGGCTTGGCCGTGTTTAGGATGGAGATTATAGCATATTAACTTATAAAACCTTGTAAAGGAATTACTATCACTTTCCTTTGCAGAATGGGGACCTGAGTGGGACTAAGCATCCTACCTTTTGGCTAATCCCTAATTATAGGTATAACCCATATGAAAACAGAAGCTATGTATTGTTCAGACCTCAAACAAACCCCACATGATGGGTCAGAACAGAGTCATCCTACCTCCTGAAATCCTTGCAGAACCATCTTCCATATGGGTTATACCAATTGGCTTTTTGATTCATGAGTTTGTGGAAATTTGTTGTCATATTTGTTAGACAGGTTGGATATAGATAAGCCTCACAAAATATTACCAAATGAAACAGTTCAATGAATCTAAATTTTACAGATATTTATTAAGCTCTATTTATGATCTGAGCATAATGCTTTCTCATCGAAGAGAATTGATTTGTAGTTTGTTTCTACAGAACAGACTGGTATATTGGGGGGAAATTCTTTGGGTTTACTTCACCCTTATAAGAGAGACCTATCCAATTTAATGTCCTTGTTGCCCTTCATGCCCAGTGTCTTTTCTGGAAGAGGATCCATTTTTCTGCTTCAAGTCACAGTTTTCCTCTCAAGTGTACAGGAAATTCTAGCAGGCATGTAGAAATGTAAAAGCAGTGAAGATTATATGCTTCTTATAATCCATGTACTTTTGTGTCTTCTTATTTTACTTTCTGGATATAAAAATCAGATCATTATTTTTTCTTTTGTTCATTAAAAGTTTACTCATACAATGGCACACGTCAGAAACAATACTAACAACATATGCCAGAGAGGTTGTTGGGACAAAAGAATCTTCTTGCACTGTTGGTGGGAATGTAAATTGGTCCAAGCCTAGTGGAGAGCAGTCTGGAGAACTTTCAGAAGGCTTTAAATGGACCTGCTCTATGACCCAGAAATTCCTCTCCTGGGGATATATCCTATGTAATCAAACACATCCATCCAAAAATATCTGTGTATACCTATGTTCATAGCAGCATGATTTGTAATAGCCAAACCTGGAAGAAACCTAGGTGTCCAACAACAGATGAGTGGCTGAGAAAATTATGGCATATACAATGGAATCATATTCAGATATTAAGAATGATAAGTGTAAACATACAAACCACTATTTAATTAATATGAGAGGTGAAAAACTGATGATATGTCTAGAACTTCTTAAAAAACAGACTGAGTCTTTTTAATACATAGGCTGTCTTTGATATGTTGTCTCTCCCAAAAGCCTAGACCAGGGAGAACAGAAGCAACTGGTAGCACAGCTATATACAAGATGCTGGGTATTATACCCCAAACCCTATCAAAGGGACTTTCCAAAGTTAACCCTATCACCAAATAATGTGATGATAACAATAACTATCCATTGTCTTCAAGAATATGTATTCTATACTCAGTTGTCTGACTGTAGGAAATCAGCATACACTGGCATTATAGAGTATTTTGTTTGTTTGTTTGTTTTGCCAGTGGTATAGGTCCTCATCTTGGATGGATCTTGAAGGAATCATGTTAACTGAGATAAGCCAGAAGGAGAAGGATGAATATGGAATAATCTCACTCACAGACAGAAGTTGAGAAGTAAGAACAGAAGGAGAAACAAAAAGCAGAGTTTGGACTGGACTTAATGTATTGTACCAAAGCAAAGGACTCTGGGAGGAAGAGGGCTTTAGTCCTGGTTCATGATGGTAAAGGAGGACCTAGGCAAATGTGTTCTGTAGAAGACTGAGAAATTTTATGCGTGTACCAAAAGCTATATTTACTGTTGACTGTAAATCATTAATCTCCCGAGAAAAAAATGTTAAAGGTTGCTCATAGGGAGTCGGGTGGTAGTGCAGTGGGTTAAGCACACATGGCGCAAAGCGCAAGGACCGGGATAAGGACCCGGTTCGAGCCCCCGGCTCCCCACCTGCAGGGGAGTCTCTTCACAGGCGGTGAAGCAGGTCTGCATGTGTCTTTCTTTCTCTCCCCCTCTCTATCTTCCCCTCCTCTCTCCATTTCTCTCTGTCCTATCTGACAATGACAACTTCAATAACAACAATAATAACTACAACAACAATAAAAAACAACAAGGGCAAAAAAAGGGAATATATATATATGTTGCTTATAGTAGCAAAATCAGCATTCTAGATTCAGGATTGCTCCTTTAAGTCAAGAGACATCTCTGTATGCCAGTGACAGACTTGGCCTAGTAATCCTGTGACAAAACTGGGCAAATCCCTCCAGCTCCTCATGCCTTCACCTATATTAATTTTGCTTTTCAATTATCCAGGGTTGTTCAGGAGAAAATAATAGGTATTCTTTTTTAATATATATTTATTCCCTTTTGTTGCCCTTGTTGTTTTATTGTTGTAGTTATTATTGATGTCATTGTTGTTGGATAGGAAAGAGAGAAATGGAGAGAAGAGGGGGAAGACAGAGGAGAAGAGAAAGACAGACACCTGCAAACCTGGGAAAATTGATAGTATGTCTTGAACTTTTTAAAACACAGATTGAGTCTTTTTAATATATAGGCTGAGTCTTTGATATGTGGACTCCCCCAAAAGCCTAGACCAGGGAGAACAGAAGCAACTGGTAGCACAGCTATATACAAGATGCTGGGTATTATACCTCAAACCCTATCAAAGGGACTTCCCAAAGTTAACCCTATCACCAAATAATGTGATGATAACAATAACTATCCATTGTCTTCAAGAATATGTATTCTACACTCAGTTGTCTGACTGTAGGAAATCAGCATACACTGGAATTATAGAATGTTTTGTTTGTTTGTTTTGCCAGTGGTATAGGTCCTGGATTACTTACACTGGGTATCATTTCACTTTATATGAAGGATGAGCCCGTACTTTTGGCTTGATGTATTAAAGGTTTTGATTATCATTTTAGTGAAAATGGAGCCGAGCTTGGCATTGCACTCAGAGTTTGCACATGTTTCCATTAAACAGAAGTATATCTATGGTATTAAGAGACAACATCTAGCTGTCTTCTCATGTTTTCTGTGATACCTTCCTCACTGATACAAAAGTGATGGATGTTGAAGTGTACTTCTGGTCTTTTTCACCAACACCAAAATTTAAAATTCAGACTAGGACTGTTGTTCAATATAGACAGACGTCCAGTCCCATGAAACCAAACACACATAGCCCTAAACTCCAGTTACTGTAATGGTCTATATTCCACTAGACCTGTCCAATGTAGCCTATGTAAATATGACCAAATTAAGACAGCATAGCCTACCAGAATAAACAAAATAATCTAAAAACCATGGAAAACAATCCTTTAAAGTAAAAAGAAAAAAAAACCTAGAGGCTATATTAAGCAATTCGTCTACTTTCTCACCTGTACATCCCCCCTCTTTTATATACTAGTGATTTATTCTCCTGATGGAAGCTTACAATCAAGATAGATTTAAAAGAACTAGAGAGAAAACAAAACTTCGGGAATTTTACCCTCGATTTATTGATGAACATGAAGTACATATTGCAGATACTTTCTACAGTTGAGCTATTTAATTTCATTTAATTTTCCAGATGTATCCAACTTCTAGGCAGTGGAGTTCCACCACACAGGGTTTCCTAGGAATGGGTGATAGAGGTTTTTTTTTTTTTTTTAGATAGAAAGTCAGAGGCCAAGATAAGACATTATAGCACAAAAGCTTTCCTCAGTACAGTGGGAACCAGGTTTGATTATTGACTTCCTATTATGTTTGGCTACATTCTCATAATAATCCTACCTTCTATTTTCTTTGGTAATGACTCTTTATCCTTTATCCCCCAGTTTAAACATCACTTGCTATGGAAATTCTCAATATACCAAATACTAATCAAGTACTTGTTCTACCTGCTGTGCTAGCACAATATTCTGAGTTTCCTTATCATGGCAGCTACAAACATGGTTTCAACAATTTCCCTTCAGATTGCAAGTTCTAGGAGAGAAAACATCATGTTTGTGGAATGTTTTTGTTTCCTGCCAATGTAATGAATTATAACTCTGACATTTCACATCCATATTATTGTGTAAAATCAAAAGTGACATGGTTACTTGGTGATGACTTTTGTTCTAAGAATGAGTGATCACACCTTTTCACAATTTCATTGCAATTCAAATTGATTTAGGTTATGCCAAATGAGTTTTTATATGATATTAAAATTAGGAAAAGCCTGTGTATTTACACCAAAGAAATTCTTGCTAATATATAAGCCTTTTTAAAATTTTATTTATAAAATAAAAATATCAAAAGACCTTAGGATAAGAGGGGTATAATTCCAAACAATTTCCACTACCAGAGTCCCATATCCCATTACCTCCCTTGACAGCTTTCCTATTCTTTATCCCTCTGGGAGCATGACCCAGTATCATTATGAGGTGCAAAAGGTGGAACGTTTGGCTTTGTTAAATTGCTTCTTCACTGAACATAATTCTTTACAGGTCAATCCATACCCCCAGTCTCTTTCTGGTTTTCCCTAGTGGGGCAGGGCTTTGGAGAGGTGGGGTTCCAGGACACACTGTTGACTTCGTCTGCCCAGGGAAGTCAGGTTGGTGTCATGGCAGCATCTGCAACTTAGTGGTTAAAAAAATTAAGATATAAAGCAGAAAAAAATTGTTTATAATCATGAACCTAAAGGAAAGAATATAGCATATGAGATTTGGGGTCTCCATTTCTCCTTTTGACAGATATAAACTGATAAAGAAGGGGAAGATAGAGAGGGAGAAAGAAAGAGGCACTTGCAACCCTTATTTACTGCTCATGAAGCTTCCTTTCTGCAGTTGGGGACTGGGGATTGAACCCAGATCTTCATGTATGTTAATGTCTGTACTCTACCAGGTGTACCAGTGCCCAACCCCCTATAGACCTTAATTCTTCTTTAATTTTATTTTATCTAAAAACCCTTATCCAGAAAATAAAAAGTATTTTAAAAACCAAAATAACACAAGTTTTCATAATCTTATCACACAATTAATATATTTTCCTCTAATAAACAGTAGTCAGATGAATCACTGTCAGCTTATGTTGTTAAAGAAGATATTAAACATTTGTATTTAGACTAGGTATAGTCTAAATACATTTAGACTATAAATACATTTAGACTATGTATAGTCTAAATACATTTCTGAGTCTTTTCTCTCTGTGTCCCTAGAACTAACACACATAGTATTTAGACCTTTGTGACTAGACGTAGAGGACCCACCTGATATATGTATAAATGAGTGCTGAGTGTGTTTGCGTGTGTGTGTGTGTGTGTGTGTGTGTGTGTGTGTAAGTGCATGAGTGTGTTCTTAGGCAAACGCTAGAAGAAGAAGTGTGTTCTTAGAATGTTTATCTATGTTTCCACATACCTCTGCCTTGACAGATAGTCTTAGTGTTTTATCATTCCATAAACTTACATTAGTGGTAAAGACCCAAACTAACTATTTAAGTTGATGAATTTTATTGTTTCCATACTCTTGTCCACATCCTTAACTATGTCCTCAGGATACATTTCCTAACATTGGCTTGCTGAGTAAAATGGTATACACATGCTTAATTTAATTCCCCACCTGCCATCTAGAAAAGTTGAACCAATTTAAAGTCCATAAACTGGAATTAAGTGAGAAAAAAAGCCTCAGGGAACTGAGGAGCACAGTTGCACTGTGTAGGTTTTAGATTCTACTGAGCAGGTTTAAGTCCACAATAACAATAACTGCACCTCAGTGTGGTCAGCAGTGAATAGTAATATTAAACATAACCACATTTGCAGTGAAGCATAGAAATATGCTTTGTGATATTCAATCAATTTTCCCCCTCTCATATTAATTAAATAGTGATTTATATGACTGCGACTTGATAGGAGTGCACATACATCTCAAAAAAAAAAGAAATATGCTTTTCAAGAGCACAGGACTTAGAGTCAGTAGCCCTGGGTTATAGTTGTAGTTTAATGAAGAACATATTTTAAATACGGTTTAAAATTCCTCCGTAGAGACAGGTTGGTAGTATGGATCGACTTGTCAATGCCCATGTTCAACAGGGAAGCAATTACAGAAGCCAGACCATCCACCTTCTTCACCCCATAATGAACTTGGGTCCATACTCCCAGAGGGTTAAAGAATAGGAAAGCTATCAGGGGAGGGTGTGGGATACAGAGTTCTGGTGGTGGGAATTGTGTGAAGTTGTACCCCTCTTATCTTACGGTTTAGTCAATGTTTCCTTTTTATAAATAAAAAAATTAAAAAATAAAAAGGAAAAAAATTAAAAAGCTCTCTAGAAAAAAATTCCTCTGTACACATTGTTATGAGACAAATTGTATCCCCAGATTAGCATCACATTTTGTTAGCACTAATGCAAGTTCTTGGTGATATGAATCATATGCTGAGAGATATCTACTGCTCTATCTCACCGTCTCAAAAATAGACTATTCTCTCCACTGATCATCAATATCTTCCATTAATTTATTTTTTTCAATTTTTTGTTTTATTTATTCATTTTGGATAGAGATAGAGATAAACTGAGAGGGAAGGGGGAGATAGAGAGGGAGAGAGAAATAGACACTTGCAGTACTGCTTCATCACTAGTGAAGCTTCCCTCTTGCAGGTGTTTACACCATGTTCCTTGCATATAGTAATGTGTGCTTTACCATGTGTGCTACCACCTGGCCCTTCATGAGGATCTTTCAAAAGAGAATTCTCTTTACTATCTGGACATTCAATATTCATTCCTTGGCAAAGAGGAAGATGGATTGGATCTTGCAAAATGCTTTAAGCACTTGTTCTGAGTGCTCTGCTGCCCTCCTGAAACCTAAAAGTTTACTCTTCTGTTTCAGTGTAAAAGAGAATGCATGGCTCAAACAAATGACTTGAGCAGATATTGCTGACTTCTGTGCTGGACCTGATCTGACTTGTTCCCACAAAGAAACCTGTGAATAATAAAAGGTTTATATAGGCTTTGGATGACTAATGCAAAGAACAATTAGGCAATTCTGAACACTGCCTCAGGCCTTGAAATGAGAACACCATTTATTTTCCTATTTGAATGTGAGTTCTTCTCTTTTTAGCAGATGCAGTTTGGCAGGCAAAGTCCCTCTGAAAACAGTATAACTCAGCCAGTTGTTATAAAAAGAGGCTTGGAAAAAACAGGTTTGTTTGACTGAATTACATGAGAATTTGCAAGGTGCAGACAAATGTGCTACATCATACTGTTTGTAAAGACTAGACTTTCATATTTTGTTAGAGCAAATTATTTCTTTAAATTAAGAACATTAACTTTTTCCATACTTCAACTGTCATTAGTACTGATTACAACTTGGAATTAAAAACAAAATTTAAGCATGATCAGGATAGGACAGGGGATGATAAAATAGTTGTTATGTAAAAATACCTCTGTGCCTGAGGCACCAGAGGTCTCAGTTTTAATCTCCAGCACCACCAGAAGCCAGAGATGAGCAGTGCTCTGAAAAATAGACAAATGAATACAATCAAGATATAAAAATGAAATAAAATGAAGAAAATCATTACTGTAGTGATATCAGATTTACACCTATCCTCTCTAATCTTTTCAGGTAAAACTATAGTGTCCAGTGAAATACTATTTTCTACTCTTTTGTTTTCTATGTTTTCCATAATTCACTGTATTAAACTGCCTCCTCTGGGACATTCTGTATAAATGAATCATGAGCTGGTTATTCTTATAACTTAAAGAACTACCAGCAAAAATTCATTCTAAAGATAGTCAAACCCCTAATGTTCAAAGTACTATTCAAAATAACTGTCCATTATCCTAATGTCAAAGTGCCAGAGGCACATAAAACATAATGGTATATGAAAAAACCACTGAAATCATGCATCAGACAGTATAAAATGGATAGTGGCATCACAGTCGATCTAGTTCCCTTATTTTTATGACTGAGTAAATGGAAGCTGGAAGAGGCTCAAGTAGCTTTTTGATGATAAAAGACTAGCTCTCAGAAATGAAAAACAGCACTTACATTGATTCTTAACAACTGACTTTTCTTTTCTTTTTTAATTTGATTTATTTATTTTAATGAGAGAGATGCAGAGAGAAAGAAACAGACACACACATGAGGAGAGGGAGGGGGAGGGGGAGGGGGAGGGGAGGGGGAGGGGGAGAGGGAGAGGGAGAGGGAGAGGGAGAGGGAGAGGGAGAGGGAGAGGGAGAGGGAGAGGGAGAGGGAGAGGGAGAGAGAGAGAAGAGCAACACACAGCCCTGGTTTATGGTGGTGTTGGGGACTGAAAATGAGACCTTAGAACCTCAGGCATTAAAGTCTTTTGCCTATTATGCTGTCTTCCCAAGTTCCTGACTTTCTACTGTCCCTCTGATACACACTCAAGCTATCTTTTTTAAAAATCAATTCTTTTTTAGACATTTTAAATTATTTAATTGAGAAATATAGACAAATAGGTTATAATGATAGATGACAGATTAGATAGATAGATAGATAGATAGATAGATAGATAGATAGATAGATAGATAGTACTTCTCATCTCTGGTTTATGGTGGTGCTAGTGGTTGAAACTGGAACCTGGGAGGCTCAGATATGAGAACCAGTTACATAACCATTATGTTGTTTCCCCAGCCCACATTCAAGGTATATTCAACTCCACCACCATAACTATATCATTATACATACTCCATTATTTAGCTATGTAAGAAATGACTCCTGGGGAGCAGGGAGTTGGTTCCACTTCAGAGCACCAGCCACACACATGTGAGGCTCTGTTTTCAATTTCCAGCACCACATGAAAAGTCAGAACTCTGTGGAGTAGGTGTGTGTGTGTGTGTGTGTGTGTGTGTGTGTATCTTACTGTCTCATAAAAATTTGGTCTACTGCCTGACTAGGGAAAGAGAGAGAGGCTGGGAGTATGGATCGACCTGTCAATGTCCATGTTCAGCGGGGAAGCAATTACAGAAGCCACCACCTTCTGCACCCCATAATAACCCTGGGTCCATACTCCCAGAGGGATAAAGAATAGGGAAGCTATCAGGGGAGGGGATGGCATATGGAACTTTGGTGGTGGGAATTGTACCCTTCTTATCCTATGATCTTGTCAGTGCTTCCATTTTATAAATAATTTTTTAAAAAAAGAAAAATTTGGGCTAGAGGTAGCTCAGTATTACAATGCGTGCATGAAATGTTGGGTTCAATTTTTAGTATTTCATTTAAAAATAAATATAATAATGACTGAGATAGAAAGCTGAGAGCATAATTTCTGTGTCATCAAGTATATGTGCTTTTGTTACAAATAAGCACATTTATAATTAGTTCCAAAATGCATGCACCAATATGTATTTCTACTAGGACTGTGTGTGTGTCTCTCATAACCTCCAGAAACTACTGAGATTATTCAATGCTCTTGGTTTTGCCTCTGTACAAAGTGACATTTCATTTTTGTTTAATTGGTACCTTTGATTTTATTGCCATCAGGGGTATTGTTGGGGCATGGTGCCCACATGATGAATCCACCACTCTTGGTGGACAATTTTTATTTCGTTTATTTGTTAGGGCAGAGATATATTGAGAGGGTTTGAGATATATGTAGAAAAAGAGAGACACACCTGCAGCACTGCTGCACCACTGGTAAAACTTTCCACTGCAGGTGGGGACTGTGGACTTGAAGCCAGATCCTCGTACATGATAATGTGTGAACTCAGTCCAGTGAGCCACCACCAGAACTCCTTAATTGAAAACTTCTAATGAGCTTGAGTGATAAATATTTAAGTCACATGCTATATCATTTGGTTATATTTAAGTTTTTCATTATTCACTGCCATGTAATATTCTAATATATTTTATTATATAGTTTTGGACACCCAGTGGGCTTCTTTTAACTTCATATTTTATGGAAAGTAAAAAGAAAGTATTATTTTAATGAAAAATTTACTGAGGCCAAAAGATAGCTCATCCAGTATAGTATTGCCTTGCCATGCATATGGCTGACTTTCAAGACAGGCTACTAAATGGAGGTGCTACTAAATGGAAGTAATCTCCAGTTCTGTTCTCTCTCTCTTTCTCTCTCTCTCTCTCCCTCCCTCCCTCCCTCTCCCTCTCTCTCCCCCTCCCCCCTCAGTCCCCCTCCCCCTCTTCCTTTCAGTCCCCCTCCTCTCCCCTTCTCCCTCCCCCTCCTCCTCTCAGTCCCCCTCCTCTCCCCTTCTACCTCCCCCTCCCCTCTCCCTCTCTCTCTGAAATGAGTGCAGCCTAGAACCATTTCCAGCTGTGACCACCAATGACTTCAAGCTCAGACTGGCAGAGATGCAGAAGTTATACAGGCTCCTACGCTAAATACCAATAGATATGGCCCCTGGGTCAGAGTCACAGAGTAAATAGTTAATTGTGGTTATGTATTTTCTTCAAGTTTGGTAGCTACTCTCTGTCTTGATACAGCTTTCTAGTCTTATTCTCAACATCTTGCCAGACAGTATTTTATAAGATTTTTATTAGTGATTTAATAATGATTAACAAGATTGTAATGTAACTAGGGTACAATTCCACACTGTTCCCATCATCAGAGTTCTGTTTCTCATTCTCTCCTTTGGAAGCTTCCCATATTCTTTAGTGTTCTCTGGGAGTATGAAACAAAATTATTGAAACAAAATTATTTTTATTTATTTATGTATTTTTAATTTCTTTATTGGGGAATTAATGTTTTACATTCAACAGTAAATACAAGTTTGTACATGCATAACATTTCCCAGTTTTACACATAACAATACAACCCCCACTAGGTCCTCTGTCATCCTTTTTGGACCTGTATTCTCCCCCTCACCCACTTTAGAGTCTTTTACTTTGGTGCAATACCTCAATTGCAGTTCAGGATCTACTTGTGTTTTCTCTTCTGATCTTGTTTTTCAACTTCTGCCAGAGAGTAAGATCATCCCATATTCACCCTTCTGTTTCTGATTTTTTCAAGGTCAATCCAAGATGGGCTGAAACGGTAAAGTTACCATTTTTAAGAGCTGAATAGTGTTCCATTGTGTATATATACCACAACTAGCTCAGCCACGCATCTGTTGTTGGACACCTTTTCTGATGTATGACATTTTCACAGGAGTGAAGTGGTATCTCATTTTTATCTTTATTTGTATTTCTCTGACAATCAAAGATTTGGAGCATTTTTTCATGTGTTTCTCAGCCTTTTGGATCTCTTCTGTGGTGAATATTCTGTCCATGTCCTCCCTCCATTTCTGGATGGGGTTATTTCTTTTCTTGTTGTTGAGTCTGGCAAGCTCTTTATTTATTCTGGTGATTAGCCTCTTGTCTGATGTATGGCATGTAAAGATCTTCTCCCATTCTGTGAGGGGTCTCTTGGTTTGGGTAGTGGTTTATTTTGCTGTGCAGAAGCTTTTTAATTTGATGTAGTACCATTGGTTTATACTTTCCTTAGTATTCTTTATAATTGGATTTGTTTCATTGAAGATGTCTTTAATATTCTGTGGAAAAGAGTTCTGCCAATATTTTCCTTTAAGTATCTGATAGTTTGTGGTCTAACATCCAAGTCCTTGATCCACTTGGAATTTACTTTTGTATTTGGTGAAATACAGTGGTTCAGTTTCATTCTTCTGCATGTTTTAACCCATTTTTTCCAACACCATTTGTTGAAGAGACTCATCTTTCCTCATTTAATAGTGTGGGCACCTTTGTCAAAGAGTAGATGTCCACAGGTGTAGGGGCTTACTTCTGGGCTCTCAATTCTATTCCACTGGTCAGTGTATCTATTCATCTTCCATTACCAAGCAGTTTTGATTACAGTGGCCCTATGATACAATTTGAGATCTGGGAGTGTGATGCCTCCAGTTCTGTTCTTTCTTCTTAAGATGATTTTGGCAATTCTAGGTCTTTTCTGGTTCCAGATAAACATTGGTAGAATTTGTTCTATTCTCCTAAAAATGTGTTTGGGATATTGATGGGGATAGTATTAAATTTGTATGTGTCTCTGGGTAGTTTATTCATTATGATGATGTTAATTCTTCCAATCCATGAACTTGGAATATCTTTCAACTTCTTTGTGTCTTTTTCAATTTCCTTGAGTAGTGACTCATAATTTTCATTATACATGTTTTTCATTTCTTTGGTTAGGTTTATTCCTAGATATTTAATTGATTTCTGGGTTTCATCTTCTAACTTAGTGTTTGCATAGAGGAATGCCACTGAGTTTTGAATGTTAATTTTGTAGCCTGATACCTTACTGTATTTCCTGATGATTTCCAAAAGCTTCTTGCTGGATTCCTTAGATTTTTCTATGCTTTTATTGATGTGGTAGATCACGTTGATTGATTTACATATATTAAACCAACCTTGCATACCTGGGATAAACCCCGCCTGGTCATGATGAACAATCTTTTTATGAGACTGACTCACTGCCTACTGCGCTAAGGAGGCAACAGACAATCTTTTTAACATACTGTGTATCCGGTTGGCTAGAAGTTTGTTCAATATATTTTTTTTGATGTTGTTGTGTTGTTCGATAAGACAGAGAGAAATTGTGAGAGAAAGGGAAGACAGAGAGGGGGAAAGAAAGACAGACACCTGCAGACCTGCTTCACCACTTGTGAAGTGATTCCCCTGCAGGTGGGGAGCCAGGGGTTTGAACCAGGATCCTTATGCCAGTCCTTGCTTCTGTAGTTTTATTTTAGTTGTGTCCCTCCCTGTCTGCTTTTGGTATCAGAGTGATGTTGACTTTGTAGAAGCTGGGAGTATTCCAGTGTCTTCAATCTTCTGGAAGACTTTTAAAAATAGAAGTATTAGTTTTTCTTTGAAGGTTTTGTAGAATTTATTTGTAAAACCATCTGGTCAAGGACTTTTATTCTTGGGATGGTTTTTGATAACTGTTTCAATTTCATTAGCTGTGATGGGTCTGTTCATATTATCTAGTTCCTCTTTATTTAATTTTGGAAGTTTGTAGGTATCTAGGAAATCGTCCATTTCTTTCAGGTTCTCTAGCTTGGTGGCTTGTTCACAGTAGCCTCACATAATATGCTGAATTTGTGGAGTGTCTGTTGTGATATCTACTTTTTCATTTATGATCCAATTTATTTGTGTCTTCTCCCTTTTTTGTTTTGTTAGTCTGGCTAAAGGTTTGTCGATTTTGTTCATGCTTTCCACGAACCAGCATTTACTTTAGTTGATCTTTTCTATGGTATTCTTATTTTCTTTCTTTTTAAAAAATATTTTTAAAGATTTATTTATTTATTTATGCGAAAGATAGGAGGAGAGAGAAAGAACCAGACATCACTCTGGCACATGTGCTGCCACGGATCAAACTAAGGACCTCATGCTTTAGAGTCCAAAGCTTTACCACTGCTCCACCTCCCTGACCACTGTATTCTTATTCTCAATGTTATTTAATTATGCCCTAACTTTAGTTATTTCTGTCCTTCTGGTTGCTTTAGGGTTCCTTTGTTTTTTTTTTATTCTTCTAGGTTTTTAAGATATGCAATCCAGTTATTTATTTGTGCTTTTTCTTGTTTCCTAATGTGCGCTTGTATGGCTATGAACTTCCCTCTCAGTACAGCCTTAGCTGTGTTCCGAATATTTTGATAGCTTGTGTCTTCATTTTCATTGAACTCTCAAAACATTTTGATTTCTTCCTTGATTTTCTTTTTGACTCAGTAGTTGTTAAGTAGTGTCTTTAAGTCTGTGTTAATTCTGTTTGGGACCCTCTGGGCTTCTTGAACCTTTGATGTTGTCTAGACTAGAGAAGTTCTCAGCTGTTATGTCCTGAAGGATGCTTTATTCCCCTCACTCTCTTTCTTCCTCTGGTAAGCCAATAATGCATATATTATTTCTTTTGAAGTCATCCCATAGATCTCTGTTGTTGTGAAACAAAATTCTTAATGGGATGCAGCAGGTATAATAGTTTCTCTGTAGAACATAGACATTGGCAGGTCAACTCATACATCCATCCTGTTTCTATCTTTCCCTAGTTGGGTAGGTGTCTGGAGAGGTGTGGTTCTGGGACACATTGGTGAAGCTGCCAGGCAGTTTTAGACTGCCTCTATGTTTGCTATCAAGTTCCAGAAAAAAATACCAAAGTCGTGGGCCCCTAGGAACATACTTAAAATAGACTTCCTAGCTTATTTCCACTCTAAGATACCTATTCTCATTTATTCTATTCCTACTTTTTGCTTCCTATTTACTAAACATGTTGTTCTGCTTTATATCTTACTGCTTTCTTTTTTTAAATTTCTTTATTGGGGAATTAATGTTTTACATTCAACAGTAAATACAATAGTGTGTACATGCATAACATTTCCCAGTTTTTCATATAACAGTACAACTCCCACTAGGTCCTCTGTCATCCTTCTTGGATCTGTCTTCTCCCCACCCACCCCCCAGAGTCTTTTACTTCGGTGCAATGTGCCAAGTCCAGTTCAGATTCTACTTGTGTTTTCTTTTCTGATCTTGTTTGTTCAATTCTGCCTGAGAGTGAGATCATCCCATATTCATCCTTCTGTTTCTGACTTATTTCACTGAACATAAATTTTTCAAGGTCCTTCCAAGATCGGCTGACAACGGTGAAGTCACCATTTTTTATAACTTAGTAGTCTTACTGCTTTTCAGTCACCAAGTTGCAGATGCTACTATGATTTCATGCTGAACTCCCTGGGCAAACAACTGCATCAGTGTATCTGGCAACCTCACCTCTCCAGAGACCTACTCCACTAGGGAAAAATAAATAGGCTGGGGGTATGGATCGACCTGCCAACACCCATGCCCAATGAATAAGCAATTACATATGCCAGACCTTCCACCTTCTGCACCCTGTGAAGAATTTTGGTCTATACTTCCAGAGGGGTAAATATTAGGGGGAGATGACCAGATGGTTCTGAACTCCAAGTCCATCAGGACCTGGAGAGAGAAGAGGAATATAAAGAATGAAGGACACTCAGAAGTAGTAGGTGTGAGTTAGAAGAGATGGCAGGGCCATAGGAAAAAAATGGGCAAATAGATAGTTATAGCAATAATAGTCTACCTATATCTGTGACCTTGGGAGAAAGACTGCAGTTTCCAATGGAGGGAGTAACAATACAGAACTCTGACAGTGGGAAAGGTGTGGAATTATACTCCTGTTAACTTATAAATTTCAAAATCAATATTAAATCACTAATAAAAAATTAAATTAACTTTTTATAGCTTGTTTGGATCATATAGGTCAATATATACATAATATGACATGGGAGGACCCAATAATCTTTGAGCTTCAGAATATTAAGATGTACTATAAAATAATGTATAATGAACAAACTGTAGGGAGGGACGCAAGGGTGGGGATGAGGCACTCTGTCTGGGTCTTAGTTCATAAGTAGTGCCATACGATAAGATAGACCTGTCATAATTCTACAGTATTATGAAATATGGAGTCAATGAAAGTCCCATTTCCACATGCATTCTGAATTTTCAGAAAAGAAAAAAGACACTCTTTTTGTGTACAAGACTCAACTAGACAAGAATTATCTGTAACAAGGTTGGACCTCTAGAGTATATACACTTTCTATTAATTTCATTGTAAAAGGCTCATTGTATTTTGCAAGATTTTCCATAGAATTCATAGATCACCTATAAACGGAGAAGACCTGCTAATTAGGGATCATGCCAAGGGAATTCTCATTATAATCACTTAAAAAATCTTATTAGTGATTTAATAGTTATTTACAAGACGATATGATGATATAACTACACCACTCACATCACCAAAGTTCTCTGACCCCCACCTCTATTCCCCCAAAAGAATAACCACCATAGTTCTCCTATGGTCTCAGAGATAAGTTGTCTGTTTTTTTTAAATTGACACCAGGGTCATTGATGGAGCTCAGTGCATGCATATCAAATCCACCTTTCCCAATGGCCATTTTTTCTTCTATCTCTCTCTGTTTTTTTTAACTAGGTAAGATAGACAGAAATTGAGAGTAGAGGGTAAGATAGAGAGGGAGAAATAAAGATGGACACCTGAAGACACCCGAAGGCCTGCTTCACTGTTCATTAAGTTTCTCCCTGCAGGTGAAGAGCGGGAACTCAAATCTGTGTCCTTCAGCATTACAATAAGTGCAATCAAGTGTATGTGCCACTTCCCACACTCTTAGGTAGTTGATTTCTTTGGGAAGGGGTAAGGTCATGTGTTTCAATTTTCTGTATTAATTATATTATCTTTAATTACTAAATTCATTTTAATTATATCAGCAATCTTTTACAGATTGTTCTGAAAGAATAGAGATTATTCCGAAACAGCAGCCTTCTATAAATACATGTACACAAACATATATTTGTTAGTACACAAACATATATGTGTTAGTATATCTGCTCCCCTCTACACCAATCTTCTGTATGACATTCTTCAGATTTATTATTGTCCTCTCATTGGGGGATTTTTTTCTATCTCTAAATATGCATCTTTATCAAATAATTTATTTCTTATTAGTGATTCAATAATTATTTACATATTCCAAGATTACAGATTTATAGTCCACACTGCACCCACCACCAAAGTTCTGTGACACCTCCTACCACTTCTATCAAAGATGTAAAATTTTACTTTTAACTAAATGTATAAAATCATACCTGAACTCTGTCCCCCTGACCTTTTTGGCTATGTGGCTGCTGATTCCAAGAACTATGCTAGTAGGGAAGTGAATATACTGAATGTTAATGGATGTTATTGTGACTGTCTGGAACAACTGTGCATTCCATTCTAGATATATAATCATGACAACAGGGTATCCAGCGAGCCAACATTTAGCATTTAGAATCCCTTCTCTTTATTAACATGATAGTGTCTGTTTCTTGTTCTAAGTTCTCTTCTCTCTTCTTCTGTCCCACAGCAAATTGAATGTCAGTGGTAACTCATCTACAGTCTTTTCTACTTAATTTGCTAGTAAGGGTATACTGGGGATTATGGAACATTGTAGAACTCCTTAGATGTTGATCATAGTCTCCCTTCCAAAATGAATGAAGTCGGTCCATGGCATGAAATAATCAACCAGAAAGTTGTAAGTTCATAGATTGTTTCAAAACCACAAGACAGTTCTTTTCACTCTTTTAAAAACAAAATAAAACATTCAGGTGGCCTGGCATATTTCTTAGTCGTCAACACAGGGCGTGCATGTTTGAAGTACTCAGTTTGATCTTTAACACCATATATGCCAGAGTAGAGGGGTTCTCTAGCTTCCCTCCCTCTCATAAAAAAACATGTTTAAAATAGACTTTAAAAGTCAACACTTAGAAGGTGTCATATACAAACATCAGGCACTCAAACTCATTAACAGTGAAAAAAAATATCCTCAGATATTTCCCTCTATTACAGAATCTTTAAATATAATCTTATATCTCTCTTGTTGCTGCCATATTTGAAAATAACAGGGGCCAGGCAATGGTGCACCTGGTTAAGCTCACATATTACAGTGCACAAGGACCTAGGTTCAAGCCCCACCTATAGGGGGAAAGCCTTACTAGTGGTGAGGCAGGGATGCAGGTGACTCTCTATATCTTCCTTCCCTTCTCCATTTCTCTCTGTCTATCCAATAATAAAAATAAACAAACAAAATTATTAAAATAAAATATATATGTAATCTGGGAGCCACGCAGTGGCGCACCTGGTTAGGTGCACACATTGTAGTGCACAAGAACTCAGGTTCAAGCCCCTGCTCCCCACCTGCAGAGGGAAAGCTTCACGAATGGTGAAGCAGGGCTGCAGGCGTCTGTCTCTCTCTCTCCCTCCACCTCCCCTCTCAATTTCTCTCTGTGTCTATTAAATAATAAAAACAAATATATGTATATATATATAAACAATCTGAAGTTGCTAATATGAAGGCAACCAGAGATAAACAAAGTTGTCTACAGGGTAAAACCCATAGGTTTCCATTCAGACTTGATGAAGGGATAAAATCTTTTTAGAAGAGGAGCAGTTGAAATAGTTTATCACCACTAAGTCTATTCTACAAGAAGGTTTAATGGAACTCTTACAAAAAAAAGCACAAGATCTCTCAATACCTACATAAAATAATGGCACTGAAATGTTATAAATCCAAAATGTCACTGAATATTAATTATCTGAATGCACTCATTAGAAGGCACAGAGTAGGATGAGTTACCACTGACATTCAATTTGCTGTGGGACAGAAGGAGAGAGGAGAGAAGGAAATAACTCAGAACAAGAAAAAGACACTATCATTTTAATAAGGAGAAAGGATCAGGAAATACAACCTAAATAATTTATATCAAAGGGGGCTGCCACCTTGTAAAACATCATCTACCTCTACCACAACCACCAATCTGTAGACTAACCATCACTCCTGACTTCTATCTGTCCTATCCTTCAACACTATCTACTTCAAGTTTCCTCACCCTCATTCAGAAACAGTGGAACTTTCCTATGTTTTCTGTAGTCTGTTGAGTACTCAGGCCTCCTTCAGTCATACCTATGAATTAAATCCAGCTTGAAAGAATGTCTGGATATTTTGATTCAATTACTTCTCACTCTCATAATTTGGTACTCATCTAAGGAAGGGCTGTTAGATCATATTATTTCTCTAATACCATAATCACCTCTATTATGTAAGGAAGTTATATGAGGTTCAAGAATAATATTCTAGAAGCATTAATCTATGCCAAATAGTTCTTTTAAAATCTTTTTTCAATTTTATTTTTATTGGGGGGTTAATGGGTTACAGTAGATACAGGTGGTTTTTTATCATTTTTTAAAAAATGTATTTATAAAAAAGAAACATTGCTAAAACCATAGGATAACAGAGGTACAGCTCCACACAGTTCCTACCACCAGAACTTCATATCCCATCCTCTCCCCCGATAGCTTTCGTATTCTTTAGCCTTCTGGGAGTATGGACCCAAGGTCACTGTGGGGTGCATTAAGGTAGAAGGTCTGGCTTCTGTAATTTCTTCCCCGCTGAACATGGGCATTGACAGGTTGATCCATACTCCCAGCCTTCCTCTCTCTTTCCCTGGTGGGGCGGGGTTCTGGAGAATCAGAGCTCCAGGATACAGTTTTTTTTTTAATTGCTCAGTTTTCTGAAAAACACTCTCAACTGCAGCCTAAGTCCTCCTTCACTATCGTGTATCAGGACATGAAACACACCCCCAGAGTTCTTGACTTTGGTTCAATACCCCAAACTTGGTCCACATTCTACTTTGTTTCTCCTTTCTGCTCTTATTTCTCAACTTCTGTCCATATGTCATCCCATATTCATCCTTCTCTTTCTGACTTATCTCACTTATCATGATACCTTCTTTTAAAAAATATTTTAAAATTTATTTAATATAAACAGAGAGAAGAAGATAGAGATGGACATCTGAAACACTGCTTCACTGCTTTCAAAGCTCCCCCCATAGGCGTGATCTGGGGCTTAAACATGAGCCCTTGCATATTGTAACATGTGTGCTCAACCAGGTGTGCCACCACCCAGCCCCTGCCAAACACTTTCCATAAATCCCTCATTTTCTCTGAAAAAATTCCATTAAATAAGGCATCACAGTTTGATTTTCATTTTAGATAGTCAAGTTCAAACTTTAAAAAAGGCAAACAACTTTTCTAAGTATGATCACATAAATGAGTAGTAAGAGAATTCACTCACCCATTTAATTTTCTGTTTTACATACTTCCAAGTTCAAGGACTAGCTGTGTGAAATGTGTTAGATATAATATTCAAAAGTAGTTAGAGGGTGAATATGAAGAGGAGGGATATGTGGAAGAGGAAAAAAAGACAGGAAAAAGAAAATATTATGGACAGAAAGTGTGAAATATTGTCCCTTGATATAAGAGCCTAGAATAGAAGAATATTATAGGGATGATTTTAATATCCTGTAATAGTAGTGAAAACTTAAGAGAATGAGATACTTGAAATACTTATCTGAGACAAACACTACAGACAAATATCAGCAAATATGAACAGGGTTTCAACATTTCTTCACCTCATCTTGAAAGGAGCTTGAAAGAATCTTGTAAAGTGAGATAAGTCAGAAAGAATGAGTATGGGATAATCACACTCATAGACAGAAGCTGTGAAATAAGAACAGAAAGTGAAACTTCCACCAGAGTGGACTCTAGGTGGTACTGGTGGTGGTGTTCAGGGTGGGGGAAGGGTAGTGTTCAAGTTTGAGCGCACAGTGGTGGAGGAAGACCTACGTAGGGGGCTAGAGTGTTCTGCAGAAAACAGAAATGTTACACATGTACCAACAACTGTATTTACTGTCGACTGTAAGCCATTAACCCCCCAATAAAAATGAAAAAAATAAAAAATAAATTTTAAAAATCAAAAACTAATGCAGAGTCTGAAGGCTTTGCCATTTACAATGAGCCCTGGATTACACTGTGTGTGTGTGTGTGTGTGTGTGTGTGTGTGTGTGTGTAGACATGTTCAGAGCTGAGGCCTTCTACAGGCATAATTTCACTACTCCTGGGCCACATTTTCATTCAGATTGATAAAAACACAGAGAAACCACAGTAGTGGAGCTTCCTCTAGTGCCAAAGGACCTCTTATACCAGGGCTTGAATCTGGGTCACACAAAGAAAAGTATACATCTTACCCAGTGAACTGGATCAATTTTGTAGACTTCTGATCTTCTACTTAGTAGAATTTCAGGTTTATGCAATCAGAAAAGTGGTGAAACTGTAATCCTTTGGTGCAATACACCAAACTCAGTCTAAATTTTACTTTGTGGTTTCCCTTTCTGTACTTATTTGTTAAATTACACCTATGGGTGAGATCACCCAGGATTCATCCTTCTTATTTTGGTTTATTTCACTTAACATGATTCCTTCAAGTTCCATTTAAGGTGAAGTAAAGGAGACACCTCATCATTTTTGACAACTGAGTAGTATTCTGATGTGTATATATACCACAACTTTCTTAGCCACTCTCCTCTCTTTAGGCATCTGGGACTGGAATTGTTGTATTGCACCAAAACTCTAAACTCTGTGAAAGGAGGGTAAGAAAGGGATTAGGGGCAACTTTGTGGTTTTGATGCTTAATGGTGGAAAAAGACCTAAGGACCTAAGTTGGGGTGAGAGTGTTTTACAGATACTTCTCAGAGGAGGTGAGAGATTATATTAATGTGCAATAATTATACTTTAATATATTAACCCCCAATAAAGAGAAAAAATAAAATTTACTCTTAAAATTTTTAAATACTGTAATACAACATTTAAACAATAAAAAATATAATAAAGAACTAGCAATATAGCTCTCTTGGATAGTGCACCTGCTATGCCATGCCCTCAATGCATGTTTCAGCTTGTCTCTAATCATGTTGTGGTAAACTTGAGGGCTGTAGTTTCTTGCCCTCTTTTTCTATCTTTAAATGTCATTCCAGAATAGTGAAGTCTCAAAGATGACCCCTCAACACCCCTTCCAAAATACTGAGTGTTATTTATGCTTTGGATACTGGAAATCCAATTCCATAACTCTATCTCATGACATATTTTCCTTAAATTCCAGGTTTTTAAATCACACATGTATACTATCTACTACACATTTCCATTTGAAGAAGAAATGTGCTAATAGGTAACTGAATGCTGTCTGAAATGAGCTATACCAAATAACTTTAATAAACCTTGCTCAGAATCCTAAAATCTCACCATGTAAAAGGAAGGCCATATGGTGGACTAGAAAGAGCTTGATTTTTGAAGTTAGACCCAACTGGGCAAGATTCCTGTTCTGCATATTATTAACTGATAAAATTGAAAAATGTCATGAACTTTTCAGAACTATGCAGAACATACTTGGTTCAAAGGTTAGTAACAAGACATCCTGTTTTCTACTGTATAATATTTTGAACATTTAAACAGTAAAATAAATATGTGAACTTCCTAACAGAATTTCTAGCCCAGACCAGACACTCAGTAGAAGTTCATGTCCTCTACTCTCCCTTTTGTAGCAGCATTAGCACTGGCAAAAATAAGACTTCCTCTCCACTATTCCAAGCTTTGGGTCCATGATTGCTCAACAATTTGTTTGGCTTTGTATGTTAACTCTCTTTTCAGTCACCAGGTTCTAGATGTCATCAGGATGCCAGCCAGGCTTCCCTGGACTGAAGACCCCACTAATGTGTCCTGGAGCTCTGCTTCCCCAGATACCCACCCTACTAGGGAAAGAGAGAGGCAGACTGGGAGTATGGACAGACAAGTCAACGCCCATGTTCAGTGGGGAAGCAATTACAGAAGCCAGACCTTCCACCTTCTGCAACCCACAATGACCCTGGGTCCATGCTGCCAGAGGGATAGAGAATGGGAAAGCTATCAGGGGAGGGGGTGGGATATGGAGAATGGGTGGTGTGAATTGTGTGGATTTGTACCCCTCCTACCCTATGGTTTTGTTAATTTATCCTTTCTTCAATAAAATTTTAAAAAAGAAACAACTGTTAACTTCCACCACTGTGAACCCTTTAATTACCTTACATAGACACAAGTCAATCCAGGAAATAGTGATCAGTAATTTGAAAAGTACTAAGAGAGGGAACTCATAACATAATATATAAAATGGGTAAACCAACAAGAAGAAATATTGGAGAAACGAACCAAGACAACAGTCCAGCTGAAAGCCCCCCAAAGGGTGAAGCACAAAATAACGAGGTCAACATCCAAACATTAGCTAAGTAAATAATCACAGGAGTGAGTAAAGAGTTTGAAAGAATTGTAATCAGAAATACAGGAAAAACAAATGAGACTCTGGAAGAAAACACAATCTCAAGGTTATTAGAGTGCTGGAAGCTGAAATAGCTGAGCTAAGAACACAACTAGCTGAACAAGCTAAAACTGTATCAGAACAGGGAAACAAAATAGATGAACTCCAGAAAACAGTAGAGGGCAGAGAGAATAGAATCAATAAGGCTCAAGACAGAATTAGCAAGATCGAGGACTAATTAGAGACAACTAAAAAAGAAGTAAGAGATCTCAAAAAGAGATTAAGAGATGCTGAAAACAACAACAGAGACCTATGGGATGACTTCAAAAGAAACAAAATACACATTATTAGCTTACCAGAGGAAGAAAGCATTCTTCAGGCCATAATAGCTGAAAACTTCTCTAGTCTACACAACGTCAAAGACATAAAGATTCAAGAAGCCCAGAGGGTCACAAACAGAATTAACCCAGACTTAAAGACACCAAGAAACATCATATTTAGAATGGAAAGGAATAAGGATAAAGAAAGGACCCTGGGACAGGGTGGTGGTGCACCTGGTTAAGCGCACATGTTACAGTGCTCAAGGACCCAGGTTCAAGACCCCGGTCCCCATCTGCAGAGGGAAAGCTTTGCAAGTGGTGAAGCAGGGATGCAGGTGTCTCTTTCTCTCTCCCTCTCTGTCTCCTCTACCCACTCGATTTCTGGCTGTCTCTATCCAATAAATAAAGATAATAATAAAATTTAAAAAAAAAGAAAGGATCCTGAAGGCTGAAAGAGAAAAACAAAGAGTCACCTACAGAGGAAAACTGATAAGATTAACAGCAGACTTCTCCACACAAACACTATAGGCCAGAAGAGAATGGCAAGTTATCTATCGAGTTCTCAATGAGAAAGGCTTTCAACCAAGAATACTATATCCTGCTAGATTGTCATTCAGACGAGATGGAGGCATCAAAAGCTTCTCAGACAACCAAAAGTTGAAGGAATCAACTATCACCAAGCCTGCCTTGAAATAATTTCTGAAAGTTCTTCTATAAACAGTCAGACCATCATAAATAGGACATATATCAGAACACTCTAAAACTCTACAAGAAGGCATTTAAATATCTTCAATATTTGATATCAATAAATGTCAATGGCCTGAATTCACTTACTAAAAGACACAGAGTAGGAAGATGGATCAGAAAATACAACCCAACAATACGCTGTCTACTCAACAAGACAAACACAGACTTAAAGTGAAAGGATGGAAAACTATCATACAAGCCATTGGCCCACAAAAAAGGGCAGGAACAGCTATTCTCATATCTGATATGATAGACTTTAAAATAGATAAGATTAAAAAAGGTAGGAATGGACACTACTTAATGCTCAGAGGATCAGTCAATCAAGAGGACTTAACAATTATTAACATCTATGCTCATAATGAGAAGCCATCTAAATACATCAAACGTCTACTGAAAGAGCTACAGCAATATATTAATAACAACACAGTCATAGTAGGGGACTTCAACACCCCACTCTCTCAACTTGAAAGATCATCCAGGCTGAAAATCAATAAAGACATAAGGGAGCTAAATGAAGAGATAGATAAACTAGAACTATTGGACATTTTCAGAGTCATTCATTCCAAGAAACTGGAATACACATTTTACTCAAATCCACATGGGTCATTCTCAAGGATAGACCATATGTTAGGCCACAAAGACAGCATCAGCAAATTCAAGAGCATTGAAATCATCCCATGCATCTTCTCAGACCACAGTGGAATTAAACTAACACTTAACAATCAACAAAAGATTAGTAATAGTCTCAAAATGTGGAATCTCAACAGTACACTTCGTAACAACCTCTGGGTCAAAGAGGAAATCAAGGAAGAAATCACAATGTTCGAGACTTCAGTGAAAATGAAGACACAAGCTATCAAAATATTTAGGACACAGCTAAGGCAGTACTGAGAGGGAAGTTCATAGCTATACAAGCACACATTAGGAAACAAGAAAAAGCACAAATAAATAGCCTGATTGCCCATTTTAAAGACCTAGAAGAAGAACAAAGGAACCCTAAAGCAACCAGAAGGACAGAAATCACTAAAGTTAGGGCAGAAATAAATAACATTGAGAATAAGAAAACCATACAAAAGATCAACAAAAGTAAATGTTGGTTCTTCGAAAGAGTGAACAAAATCGACAAATATTTAGCCAGACTCACAAAACAAAAAAGGGAGAAGACCCAAATAAGTCGGATAGTAATTGAAAGAGGAGAAATCACAACAGACACTGCAGAAATTCAACATATCATGTGAGGCTTCTATGAACAACTATATGCCACCAAGCTAGAGAACCTGGAAGAAATGGACGATTTCCTAGATACCTAACAACTTCTAAAACTAAAAAAAGAGGAAGTGGATAACATGAACAGGCCCATCACAGCTAGTGAAATTGAATCAGTTATCAAAAATCTCCCCAAAAATAAAAGTCCTGGACCAGATGGTTTTACAAATGAATTCTACAAAACCTTCAAAGAAGAACTAATACCTCTACTTTTAAAAGTCTTCCAGAAGATTGAAGACACTGGAATACTCCCTTCCAGCTTCTATGAAGCCAACATCACTCTGATAGCAAAATCAGACAGGGACACAACCAAAAAAGAAAACTACAGACCAATATCTCTGATGAACATAGATGCTAAAATACTGAACAAAATTCTAGCCAACTGGATACAGCAGTATATTAAAAAGATTGTTCATCATGACCAATTGGGGTTTATCCCAGGCATGCAAGGTTGGCTTAATATACATAAATCAATCAACGTGATCCACCACATCCATAAAAGCAAGACCAAAAACCACATGGTGATATCAATAGATGCAGAAAAAGCCTTTGACAAAATACAACGTCCCTTTATGATCAAAACACTACAAAAAATGGGAATAAATTAAAAAGTCCTGAAGATGGTGGAGTCTATATATAGCAAACCTATAGCCAACATCATACTCAGTGGTGAAAAACTGGAAGCATTTCCACTCAGATCAGGTACTAGACAGGGCTGCCCACTATCACCATTACTATTCAACATAGTGTTGGAAGTTCTTGCCATAGCAATCAGGCAGGAGCAAAGAATTAAAGAGATACAGATTGGAAGAGAAGAAGTCAAACTCTCCCTATTTGCAGATGACCTGATAGTATACACAGAAAAACCTAAGGAATCCAGCAAGAAGCTTTTGGGAATCATCAGGAAATACAGTAAGGTGTCAGGCTACAAAATTAACATTCAAAAGTCATTGGCATTCCTCTATGCAAACACTAAGCTAGAAGAAACTGAAATCCAGAAATCAATTCCTTTTACTATAGCAAAAAAAACAATAAAATATCTAGGAGTAAACCTAACCAAAGAAGTGAAAGACTTGTATACTGAAAATTATGAGTCACTGCTCAAGGAAATTGAAAAAGACACAAAGAAGTGGAAAGATATTCCATGTTCATGGGTTGGTAGAACTAACATAATCAAAATGAATATACTACCCAGAGCCATCTACAGATTGAATGCTATCCCCATCAAGATCCCAAGCACATTTTTAGGAGAATAGAACAAATTCTACCAATGTTTATCTGGAACCAGAAAAGACCTAGAATTGCCAAAACAATCTTGAGAAAAAAGAACAGAACTGGAGGCATCACACTCCCAGATCTCAAATTGTATTTTAGGGCCATTGTCATCAAAACTGCTTGGTACTGGAACATGAATAGACACACTGAGCAGTGGAATAGAATTGAGAGCCCAGAAGTGAACCCCCACACCTATGGACATCTAATCTTTGACAAAGGGGCTCAGACTATTAAATGGGGAAACCAGAGTCTCTTCAACAAATGGTGTTGGAAATAATGGGTTGAAACATGCAGAAGAGTGAAACTGAATCACTGTATTTCACCAAATACAAAAGTAAATTCCAAGTGGACCAAGGACTTAGATGTTAGACCACAAACTATCAGATACTTAAAGGAAAATATTGGCAGAACTCTTTTCCGCATAAATTTTAAAGACATCTTCAATGAAATGAATCCAATTACAAAGAAGACTAAGGCAAGTATAAACCTATGGGACTACATCAAATTAAAAAGCTTCTTCACAGCAAAAGAAACCACTACCCAAACCAAGAGACCCCTCACAGAATGGGAGAAGATCTTTACATGCCATACATCAGACAAGAGGCTAATCACCAGAATAAATAAAGAGCTTGCCGAACTCAACAACAAGACAACAAATAACCCCATCCAAAAATGGGGAGAGGACATGGACAGAATATTCACCACAGAAGAGATCCAAAAGGCTGAGAAACACATGAAAAAATGCTTCAAGTCTCTGATTGTCAGAGAAATGCAAATAAAGAGAACTACAAGATACCACTTCACTCCTGTGAGAATGTCATACATCAGAAAAGGTAACAGCAGCAAATGCTGGCGAGGGTGTGGGGTCAAAGGAACCCTCCTACACTGCTGGTGGGAATGTCAATTGGTCCAACCTGGAGAACAGTCTGGAGAACTCTCAGAAGGCTAGAAATGGACCTACTCTATGATCCTGCACTCCTCTCCTGGGGATATATCCTAAGGAACCCAACATATCCATCCAAAAAGATCTGTGTACACATATGTTCTTGGCAGCACAATTTGTAATAGCCAAAACCTGGAAGCAACCCAGGTGTCCAACAACAGATGAGTGTGGCTGAGCAAGTTGTGGTATATATACACATACTACTCAGCTGTAAAAAATGGTGACTTCACCGTTTTCAGCCAATCTTGGATAGACCTTGAAAAAATCATGTTAAGTGAAATAAGTCAGAAACAGAAGGATGAATATGGGATGATCTCACTCTCAGGCCGAAGTTGAAAAACAAGATCAGAAAAGAAAAGACAAGTAGAACCTGAAATGGAATTGGCATATCGCACTGAATTAAAAGACTCTGGGGTGGGTGGCTGGGGAGAATACAAGTCCAAGAAGTATTCAGAGGACCTAGTGGGGGTTGTATTGTTATATGGGAAACTGGGGAATGTTATGCATGTACAAACTATTGTACTTACTGTTGAATGTAAAACATTGATTCCCCAATAAAAAAAGAAAAAAGAAAGTATAGTACATTCTTTGTTATAAATTTTTTCAAACCAATGGAAGTTCTGAGTTTCAGTTACTTTTGTCTACAAAAAAATTGTCTTTCTGTCTTTTTAAAATTATATTTATTAATTTATTTTTTAAATGGTAGATCACAGAGAAATTGAGATGGAAGGGGAGCTAGAGATGGAGAGAGAGAGACACTTGCAGTACTGCTTCACTGCTTGTGAAGCTTGCCTTGTGCAGAAGGAGACCAGAAACTCAAACCCAGGTCCTTCCTCATTATAATGTGCACAACTACCTGGTTCCCCTTTCAGTCTAATTAAATGGCATATATGTCAACCTGAAAGAGTGGGACAATCTTCACTGTTTTTTACTTATTTTGTTAATCCTCTCTCCTTTTTTGGATTTCAGATTAAGTGATGGAAAAGTACATCATTTGGATGTCTGTGCTAACTTCAGAAAGACTATGAAAATACTTCACTAAAGGCTTGGAAGACATGGGGCTAGAAAAAGTGTTCTGAGGTACTGCCTGGATGCCAGGACTGGATACACCGATAACAGTAACCTGCGTGAGTTACTTCACTTCTGTTTTTCTGGACAGATCACCAGGATGAAACTTTAAAGTCCTGCTAGTTATCCTGTAGTGTATGTTGGTGTTGTTGTTTTATTAGTGATTTAATAATGATTAACAATTTTGTAGGTATGATAACAGGGATACAATTCCATTCCATACAGTTCCCACCACCAGAGTTCTGTATCTCATCCCCTCCCTGGAAGCTTCCCTATTCTTTATCCCTTTGGGAGTATGCATCAAAATTCTTTATGGGGTGCAGAAGGAGGAAATGGCTGGATTCTGTAATTGCTTCTTTGCTTGACATGGTCATTAGCAAGTCAATCTATACTCCCAGCCTATTTCTATCTTTCTCTGGTGGGATAGGAATCTAGGGAGGTGAGGTTCCAGGACATATTGATGAGGTACTCTGCCCAGGGAAGTCATGTCGGTGTCATGGTGGCATCTGCAACTGGTGGCTAAAAGACAGTAAGATATATCTGGAGCTGGGTGGAAGTGCACCTGCTTGAGTGCACATTGTTACATGGGGACCCCGGTTCAAGCCCCCAGTCCCCATCTGCAGAGAGAAAGCTTTGTGAGTGGTGAAGCAGTGTTGCCAGTGTCTCTCTGTTCCTCTCCGACTCTACCTCCCCTTTCCCTCTCAATTTCTAGCTGTCGCTATACAATTTCTAGCTGTCTCTATCCAAAAAGCAAGACATATTGTTTAATAATCAGGAAGCTGAAGGTAAGAATAGAGCACACGGAGCTAATGGTCTTCATGTGAGGAGAAGCTAGGAAAAATATTTTATGTATATTCCAAGGAGCCCATGGCTTCCCTAATTTTTTCCTGAGCCAGATAGCTAACATGCATGTGGGCTAAAAGTATTGTCTGGGAAGATAGTGTCAGAGTTGAGAATAAGATTAGAAAACCAAATTAGGGGACCGAGTGGTGGCGCACCTGTTTGACTGCACATGTTACAGTGCAGTCAAGGACCTGGGTTTGAGCCCCCAGTTCCCACCTGCAGAGGGAAAGCTTAGCAAGTGGTGAAGCAGGGCTGCAGGTGTTTATCTTTCTCTTTTACTCTCTATCTCTGCTACCCTCTTGATTTCTGGTTGTCTTTATCCAATAAATAAATATAATTAAAAATTAAAAAGAAAAACGAGTTAGGGTAGACAGTAGCTTCCAAATATGAAATCCTGGAATGTTTTTAGGACCCATGAAACTCATCCTAGGCAAGCACTCTGGATTCTCAGATGAGAAGCTCTCTTAAGGCAAAGTAATTGTTTTCAATAGAAATTAACTTTCAGGAATAGAAGAATATTGCATATTAGATAATGAAATGGAAATAATTTCAGAAATATTAAAAAAAAACATGGATCCTGTCCTGCACAGAATTAGAAAAACATCTACCAATAATACCTACTAGTGTGCTATGATCTTTCTATGCACAGTCTCCTTAATTTTTTTAAATTTTTAAAAAATATTTTAAATGGTAGGTTAAGAGACTGTAAGATCACAGTGTATAGCTCCATGCCACACCAAACCCACCACTAAAGTTCTGTATCCCAATCCTCCCACCTCCCAGAGATAATCACCATAATTCTCACAAGTCTTAGAAACTATGTGCTTGCTTCTGTTTTTTTTTTTTCACAAGTTCATGTATATCAGATCTCTAGATTCCACATATGAGTAAAACCATCTGGTAGTTCTCTTTCATTGCTTCACTAAGCATAATCACCTCCAGATCCATCTATTTTGTCCCAAAGGTCACAATATCTTTTTTGACTGTAGTGTAGTAGTATTCCAAGGAAAATACACCCATAACTTATTTAGCCAGTCATTGAGGCCTATATGTTGAATTATCGTGGTGATAGTGGACATCCTTGGTGGGTCCCAAATTTTAAGGGGGGAACTTTCAGCTTTTCTCTGGTGAGAATGATGTTAGGTGTAGGCTTGCCACATATAGCCTTTATTATGATAAGGAACCGTCCGTCTATTCCCAGTTTTCAATCTTTACCCTAAATTGATGTTGGATCTTTTAAAATGACATTTCAGCATCAGTTAATATGACCATGTGATTTTTATCTTTCTTTTTGTTAATAAGGTGGATTTAATTGATTGTCTTGCAGATACTGAACTGTCCCTGTTTCCCAGGGATGAATTTTACTTGGTCTTAGTGAATTATTTTCTTGATATGTTGTTGGATTCAATTTACTAAGTATAAATACAAAGTTAAGGAATTTAAGAGCAAAACTTTTAGTGATACGACTATGTAAATTGTAACTCAATAACTAAATAAAGTTTAACACAAATGGAAGGAAACAGATATTTTATTTTCTTTCCTTTTATTCTTTTTTTATTTTAAGTTTTTTATTATAAAATGCGAACACCAACAAGACCATAGGATACGATGGGTACAATTCCACACAATTCCCATCACCAGAACTTCGTATCCCATCCCATCTCTTGAAAGCTTTCCTATTCTTTTTTTTTGTTTTGTTTTTTTATTTTTAAATTTTTTATTTAAGAAAGGATTAGTGAACAAAAGCATAAGGTAGGAGGGGTACAACTCCACACAATTCCCACCACCCAATCCCCATAACCCACCCCCTCCCATGGTAGCTTTCCCATTCTCTAGCCCTCTGGGAGCATGGACCCAGGGTCGTTGAGGGTTGCAGAAGGTAGAAGGTCTGGCTTCTGTACTTGCTTCCCTGCTGAACATGGGCGTTGACTGGTCGGTCCATACTCCCAGTCTGCCTCTCTCTTTCCCTAGTAGGGTGTGTCTCTGGGGAAGCTGAGCTCCAGGACACATTGGTGGGGTCTTCAATCCAGGGAAGCCTAGCCAGCATCCTGGTGGCATCTGGAACCTGGTGATTGAAAAGAGAGTTAACATATGAAGCCAAACAATTTGTTGAGCAATCATGGATCCCAAGCTTGGAATAGTGGAGAGGAAGTGTTAGGGAGGTACTCACTGCAAACTCTAGTGTAATCCTGCTTTCAGGTATATATTTTGCAGTAGTTTATGGATACGTGTGAAGATAAGCTCTCTCTCACAGAAACTGGTGTATATCTAGGTTATGGGACTTTGTTAGAAAGTGAACTACCTGACATGAAATTAGAGTGTACTATTAAGGAAAGGTCTCACCCGAGTAATGAAGCTGAAGGGTTGTCATTCCACACGTGAAGTCTCTGGATACAGTCTGAGGTGAAGCATGTTGAGATGGCAATCGTTGCTTTGGTTAGGTTGTGATCGGCGGATGCAATATTATTTGGTTTGGATTGGGAGATGCATACGGGAAAGTGGGCCCTATCCAAGGGTGCCAGGACTGGGGGAAGTAGGGGCTCTATAGTGAAGATGTGAGGTTCCTGCTGTCTTAGGGTTCAAAAAGACAATCAATAGTTAATATTATTATCACATTATTTGTTAATTGGGTTAACTTTGAAAAGTCCCTTTGTTATGGTTTGCTGTACAGTACCCAGTATCCTGTATATAGCTGTGATATTGGAAGCTTCTAATCTACTTGGTCTAGGCTTTTGAGAGAGTCCGCATATCAAATACGTAGCCTATATATTAAAAAGATTCAGTTTGTCTTTTGAGAAACTTTGAGACATACAATTGATTTCCCCCTCTCATATTAATTAACTACTGATTTATATGTCTACATTTTGCTAGGAGTGTACATAAACACCATTCCCACCACCAAAGGAGTGTGACCCATCCCTCCCGCCCACTCCCACCCCCCACTGGCCCAGGAAGCTACATGTCTACCCCTCACCACTGGGTTTTTACTTTGGTGCCCTACTTACAATTTGATCAGGTCCTGCTTTTAGTTTCCCTTAGCTTTCCTATTCTTTAACACTCTGGGAGCATGGGCCCAGGGTCATTATGGGGTGCAGAAGGTGGAAAGTCTGGTTTCTGTAATTGCTTCCCCTCTGAACATGGGCGTTGACAGGTCTATCTATACTCCCAGCCTGTCTCTCTCTTTCCCTAGTGGGGCAGGGATCTGGGGAGGTGGGGCTCCAGGAAACATGGTGAGGTCTTCTGCCCTGAGAAGTCTGGTTGGTGTCATCTGGAACCTGGTGGCTGAAAAAGAGTTAAGATAGAAAGCAGAGAAAATTGTTGACTAATCATGAACCTAAAGACTGGAATATTGTGGGTGAAAATTTGAGGTCTCTGTTTTAGAATAAGCTAGTAGGTCTATTTCAGGTAAATCCCAAGGGGCCCATGTCCTAACTAGTTTTTGTCTGAGCCTGACATCTAATATGCAGGTGACCTAAGCTATTGTTTAGGGTGGGTGTCATAGTTGTAAAAAGGACCAGAAAGCTGGATCAGGGAAGAGAGTAGCTCCCAAATATGGAAAAAGTATATAAATACTGTTAACTGTAAACCCTATCAATTTGATCCCTTTATTCTTTTTCTGACATAAAATTCAAGGTTTTATTCTAACACTAAATTATAACATTAGCCACATTTACAGTTTAAAAGGAAGTAAGAAAACTGCCAATAAGAAAATGAAATCTAAAATCTTTTTTATATTTGCATTTTGTAGTAGCTGCAGAAATAAGTGCCTTCTTTGGAATATTACTTCTAACTATTGCTACTACTCTGAAGAATCTTTTATAAGACTGCTGGTAGAAATGTAATTTTCCCATTTATCTTTTAATATTCTGAACTCTTTCTTTCCACTTGTAAAGAGATAATTTCAAGCTTCCAAGGTAGATACTATGATTTACAAGAATCCAGTGAACCTCAGTAACAAGTCAATAAAATGTGCTGTACAATAACCAATGGTAAAGATCTTTTTATAACATGAATCAGAAAAATAAGAGTCATTAAATAAAGGAATTAAAATCCTATATATTATCTAGCACTCAGGATTTGAGTGTTGATTTATTATTATTATTATTATTATTATCATTATTATTTGGGTTGCTCTGGTTCTCACTAGTTTTTTATTATTTCTTTATTGGGGAATTAATGGTTTACAGTGGACAGTAAAATTCATTAGTTTGAACATGTATAACATTTCCACATAGCAATACAACCCTCTCTAGGTCCTCCTCTGCCATCATGTTCCAGGACCTGACACACACACACACACACACCCCAGAATCTTACTTGGACATGGACCGAAGTTCCAACCCTACCCCACAGCCCTGGAGGAACTTCTTAGCAGCAGGTGACCCAGAATTATATAACTTTGGGAATACACCTACCTACCCTGCCCAAATTTATCTGACTTATGGTCATATCCACATATAATGAAAATCCTCTCATAAAATCCTCTGGAACTTAGTTTGAGCCCCCATCCCCCACTTTCAGCATGGAAGCTTCACATGCTGTTAAGTAGTTCTGCAGGTATCTTTGTCTTGTCCTCAATTTCTTGTTTTACCAGAGCACTGCTTAACTCTCACTTGTGTGGGAGATTGAACCTGCGACTCACATGCCTCAGGCATGTAAGTCTCTTTGCATAACTATTATAATAGCTACTCACACCCCCTACTCTCAATTTCTACCCTATCCAATAGAATAACGGCCACCCAGAGCAGTGGATTCGTAGTACTGGCACCGATCACCAGTGATAACCCTGGTGGCAGAAACAACAAAAAAATAACCAACACTGCTTCCCAAAGTTTCCCAGATCTGGTAAAATCCTATCATCCATAGTTCGGTTCACCATGTTTAAGGCACTCTTAATACTTGTTTCTCAGGGGGCTGGCAGTAGCTCAGCAGGTTAAGCGCACAAGTGCAAGGACCGGCATAAGCGATGAAGCAAGTCGGCAAGTGTCTTTCTCTCCCCCTCCTCTCTTGATTTCTGTCCTATCCAACAGCAATAAAAACAATGGCAACAAAAGGGAAAAAATAACCTCCAGGAGCAGTGGATCTGTAGTACAGGCAGAGTCCCAGCAATAACCCTGGAGGGGAAAAAATAAGCCTGATTTCCAAGTGGTTATCAGTGATTGATAACACTTAACTGATGTTTAGGTTTACATTTCTTATTTTTGTGCTCCTTAAAATTCCAAATGGCCCAAACAACTCCAGAAGACTAAAGTTTCCTCACACCAAGGGTGTTCTCTGATCACTTTAGCGCTCCCACATGGTATTTTGCTAGCAGCAGCAGAGTGTGCTTGGTACATCCATTTCACCTGCAAGAGCGGCTTTTCTTCGTCTCTGCCAACTTGATAGTTATCAGGGTCTCAAGTTTACAATGTCCCTGGCTGACAGTGACTCCAGACGCTTAAATGCATTTCTGGGCAGAGACACAGGCTGGAGGCCCTTTCTAGGCCTAAGATCCAGGCGGCCACTACCCTTTCCGCGGATCCAGGGCTTGGGACCCTGCGGTCCGTGGGGCCCCCCTTGCAGGTCTTCCCGGAGAGCTCGAGACTGCGTGGCCAGGGACACACCGTGCTTAACACACCAGAGCACCACCAGGAATTGAACAAAAGCGGCAGAAAAGCATTATTATTATTGTTGTCGTTGTTATTGTTGTTATTATTATTATTATTTACCAGAGCACTGTTTAGCCTTGGTTTATGCTGGTGTGGGGGATTTAACCTGGGACTTTGGAGCGTCAGACATGAGAATGACTTTGCATAATCATTATGCTATCTAAGCCTGTCCAATGTTGATTCCTTTTTGAAATTTTTTATTATCTTTATTAATTTATTTATTGGCTAGAGACAGCCCAAAATTGAGAATAAGGGGGAGATAGAGAGGGAGAGAACAAGAAAAACCTGCAGAGTGCTTCACCACTTGCAAAGCTTTTCCCCTGCAGGTGGGTACTGAGGGCTTGAACCTGGTTCATTGTGCATTGTAACATGTGCACTCAATCAGGTGTACCACCACCCAGCCCCATGATTCCTTATATCATGGTCTACACCTAGATCAGGGTATAGATGAGGGATTTGTAGCTATGGATTTAATGTCAAATCCATGCTCTGTTTTAGTAAATCAAATTTTATTGGTATACCCACACTGTTTTAGCACTACAACAGAAGACTGAACAGTTGACACAGAGACCATGAGCCTCTGCTCCAAACCAAAATATTTACTCTCTGGACTTTTTACCAAAAAATGTTTGTCTTTTTTTTTTTTTCCAAAAAATGTTTTTCAACTCCTTGTCTGGACACTCAAAATACATGTAGATCAACCAACATAATTCTTTCAGCAGATCTACTCCAGTTTGTCAAATTCTGTATGAACTTTTCTGTTCTTCCTGTCTAACATCTATATTTTGTGTAACTATTTAGCCAGACTTGGAAATTGGTATATTTATTTTAATGACTTATAGTTTTCTTAGGAACAATTCATTTAATATTTTTATAACTTTAAATTCTAAACAATATTCTAAACATAAGCAAATGAAAATACACAGTATCAACCTTTTGATTAGAATACAGTTGAAAATGACTACAATGTCATTTTGGCAAGTAACTTCTAATTTACAGATATAAATGACAGAGTCCCTAAAGTTCCTTAAATTAATCCAAACTTTTAAGAGAGAATAATGTTGGCATTTGGGTGAGAATGAGAATAGGTGGGGTCTTTGTGATTGAAACTGCTATACTGTTGGGATGGATGCTCATTAGGACATTATGAAAATCCAGGAGAAACTGTACATTTGGTAGAAATAAAATATTTGTGAAGAGTTTTAATAATGGAAATGTATGCAATGCTTCACTGGACCATACACTTTCTGGCCCATTTCATGAAAAGGCTTCTCATACTCAGAGGCCTCTCAGAAGAGACCAGCTGTGAGTTACATTTTAATGTTCTAGGAAACAGGCTAAACAGTGGGTCTATGTTTATATTATGAGTCATGATAGGGACAGGTGGTGGGTTTGAAGCCTAATGTCTGCAAATGATATCTATGACTTCCATGACTGTTCTGAGTTGTTTGTAGGAGTGAGTTTGGAAAAGAAATGAGGGAATGGAAATGTTACTTTCTCTCAGTGAGCATTTTATGTTTTGGAGTCTTTCCTTGCACTTATTAAGGAAAAATGATACAAGGGATACTGCAACAACCTAAACACATCATCAAATGTTAATGTAAACTCCAGTGGAAAATATGTAATAATATCAGAGTTGAAAATAATATGAGAATGCATAAAATATAAATGAATGAATAATGAGGATATCTTAGATAATTAAAACAAACTTTATTTCTTCTTAGTCAGTTCAAATATTAGTTGTCCAAGTCTCCTACTGTCTTGACCTTGATATCCCATTTTATTCCCTAATGTGTGTCTCTAGCTTGTTATGTGTCACCTGCTAAATGTCCTAGCTTGCTTAAAATAATGCCTGTCAGCATTCCGTGGGTGCATTATTTTGTCAGCAAAGTTTGACATCAACAACTTCTTACAAGGATTCAGGTGGTGGCACACCTTGCTGAGTGCACATATTACAATGCACAAGGACATGGGTTCAAGTCACCAGTGCACACCTGCAAGGGGGGTAATACTTCGTGAATGGTGAAGCAGTGCAACAGGTGTCTCTCTATCTCTCCCTCTCTATCTCTTCTTTCCCTCTTTATTTCTCTCTAACAATAAATAAATAAATATTTTTAAATAGCCTATTACATAGAACTGCCAAGTATGATGCCTGGTGGTGACACACCTGGTTGAATGCACATGTTACAATGTGCAAGGACCAGGATTCAAGCCCCCAATCCCTATCTGCAAGGTGAAAACTTCATGAGCAGTGAATCAGTGCTACAGATATTTCTCCTCTTCTCTATCTCTTTCTCTCCATCTCTATCTCCATCTTCTATCTAAGTTTCTTTCTCTATCCAATAAATAATAAAACAAAATATTTTTAAAATAGGTTTAAAAAAAAGAGCTTCCAAGTAATTCAGACCAAGTATGATTTCCTCTATCCATTTACATATTGCTAAAATGTCATTGACAAACGAAAATTTTCAAAATTCTGATAAGAAATTTCAACTTACAGTTGGAGTTAGCAGAGAGCAAAAAGGAGGAGATATGTCCTACAAATTTTGCTCATATGCTTTAATTTGATGTAAGGACCCATACTTACTTCTATTACAGTTTACTTTAGAAATCTGAACTAATTTTGGATTGTTATTCTGATAGTAAAGAGCATTAAAATTCACATAATCCAGTTCATTTGACTTCTAGTTGTGCCAGACTATCTTGCCTTAGATGTCTAGTTGGGTTATTGACAGAAGAGGCCATCTCAGATCATTAAACTCATTTATGCAGAATGCCACCCCCAACAGTCTGTTCCAGCTCAGAAGCAGACCAATAACTTCTTGAATTCCATGTCTTTATTTGCAATGTTTCCTCTACATTTTGTGACATATTTCTGCAAGCCATCACTAATTTTTGTATTTATTGCTTGATAGTATTGATAACAGATATGTCATGTTTGTCACTAAAAGACTTAGTACTACACTCCAGGAACTTGAGTGCCTTCTTTCCAGTATCCTGGAGAAAAGAGAGCTAGAATATATGTGAATTCTGAGATCTTTCACTAAATGTAAAATTCAATAAATGAAATACTAGAATTCTGCTATAAAGAACTGAAATATAAATTTTATTTATAGAGGTATTTAAAACATTCAAGAGACTATATTTCTGGAGGCATGGCTATGGGGTAACAGTGAACTCACTTTGCTTTCCCAGATAAACTAGTAAAAGCAATGAAAGTAACCTAAAAACTCAATAAAATACAACTAGAATTTCTTCAAAAACTCACCAAGCCACAGGTGAGTATAGACAAGTGAGGTTAGTAGAGAGAAAAGAGGTCAGGAAGACATTCTCAGGACTCAGATTCTATGCTTTAAACATTGCATAAGTCTCTTCAACCAATGGTTCTGGGAAATTGGACAGCTATGCATAGATGAGTGAAACTAGAACACCACTTAACATCATACACTGAAGTATAATAAAAATGGATCAAAAATCTAAATATTAGACCATAAACTCTAAAATTTGTAGAAAAAAACATAGGTGAAACTTTACAGCATCTTCACATGAAAGGTGTGTTTGGAGACTCAACCCTATGTGCATGTGAAATTAAAAAAAAGAGTAAATGAATGAGATTACACGAGACTGAAGATCTTCAACACATTAAAAGCAAACTACTCTGTAGTGAATATTTTGTTCATATCCTCTGCCCATTTTTGGATGGGGTCATTTGCTTTTTTGGTGTTAAGTTTGCTGAGCTCTTTATATATTTTGGTGATTAGTTTCTTGTCTGATGTATGGCATGTGAAGATCTTCTCCCATTCTGTGAGGGGTCTCTTTGTTTGTTTAATAGTTTCTTTGGATGTGCAGAAGTTTTTCAATTTGATTTAGTCCCATTGGTTTGTTTCTGCTTTAGTCTTCCTTGCAATTGGGTTTGATTCATCAAAGATGTCCTTGAGGTATAGGTGGGAAACTGTTTTACCAATGTTTTCCTCTAAGTATTTGATTGTTTCTGGTCTGACATCTAGGTATTGGATCCATTTGGAGTTGATTTTTGTTTCTGGTGAGATAAAATGGTTCAATTTCATTCTTCTGCATGTTTCAACCCAGTTTTCCCAGCACCATTTATTGAAGAGAGCCTCCTTTTTCCATTTAATCCTTTGGGACCCCTTATCAAAGATTAGATGTCCATAGGTGTGGGGATTTATTTCTGGTCTTTCAATTCTGTTCCACTGGTCTGTGTGCCTATTTTTGTTCCAGTACCATGCTGTTTTGATGATGATGGCTTTCTAATATAGTTTAAGGTCTGGGAGTGTGATGCCTCCATTTCTGTTTCTTTTCCTCAAGATGGTTTTGGCAATTCTAGGTGTTTTCAGGTTCCAGATAAATGATTGTAGTGTTTGTTCTATTCTCTTAAAGAAGCTTGGTGGAACTTTGATAGGTATTGCATTAAATTTGTATATGGCTCTGGGGAGAATATTCATTTTGATGATATTTATTCTTCCAATCCATGGGCATGGGATATCTTTCCATTTCTTGGTATCAGTTTCTATTTCCTTGAGTAGCGACTCATAGTTTTAAGTATACAAGTCTTTCACTTCTTTGGTCCACTTTATTCCTAGGTATTTGATTGATTTTGCTGAAACAGTAAATGGGAGTGATTTCTGGATGTCTTATTCTTCAGATTTAGTGTTTGCATAAAGAAATGCCACTGATTTTTGTACATTGATTTTGTAGCCTGACACCTTGCTATATTGCCTAATAACTTCCAGTAGTTTTCTGCTGGATTCTTCAGGTTTTTCTATGTATACTATCATATCGTCTGCAAATAGTGAGAGCTTGACTTCTTCCCTTCCAATCTGTATTCCTTTGATTTCTTTCTCTTGCCTGATTGCGATGGCAAGAACTTCCAATAGTATGTTGAAGAGTAACGGTGACAGTGGACAGCCCTGTCTAGTCCCCGATCTGAGGCTAACAAACATATGAAAAACTGCTCTAGGTCACTGATTGTCAGAGAAATGCAAATTAAGACAACACTAAGATACCACCTCACTCCTGTAAGAATGGCATACATCAAAAAGGACAGCAGCAACAAATGCTGGAGAGGTTGTGGGGACAGAGGAACCCCTTTACATTGCTGGTGGGAATGTAAATTGGTCCAGCCTCTGTGGAGAGCAATCTGGAAAACTCTCACAAGGCTAGACATGGACCTTCCATATGATCCAGTAATTCCTCTCCTGGGGTTATACCCCAAGGACTCCATAACACCCAACCAAAAAGAGGTGTGTACTCCTATGTTCATAGCAGCACAATCCATAATAGCTAAAACCTGGAAGCAACCCAGGTGCCCAACAACAGATGAGTGGCTGAGAAAGCTGTGGTATATATACACAATGGAATACTATGCAGCTATCAAGAACAATGAACCCACCTTCTCTGACCCATCTTGGACAGAGCTAGAAGGAATTATGTTAAGTGAACTAAGTCAGAAAGATAAAGATGAGTATGGGATGATCCCACTCATCAACAGAAGTTGAGTAAGAAGATCTGAAAGGGAAACTAACAGCAAAACCTGACCAAATTGTAAGTAGGCCATCTAAGTAAAAACCCTGTGGTGAGGGGTAGACATGCAGCTTCCTGGGCCAGTGGGGGGTGGGAGTGGGTGGGAGGGATGGGTCACAGTCTTTTGGTGGTGGGAATGGTGTTTATGTACACTCCTAGTAAAATGTAGTCATATAAATCACTAGTTAATTAATACGAGAGGGGAAAAATTAATTGTATGTCTTGAAGTTTTTCAAAACACAAACTGAATCTTTTCAATATATAGGCTGTGTAATTGATATGCAAACTCTCTCAAAAGCCTAGACCAAGTAGATCAGAAGCAACCAATATCACAGCTATATACAAGATACTGGGTACTGTACAGTAAACCCTAACAAAAGGACTTTTCAAAGTTAAACCCAATTACCAAATAATGTGATGATAGCATTAACTATCGATTATCTTTTTGAACCCTAAGACAGCAGGAACCTCACATCTCCACTATAGAGCCCCTACTTCCCCCAGTCCTGGAACCCTTGGATAGGGCCCACTTTCCCTTATGCCTCTCCCAATCCATACCAAATAATATTGCATCCGCCAATCACAACCTAACCAACGCAACGATTGCCCCCTCAACATGCTTCACTTCAGACTGTGTCCAGAGACTTCACGTGTGGAATGACAACCCTTCAGCTTCATTACTTGAGTGAGACCTTTCCTTTCATAGTATTCTCTAATTCCATACCAGGTGGTTCACTTTCTAACAAAGTTCCAAAACCTAGATATACACCAGTTTCTGTGAGAGAGAGCATATGTTCACACGTATCTGTAAACTACTGAAAAATATAGACCTGAAAGTAGAAGTACACTAGAGTTTGCAGTGAGTACCCCCCTAGCACTTCCTCTCCACTATTCCAAGCTTTGGGCCCAGGATTGCTCGACAATTTGTTTGGCTTCGCATGTTAACTCTCTTTTCAGTCACCAGGTTCCAGATGTCATCAGGATGCCGGCCAGGCTTCCCTAGATGAAGACCCCACCAATGTGTCCTGGAGCTCTGCTTCCCCAGAGACCCACCCTACTAGGGAAAGAGAGAGGCAGACTGGGGGTATGGACAGACCAGTCAACTCCCATGTTCATCGGGGAAGCAATTACAGAAGCCAGACCTTCTACCTTCTGCAACCCACTATGACCCTGGGTCCATGCTGCCAGAGGGATAGAGAGTGGGAGGGCTATCAGGGGAGGGGGTGGGATGTGGAGATTGGGTGGTGGGAATTGTCTGGAATTGTATCCCTCCTACCCTATGGTTTTGTTAATCCTTTCTTAAATAAATAAAAAAAGCTAACTACTCAAGGATAACCAGGAAACCTACTAAATGGGAGAAGATATAATCATAAAACACATCCTATAAATGGATATTGAACATTTATACAGAATTGGTCCAGATATACAGAAGAAGTAAAAATAATCCAATAAAAACATGGTCCAAAGAACTAAACAGACAGTTTTCTAAAGAAGAGATACACCTGACCCATATATACAAGAAATTCTCTGAGACATCGGTGAAGTGTGACCATAGATTATCAAGGAATAGAACCTATCTCCTCGAAAACAACAAACATTTACAACTATCAAACTTAACAAAACTCATCTACTACAGCTGGAACATCCACAGAAGCTCTGTAGCCTGAGGTAGAAGGTTGTACACAGGTGGGGTGAGAAGGGGCATGGGACTAAAGTCAAACACAAAGAATTTAAAGTTCCAACAAAGTACAGCACCATTTTCTCTCTATACACAGCAAATTCTCAAGGTAACACACAGTGCTAGCGTTGAGAGAAGGGAACTTATGACTTCAGGGGCTTTAGCCTACAGAATTCCGGGCAAGGATACACAAAAAAAGCAGAGAACATTTGAGACAAAGATAAAAAGAGAAAAATCTATGGAAATAGCACTCAGAAATGAGAGAGGAGATATTACAACAGATGAGGCATAGATACAAAGATTCAGGCAGACTATTATGGAGGCCTATATGGAAATAAAATTGACAACTTAAAAGATATAAACACATTCATAGAACCCAGAACTAAACCCACACATGTATAGTATATGTATATCTTATATGTGACAAAGAGGCCAAAAATACCCAATGGGGAAAAAAAGGTCTCTTTAGCAAATGATGCTGGGAGAACTGGACAACCACATCTAGAAAAAGGAAACTAGACCACAACCTAACACCATTAATCAAAATTTAACTCAAAATGAATCAAAGATCTAGACCTGAAAGTATTAAAATACATAGAATAATATATTGGTGAAACATTTCATGACATGAACACTGAAGATATATTTGGAGACTCTACCACATGGGTCAATGCAACAAAAACAAGATGGAACAAATGGGTCTATGTCAAATTAAAAAAGCTTCTACACAGCAAAATTAAATTCTATAAGGATAAACAGTAAACTTAACAAGGGGGGAGAACATAGTTGCATACCATACTTCAGGGAAACAGTTAACATCAAACATCTATAAAGAAGTCATACAGTTCAACAAAAAGAAAAAGAATAACTCAATTTAAAAAAGTTGGCAGAAGGTGTGAATAGGCAGTTCTCTAAAAAAGATACACACATAGCCCATGGGCATATGTAGAAATGCTCTAATTCACTCATCACACGAGAAATGCAAATTAAAACCACATTGAGATACCATTTCCGGTGGGAGTAGGTAACATAATGGTTATGCCCAGATTCAACCCCCCACACCACCATAAGCCAGAGCTGACCAGTGTTCTGGTAAAAAAAAATTAAATAAATACTCCATCACATCTGTTAGAATGGCCTTCATCAACAAAACAAAAGAGGATAAATGTTGGAAACGATATAGAGAGACAAGAACTCTATTACACTGCTGGGAATGCAAACTGGTGCAACCACTATGGAGAACAGTATGGAGCATACTTAATCAAATATAAATGGAAATACCTTATAATCCAGTAATTCCAATCCAAGGCATTTATCCAAAAGATATAATAGCACTAATTAGAAGTAATTTATGTACCTCCATATTCATAGCTGCATTATTCACAATAGTCAAAATACAAAAGCAACCAAAATGCCCTTCAACAGATGACTGGATAAAAATGTTATGGGATATATACTCAATGAAGTACTACACCTAGCAGTAAAAAGATGATATTGTGTTTTTTCGTATAAAATTAATGGATTTGAAAAAGATTATGTGTAATAAAGGACAACTACAGGATAATTTCATTCATATGTGGAATTTAGAGAATAAAACACAGGAACTTGAAACAAACAAAAAGCTGACTCATTCTCTGAAGGGAGGTTGGATAACATACTCTACCTTCCACCTGAGGAAGATGGGTCCTGAAATTAGTGCAGCCTGGAATGTTCCTAATTGTAACCACAGAATGTGAGCTCAGACCTACAGGGATGCAGAGGTTACATAAGCTTCTGTGCTGAATATGGGCTCCAGACCAAATCGATGGGGTTTACAGTCAACAATATTCATATACTTTTCCCATATTTGGGAGCTACTTTCTTCCCTGATCCTGCTTCCTAGTCCTTCTTCCAACTATGACACCATCTCCCCAGACAATGCCTTGGGCCCACCTGAATATCAGATGTCAGACAGGCAAAAACTGATATAGGATAATTATGTACAATTCCACACAATTGCCACCACCAGAATTCCAATCCCATCCCCGTCCTTGATAGCTTTCCAATTATCCTATTCTCCTTCTGGGAGTATGGATCCAGTATCATTATGGGGTGCAGAAGGTGGAAGGTCTGGTTTCTATAATTACTTCTCTGTTGAACATGGGCATTGGCAGGTCAGTTCATACTCCCAGCCTGTCTCTCTTTACCTAATGGGGCAGGCTCTGGGGAGGTGGGGCTCCAGGACACATTGGTGGGTCCATCTCCCAGGGAAGTCAGGTTGGCATCATGGTAGCATCTGAAACCTGGTGGCTGAAAAAGAGTTAAGATAAAAATCATAACAAATTGTTGACTAATCATGAACCTAAGGCAAGAATATTGCAGGTGAAGATTTGGGGTTCCCATTTTGGAAAAACCTAGTAGGTCTATTTTAGGTATATTCCAAAGGGCCAATGACTTTAAAGAAGCAGTTGATGATACACATAATACATAGTATGCACAGGTACATTATACTAGTTGAGAAATTTTCTAGTCACTAGAAGCAGAGTGTAGGCAATTGCTCTAATTACCTGGAATGTTTTCATGTTATGGTTCCCTGCTCAATCCATGTTCCTTATTATCCTTCATGCTAATTTCGCTTACAAGGGCCCTTTCTCTTAATGGAAATCAGGACATTTTGACAAGTCTGAGTGAATGCAGCTGTTATGCCAAGGCTATTTCAAAATGTCAGTGCTAAATGTCAAAAGACTGCTTTTGATTATCAGTCTAAGTACGCAGCAGCCATCCCTGACCCTCACCCTATCCTTGACCCTTTCTTCCAGAGAACAAGCTAGCTTTTATCTTAATAATTTCCACTTTCAGCATCTGTGGGCCATCAGCCTCTGTGGGATTTGCTACTATTTTTCAAACATTTTTTATCCAGTCGGCTTCTAAGTGGAAAGTCTTACGTGGTGTTTCCCCCATCATCCATATCCTGAGGAGACCACAGGGACTTCTGCATCCTATTTACAGTCTGGGGGATTCTGCTCTTACCAGTTTTGCTTTCTTTTTCTGTAGTAATGGAATTATTCACTGTGGTTTCCACTGCACCTTACTTCGTCATCAGACTGTTGCCTCACCATTTTAAAATGTCACATACAATTTCTTCAAAATTACACCATTATCTATATTACACAAATACAGAAAATTTACATTGTATTAAATTTACTAGGTATTTTATGATCTAAGCTTCCATTAATAGACCCTATTTTATTTTTAACTGGAGCGCTACTCAGCTCTGACTTAAGGTAGTACTAGGGATTGAGCCTCAAGCATTATGGTCTTTTGCATATCCCCCAGGTAATTTTAAGAGTTTTTTTAAAAAAAAAACATTCTCATTGTTTTTTTACAACGTAGTGCATTGTGTATATGTATATAGAACAACAAAGGAGGGAGAAAGAAGAGGGAGAGGGAGAGGGAGGAGAGAAAGACAGAGAGGGAGTGAGAGAGAGGGAGAGGAATAGAGGGGGGAGAGGGAGAGAGAGAGGGATAGAGGGAGAAGGAGAGGGAGAGAGGGGAGAGGTAGAAAGAGAGAGATAGAGGGAAAGGGGGAGAGGGAGAGATGGAGAGGGAGAGGGGGAGGGGGGAGAGGGAGAGAGGGAGAGGGGGGAAGAGGGGGAGACAGGGAGAGGGGGAGACAGGGAGAGGGGGAGAAGGAGAGAGGGAGAGGGAGAGAGGGAGAGGGAGAGAGGGGAAGAGGGGGAGATGGAGAGGGGGAGAGGGAGAAGAGGGGGAGACAGGAGAGAGAGAGAGAAAGAGAGAGAGAGAATATCAGAGCACTACCCAAATCTGGTGCAGTAGATTGAACCTGCAGCCTGTAGATCCTCAGATATTCAAGTAAGTGCTCTAAAAGACTGAGCTATCTCCTCAGCACATCACATTCTCAGTATAGAAAATTTAGAAAAACATAAAAAGGGAGAATCACTTTTCAACTTCCAAATTAAAACATACTATTTTATGCACATGTTCCATTAACTTGAGAGTGAACATTAAGATTTAAACATATTTTTTACAAAACAATTACGACTTTTTGGAAGTTAGTTTCCTCCCTGCTATGTCTTAGAGAGGATCTTGGAAAACAGTTCACCATGTTTGAGCACAGAATTTGCATGGTTGTGGTACCAGAGGTCTCAAGTCCAATTCCAGGCACCACCATAAACCAAAGCTGTGCAATTCTCTGCTATCTCCTCTCCCCTCCCTTTCTGTTCTTCTCCCTTTTCCTTCCTCTCCTCTCTCCTCCTGACTCTTTCATTTAAAAACTAACAAATCCTTCTTTAAAACTATATCTACATATATTTTGAACATATTATTTATTGTCAATGCAAAGAAATGTCATTACTTCTCTTTAGATCTTTGGAATATTTTACTATTTGAAAATGCTGCTCTGAGGTTCATTTTGTTCTCCTATTGACAGATATTAGGTCATTTTGGGTCTTCACTATCATTTTTAATGTTTTCATATTCCAATTTGTTTTTTTTTATCACCAAAGATATCATTGGTTTCTCTGCCTGCACAACAACTCCATTGTTTCTGAAGTTTTTTTTTTTTTTTTTTTTAACCAGGACACTGCTCAACTCTGGCTTATGGTGGTATGGAGGATTGAACCTGGGACTTTGGAGCCTCAGGTATGAGAGTCTCTTTGCATAACCATTATGCTATCTACCCCTGACCCCAATTATTAAATGCTATAAATGTTGCTGCATTTGATTTCTGTGCATAAGTGTTTGAGTATTTGAATGTATATTGCTTTAAATACTATATGATTTTATGGATATAGTTTTATACCGATATATATATATATGATGTGCAATTCATCACATCCACTAGCAAAGTTCTTATTTCATCACACTGAATTAAATACTCATCTATTCACCCATCTTCCCCCTCTGCCACAATTCCCTCTGATTGCCACAGTAGTTGTCACAGTCAATGTCGTTAGTGCTATTGCTTTTCGAAGGTCATTTGACATTCCACTTATGAGTGAAACTGTTCAGAAATTGTCTTTCACTTCTCATTTCACTTAGCATCATCACTTCCATTTCCATCCATTTTGTCTATATTTGTTACAAAGTGTTATCATTTTATGGCCAAGTAGTATTTCATGTATATCCCATGACATTATCAAATCATTTCTCAATGGACCTTCAAGTTGATTTCACATTTTGGCTATTGTGAAGACTGCAGTACATATATACTTTCAAATTATTGCTCTTGTGTTCATTGGATGTATGTGCAGGGGTGGTATTAAAAGATGATAAGGTGGCAGAGGACTTAGTGGGGGTTTTATTGTTATGTGGAAAACTGGGAAATGGTATGCATGCACAAACTATTGTATTTACTCTGGACTGTAAAATATTAATCCCCCAATAAAGAAATTTAAAAAATAAGTTAAAAATATCATAAGGTAGTTTTCACTTATTGAATTTTTAGCTATCAGGGCTTCACACCTGTGATTATACCACTTCTGGTGCATTTTTCTTTTTTACAGATAAAAGGGGAGAGACAAAGAAATGTCACAACACTCTCTACTATTTTACATGATACTGCCATGTGCTGGCCATGAACTCAAACCCAGGTCCTCAAACCTGGGTCCATATTCACAATGAAGTGTATGTTCTTTGAGCTGAACAATCTTCCAGTCCTCCCCCATTTATGTTAATGACTATGGATACTATTTCCATAGATATTGCACCATTTTTCATCCCTACCAACAGTCTACTTGAGTTCCTTTTCCTCCTCATCCTCACTAACATTATCTGTTGACAATTTTTTTGATGTAGGCAATCTAACCACAATGACGTGGTATCTTGTGGTGGTTTTTATTCATGTTTCTTTAGTATTAAGTGATGATGAGTATTCTTCATGTGCCTGTGAGGCTTCTGTATGTCTTCTTAATAAAATATAAATATTAAATATAGAATTAAGTATAGATATTTCAGTTAATTTAAATAAAATTGTTAATATACTTTAGTTCATAAGATATAAATGTAATATATCTATGCTGACATTTTACTCACTTTTTATTAAGTTGATTATTTTTTACTGTTTAGCTGTATGGCTTCTTTTTTATATATTTTCACTATCAACCATTTGGAAGACCTGGGAGGTGTAAATATCTTCTTCTATTTTCTAAGTTGCCATTTATGCTTGTGGTAGTCTTGTATTCTTTCAATGTATAAAAGGTTTCTTATTTTATATAGTTCAATTTATTTATTATTTCTTACGTTTTCTATGCTAGTGGGGTTTATGGGTTCATCTGTTTCAATTATGTTTGCTCTATGTATGTTATTGTTGCAGAAAAATATACAATTATTTTTAATTCATTTTGAGTCATTATTTGTGTATGGTGTTAAATGATGGTCTAACTTCATTTTTTTCATTTTTTTTCAATTTTTATTTATAAAAAGGAAACACTGACAAAAACCATAGGAAAAATGTGGCAGCACTTATTTTTCAACACTACTTATTGAAGAGGTTTCCTTTTATTCCACTGTATTGTTTTGACTCCTTTTCCTTAGATTAGATATACATGAAGGTATAGCTTTATTTTTGAACCCTCTATTCTAGTCCATTGATCTGAGAGCTTGTTTTTGTTCCAAAAATATAATAATTTAATTACTAGTGTTTTGTAGAATAATTTGTGGTTTAGGAGCATAATATCTCCTTCTTTTTGACCCTTACAATAGCCTTAGCTATTCACAGGTTTTTGTTCCACACAAATTTTACATTTGTTATAGTTCCTTTAAGAAGTCTAGGGAGGCAGAGGCAAGATGGTGACTTAGAAACAACACCTGGCATGAGCTCAAAAAAATAATAAAAGCTTACATCCTGGGATTCTCTGGAGAGGGTAGGATAAATGGTGTGTGTATGAAAGGGTGAATAGGGGGTGGTCAGCTTGACACCAAAAAAAGAGTCCTATAACCTACTCTTGGGCTGGCAATCAGAGGCCAAACGGACAAAGGAAGAAAAATCTTTGGCTTCACTATTTCTAACCTCACCATTCCCCGCCTCCCCCCACACTACACACACACATACACACCAGAAGGGATGGCCAGCTGCTCCTAGCAGGCTTCCTACTGAGCTATTTTCTTTACTAACATTCCTGGCACAGCATGGGGTTGTCATTCCAAACCTCTCTCTCTCTCTCTCTCTCTCTCTCTCTCTCTCTTAGGTAACTGGAGCTCTATTTGAGTGCCAAAATAACTGACCAATCAGAGCCTCAGCCCTGCCTGGGAAAAATTACCTGGAGGTATTTATTTATTTATTTGATACCTCTTATAATTGGTTGTCTTTGCTCAGGCTGAGAGCAGCCAATCTGGAGTGGTCCAAGCTGCAGACTGACTGTTAGGGTTTTTTTTACTCAATTTTATTTTATTATTACTATTATTGTATATACATGTCCATTTTCCCTCCTCTTCAGGTTGACCAAAATTAACTACTGTTGCCTTTTACATTGATAGGTGACTGGGTGTCCTAGCCATACTGAGAGAAACTTATTTCTCTCTCCCTCTTCCATCCACCCTCCTTTATCTCTCCTCCTAGCTAATTAAAAAAAAAAAAAAAAACAACTCTCCTTTCACTGCTCTTTTTTTTCCTTCTTTCTTCTTCTTTTCTTCCTTATTTTGTTTTCTGGATTCACTGACACTTATTTGTAAATTATTTTGTGAAAGTAATCTGACTCGGAGCAAAGTGTGTGTGTGTGTGTGTGTGTGTGTGTGTGTCTTTTCTATTTTCCTTTCTCCTCTTGCTATCCCTAGAACTTATAGTGGGCAGTAGATTTGCATAATTGTCTACTCTTGAGTTCCCTTTTTTCCTTTCTCTTTCTTTCTCTTTTGGTTTTGTTTGTTATTTTTTCTTGGACTGGAGATGTTGCTTGGCTAACTGGTATTGGTTGAAGTGCATCAAACCTTGCTTCAGTTGCTATTTTAATTTCTGAGGTTTATGACCACATTTGTGTAAAGTCTTTAGTATAATGTGGCTAGTACTCAAAACACAACAACTGAAGAATGAAAGAAAAGAATATGTAGAGGAAAACATTGTTGGAACACTTTCCTACCTAAACCTCAAGGACATCTTTGATGATACAAGCCCAGTTGCAAGGAAGACTAAAGCAGAAACAAATCAATGGGACTACATCAAATTGAAAAGCTTCTGCACAGCCAAAGAAACTATCACACAAAGAAAAATACCCATCACAGAATGGGAGAAGATCTTCTTCACATGCCTATCATTTCCTATAAAATCTTCAGTTTTGTGGGTACAGTGTAGAACTTACAATCTTGTAACTCACAAGTAAAAATAAAAAATAAACTTCATTCTCTACGATTATGAGCTCTTTTTATTCTTTCACCCACATTTCTGTTAATTTAAGGGTTTATATTTTATTTAAATAATCTTATGATTAATTTTCTAAATTCCTTCTCTGTTAAGTAAGTCCTCCTGTTCCACATCTTTGTGGTTTTATATTATGGATCCTGATTTTATTAAAAATAAAAAGGCCATGCTATTCTTACACTGGTTGTGTGCTCTTTATATGTTTGTGTATATGGGATAGCTTTTGTTGTTTAACTGTAGGAGAGTATTGTGGCTATAATGATGGAATCTTCCTTTGTTTATAAAAGATGTAGTGGAGAGTAGAGAGTCAATAGAGAAAACAAACTAGAATTGCACCTTGCATTGACCAGGGAATATTATGAAGTGCACAACAAAGCAAGGAGCATCCACACAGCATCCTTCTTTTTCCAGACCCGCAGTGTAGTCAATTCAGCACAGATCTCCTCTTTGTATGTCCAACAAGGTAGTGTTTCCTTTTTCAGGCCCATGCAAGTAGGGAATCATTTAGTTTTAAGGATTCTCTCATTCAAAATGTTCTCCACTGATGGACAGAGATGTAGCCAGACTGGCCCTATGGGCTCAGCTGCCAAGTTTAGATGGTTTCTTTCTCTTCCCCAGAGGTGGGTCCTTGTATAAAATTCAAGACATTCATCCATTAAGGAGTTTCCTTTGGACCAACATTTAACAGTCCACAGTCTTTTTCACATCACATATCAGACAAATAATTGATATCAAACATCTATGCAGAATTGGTACAGATCTACAAAAGAAGGAAAAACAACCCACTGAAAAGGTATGCCATAAATAAAGACAGTTTTCTAAAAAAGAGATATACTTGGCCACAGACACAGGAAGAAATGTTCCAATTCACTTATAATTAGATAAATTCAAATTAAAACTACACTGAGATACCATTTCACACCTGAGAGAATTGCTTACATCAACAAACCAGGAAATGACAGGTGTTGGAGAGGTTATGGAGAAAAGGGAACACTACTGCATTTCTGGTGGGAATGCAAACTGGTATGTCCCCTCTGAAATACTATATAGACAGTAATTAAGCAAATAAAAATAAGAATACCTTATGATCCAGCAATACTACTCTTAGGCATTTATCTAGTGGACACTCAAATACTAATTAAAAAAGGCATATGCAGCCCTATGTTTATAACCTGCTTTATTCACAATAGCAAAAGAATGGAAGCAGCCTAAATTCCCATCAACAGATAATTAGCTAAAGAAATTACAGGATATATATCCCATAGAATATTACTTTGCAATCAAAAAAGGTAATATTCCATCCTTTGAGATGAAATAGCTGTAACTGGAGGTGAATATACCTACCAGATTGTTTCAGTCATATGTGGAACCTAGAGATCTGATTTACATGAACTTGCCAAAAAATATTCCAAAGCAAACAAACTGTGAGACTTATGAGAACTATGGTGGTTAAATTTGGGAGGTTGGAAGGTGGTGATATAAAACTTTGGTGAGGGTACTGTGTGAAACTACACATTGTAATCTTAGAATCTTGTAACCAACTATTAATAAAAATATATTATTTATTTATTTATTTTGCCTCCAGGGTTATCGCTGGAGCTCAGTGCTTGCACCACGAATCCACTGCTCCTGGAGGCCATTTTTCCCATTTCGTTGCCCTTGTTGTTACCCTCGATGTTGAAGTTATTGTTATTGTTGCCATTGATGTTGTTGGATAAGACAGAGAAAATGAGAGAGGAGGGGAGACAAAGAGGGGGAGAGAAAGATAAACATTGCAGACCTATTTCACCGCTTGTGAGGCGACCCCCCTGAAGGTGGAGAGCCAGGGCTCAAACCGGGATTCTCACGCTGGTCCTTGCGCTTCACCCACAGCGCTACTGCCCGACCCCCAACAAAAATATTTTTTAAAAGTCCACAATCTCTTCTCTGTCTTCGAGCTTCTCTGTGTTGCTGCATTGTTAATGTGAATAAAGCTCAGTGAGCACCACATCATTAGTTTAATGTTTTCAATATGTCTTGCCACTCTGCTCTCCACTCTCCACACATGTACACATTCACACATCTTTAGAGGACTATGTGTCATCCAGATCAACTAGACTGTGGCTAATCTGATGAGGTTTTCCAATGGTTTGCTGTTCTTTCTATAGTTCTTTTAGGCATATGAAGTTTGCTAGCTACTATCTGCCATAGCTCCAGCAATGGCAGCCACATTTGCATATTTAAAAGAGATAAGTTAAATTCCTAAAGGTGCAATTTTTGAATCAAATGGCATGAATACATTTTATTGTAGTTTATTATGCCATGTTATCTTCCAAAAAAATAAGATTCAGCAACTTGCATACTTTTCACATGGTATGCAAATAAATGCCAGTTTTGTTTACATCATGCACAGCACTAATTGTTATTTATGTTTTTCATCTTTGACAGCTGATAAACACAAAAATAGTTTGATTTTCATTTGAATTTTAAATTATTAATGTTACTGAACAACTGTTTAAATAGATTTTTGTTTATCTAAATCTCTTGTTCATTTTCTTCAACTATCTCTCTCGAGAGAAGTAAAAGATACTTATAAATTAAATATGTTAACCTTTATCTATAATATATGATTAAACTGTTTTATTATTGATTTCACATATCTTTTTCATATTCTTTTCAAACTTACTGCCTCTTTCTATATAACAAAGAAGAAAGAAGAAGAAAAGGAGGAAATAGAGGAGGTGAAGAAGGAAAAGGAAGAGAAGGAGAAGAGGAGGAGAAGGAGGAGGAGGAAATAATGAGATAAAATTGAATAAAAATGGGGAGAGGATATGAACGGAATATTTACTACAAAAGAGATACAAAAGGCCAACAAACATGAAAAATTGCTCCAAGTCACTGATTTTCAGAGAAATGCAAACAAAGGTAACAATGAGATACCACCTCACCTCTGTGAGAATGTCATACATCAGAAACTACAGCAACAACAAATTCTAGAGAGGTTGCAGGGACAAAGGATTCCTCCTGCACTGCTAGTGGGAATATAAATTGGCCCAACCCCTGTGGATAACAGTGTGGAGAAACCTCACAAGTCTAGAAATGGACCCTCCTTGCGACCCAATAATCCCTCTCCTAGTGATACATCATAAAGAATCAAACACAGCCAACCAAAAAGAGATGTGTACAACTATGTTCATAGCAGAAAAATTCATAATAACCAAAACCTGGAAGCAACGCAGGTGCTCAACAACAGATGAATGGCTGAGAAAGTTATGGTATAGATACAGAATGGAATACTACTCAGCTGCTAAGAATAGTGAGTTCACATTCTTCAACCGATTTTTGATGAAACTAGAAGGAAATATGTTAAGTGAGACAAGCCAGAAAGAGAAATATGCATATAGGATGATCCCACTCATAAGCAGAAGTTGAGGAAAAAGAACATAAAGGAAAACACAAAGCAGAACTTGAATGAGTTTGGAGTATTGCACCAAAGTAAAAAACTCCAGTGGAGGAATGAAGAAGAGTAGATTTTCAGCTCCAGTGTAGGGGAGTGGAGATATACAGATCCTAGGTGGTAGGAATGGTGTCAATATGCAATCCTACTTACTTATAGTCTTATAAATGCCTATTTAATCAATATGAGAGGGAAAATAGATTGAATGTCTCAAACTTTTTAATACACAGACTTCAGTTCTGAGTATACATTCAATCTAAGCACTTAATGTTTCAAATTAGTAAACTGACTTAATTTCAACACTGGAATAAAATTGTTAATGCATTTTTTATTCTATTAGTGATTTAATAATGATCAACAAGATTGTGGGATAAGAATATAGGTACACGCAGATGTTTTTGGATGGGTTTATTTGGTTCCTTAGGACATATCCTCAGGAGAAATATTGAAGGGTCATAGGGTAAGTCCACTTCTAGCCTTATGAGGGTTCTCCAGACCGCTCTCCAGAGGGGTTGGTTCATTTATATTCCTACCAGCAGTGCAGGAGAGTTCCTTTGCTCCCACAACCTCTCCACCATATTCTTCTGATGTATGAGGTTCTCTCAGGAATGGAGTGGTATCTCATTGTTTTGGAGCATTTTTCATGTGTTTGTTGACTTTTTGGATTTCTTTGGTGAATATTTTGTTCATAACCTCTCCCTACTTTTGGGTGGAGTCATTTGGTTTTTTGATTGCTGAATTTGGTGAGCTCTTTGTATATGTTGGTTATTTGCCTTTTGTCTGATAGATAGCATGTAAAGATCTTCCCCCATTCTGTAATGAGTTTCTTTAAAAAAAAAATAGTACAGGGGCCAGGCAATGTGGTACCTGGTTGAGCACATATGTTACGATGCACAAGGAGCAGGGTTCAAGCCCCCAGTCCCCAGCTGCAGGGGAAAGCTTCATGAGTATTGAAGTAGTGCTACAGGTGTCTCTTTCTACCCCCTCCTCTCTAATTTCAGTATTTAAGCAAAGCATGAATTTGGAAGAGTAATTCTACATGGGACAAGCATCAGAGAAGGTAGGAAAGGAAAAAGAGCTCTAGGCAGTTGGAAAAATAGCAGTATATTTTCATGCCTGTGGTGCAGAGTTTCTAGGTTCAATCCCTAGGCGCCACCATAATCCAGAGCTGAGCTAATATTAAACAACTTGAGTTCAGTTGAGCTCCGGTTAAATAAATAAATGTGCTCTTAATTGAACGCATATGTAGAAAATGTTCGCTTCAGCACATTTTTATAATAATTAACTGTTTCTTTAACCTAAAGGGATTTCTTTTTATTGCCACCACAGTTAACACTGGGGCTTGGTGTCTGCATTGTGAATCCACTTCTCCTGGGGGCCCTTTTCCCTCTTTCTTTCCTTCTTTCCTTTCTTTCTTTCTTTCTTTCTTTCTTTCTTTCTTTCTTTCTTTCTTTCTTTCTTTCCTCCTTCCTTTCTTTCCTTCCTTCCTTCCTTCTTTCTTTCTTTCTTTCTTTAAGACAGAAAGAAATTGAGAGGGGTGGGGAGACAGAAAGAGACACCTGCAGATCTGCTTCACCTATTATGAATTTTCCCCTCTGTGGGGTGTGAGCAGGCTTGAAGCTGGGTCCTTGCACATGATAACATGTGCACTCAAGCAGGTGTGCCTGGTCACCAACCTAAAGGGATTTTATAGCTGATGGTTAAGCAAAACTGTGTATTTATACAACATAATATTCTGACTACATTAAGAAAAAGGTAAAAGGGTCTAGTATGGCACACTTAGTTGCATATGTTATCATGTGCAAGCACCTCGGTTCAAATCACTGATCCCCATCTTCAGGAGGAAAGCTTCGAGAGTGGTGCAGCAGTGATTCAAGTGTCTCTCGTTCTGTCTCCCTCTACATCTCCCCCTACCCTCACAATTTATCTCTCTTTTAAAAATTTTTTATTATCTTAATTTGTTGGGTAGAGACAGTCAGAAATCAAGAGGTAAATAGGGAGAGAGACAGAGAGAAACCTGCAGCCCTGCTTCACCACCCATGAAGTTTTCCCCCTGCAGGGGCTTGAACCCAGGTCCTTGAGCACTGTAACAAATGTGCTCAACCATGTGTGCTACCACTTAGCTGTCTTCACAATTTATCTCTGCCCTAGCAATAAAAATATATAAATGTAACAAGAAATGGTTATAGATTTGTATTTCTTGTCATGGACAAATGTCGAATATGTATTGCTAAGCTTTTATTCATTTTTTATGATTAGTAGTGGATTAAAAGATTGTAAGATTACAGTGTACAGTTCCACACCACATTCACCACCAAAGTTCTGTGTCACTATCCTCCCATTATATTGCTAAGTTTTAAATATTTTTAAAATTTGTTTTTTATTTATGAGCAAGGGAGAGAGCTATCACAGCTCTACTCAGCTCTTGCACACAGGGCATATGGGGCATTTGGTGATGCTGAGGATTGAAATTAAAACCTCTGGGTCCTCAGGGTTGTAAACCACTACACTATCTTCCCAGAACTACTATTGGGTTTTAAAATAGCAAGTTTCAGGACCAGGGATATAACTCAGTGGAAGAGCACATGACCCTCATACACGAGAACCTAGATTTTAACCTTGACATGACACCCCCTCCAAATTATGTCACTACACTATACACCAATTTATGAGCTATAAGAGCAATAGGGAGGGGGTGGGTAGTTACATATGTGTGAAAGAGGAAGAGAGAAATGGAAGAATAGACACTGATTGGGTATAGTATATTGCACCAAAGCAAAGTACTCTGGGAAAGAGGGAAAGGGATGGTATGGAGGAGCATTGAGATCTTAGTGCATGTTGATGGAAAAGGGCCTAAGCTGGAGGAAAGAGTGTCTTGCAGATACCAGTCATGGGGATATGAGAAGTTGTACTTATGTGTCAATAACTACATGTCATAAACCATTAACGCCCAAAAAATCTGTTGCTTGGTATAGTCACCTTCATTAATAAATATTACTTGCTGCTTTATCTTGTAATTAAAAATGAATAGACACTGATAGTCATTTTGATGGGGACAGAAGAGATATAGGAAGTTTTCACTTCCTAATTTATACAGTTTCTATCTAGTGAATTTTAGGCCATCAATATAATTTGTAATCAGAAATAACATCCTGGTTAAATTTTTAACTTTTTATTTATCTAAATATTTCACATTTTTTCATAAAGTGAGAAAATAATTTTATGGATGTGACAGAGTTGGAATGGCATATGATCAATAATATGTATTTGTGGCTTTATGCTTGCATAAAACATATGTGTGTTTCCCTGAAGAAAACTCTCCAAAAGAATGTATTCCAGTTATAAACAGAGAATATTTCCACAGGTTTCATAAACAAAGAAAACAAGAAACAGCTGATTATGTTATAACTTTCCAAATTATTTAATTTTTTAAAGACTTATGAGAAAGAGAGAGATGGAGAGAGAACCAGAGCATCATTCTGGTACACGTGATGCTGGGGGACTGAACTAAGGCCCTCATTCTAGAGAGTCCAACACCTTATCCACTGTGTCACCTCCTAAACCACAGCATTTTATGAGAATTCATAAGCTTTTTTTTTTCTTTTTACCCAACAAAGACTTTCAGAGGCATGAAAATGAAGTAACAGCTTCCTCACATCACCAATCAACTCTTATAGTAATGAAAACACCACCTGAAAACTCACCAAATTGCAAGTAGGATTTCTTCAGAAACTCAATTCACCAGGTGGAGGCAGTTATGCATGGTCAGCTGATGGAAAAGGGATGGTGGAGAGAATCACACGACTTATAATACCATGTTTAGCAATTTTGCATCAGCAAAGCACATTGTCAGTGGCAGGAAGGTGGATATGGGTACATAGATTATGAACTCAGTGACAACAGGATACTGAACTTTCCAAGATTAAGAAATGTTTAAGCAGAAAAAAAACTTACAAAGAACTAAAGCCTTATGGTCTACTCAGGCCCCAGAAGGTGTCTAAGAAATCAAATCCCAGACAATTTCCAGTGGAATGACCCAAGAGTAGCAGCTGCTGCATATCAGACCCCTGATCAACTACTTAAAGCAATAACAATAGCAGCAACAAAGGTCACTTGAAAACTCACCAATTACCACTAGGATTTCATAAGACTTACTTAACCATTATTAGGTACAGGCACACATGGTCAGTGAATGGGGATAGGGGAGCTACTCAATCATTGTACTTCACTGTACTTCTGGTACTATACTGTACCAGAAAAAATAATCCTGCTTATATTCTCTGAGCACTAGGAGAAATCAATATATAAAACAAGCACTTACTGACTTCAAGGGACAAAAAAAAGACAGCAATAGTAAGAGACCTTAATACACTAATCATAACAAGAGATAGATCATCAGAAGAAAAAACATCAAGGAAATAGAGGCCTTAAATGTAATGACAGCTGAGGTAAATTTGACAGATATATACAGAACCCTTTCATCTCAAAAAACAAAAATAATATATATTATTTTCAAGTGCACATGGAACATTCTCAATGATTAACCATGTACTGACACACAAAGGCATTATTTTTTTAAATTTAATCTTTATTTTTTATTGGATAGAGATAGCCAGAAATTGAGAGGGGAGGGAGAGGGAGAGAGGGAGCGAGACATAGAGATGCCTGTAGCTCTGCTTCACCACTTATGAAGCTTTCCTCCTGGAGGTGGGGACTGGGGGCTCAAACTTGGGTCCCGACACATTGTAATGTGTTCTCAACATGATGTAATACCACCCAGCCCCATACAAATACAATCTTAGTAAACATATGAATGCTGAAATCATAAAAATTATGTTTTCTGAGCATGAGATGGTGAGGTTAGAAATAAACCACAAAAAGAAAAGGAGAAATACACCCAAAATATGGAGACTAAATATCATACTTCAGTTAACAATATTTATATATTTTCTCTAATATTTGGGATGTACTCCTTTCCCTGATCCAGCTTTCTAGTGATGACACCATCTCCCTGGACAATAACTTGGGTCCACTTGCATATAAGATGTTGGGCTCAGGAAAAAACTAGTGAAGTCATGGGCTACTTAGAATATACCCAAAACAGACCTACTAGCATTTTCCAAAATGGACATCCCAAATCTTCATCTGCAATATTCTTGCCTTCAGGTTCATGATTAGTGAACAATTTGTTCTGATGTATATTTTTATTTTTTTATTTAAGAAAGGATTAATGAACAAAACCATAAGGTAGGAGGGGTACAACTCCACACAATTCCCACCACCAAATCTCCATAACCCACCCCCTCCCATGATAGCTTTCCCATTCTCTAGCCCTCTGGGAGCATGGACCCAGGGTCATTGAGGGTTACAGAAGGTAGAAGGTCTGGCTTCTGTAATTGCTTCCCCGCTGAACATGGGCGTTGACTGGTCAGTCCATACTCCCAGTCTACCTCTCTCTTTCCCTAGTAAGGTGTGTCTCTGGGGAAGCTGAGCTCCAGGACACATTGGTGGGGTCTTCAATCCAGGGAAGCCTGGCCAGCATCCTGGTGGCATCTGGAACCTGGTGTTTGAAAAGAGAGTTAACATACGAAGCCAAACAATTTGTTGAGCAATCATGGATCCCAAGCTTGGAATAGTGGAGAGGAAGTGTTAGGGAGGTACTCACTGCAAACTCTAGTGTACTTCTGCTTTCAGGTATATATTTTGCAGTAGTTTATGGATACGTGTGAAGATAAGCTCTCTCTCACAGAAACTGGTGTATATCTAGGTTATGGGACTTTGTTAGAAAATGAACCACCTGAGATGAAATTAGAGTGTACTATAAAAGGAAAGGTCTCACCTGAGTAATGAAGCTGAAGGGTTGTCATTCCACACGTGACGTCTCTGGACACAGTCTGAGGTGAAGCATGTTGAGGTGGCAATCGTTGCATTGGTTATGTTGTGATCGGCGGATGCAATATTATTTGGTATGGATTGGGAGACGCATACGGGAAAGTGGGCCCTATCCAAAGTTTCCTGGACTGGGGGAAGGAGGGGCTCTATAGTGGAGATGTGAGGTTCCTGCTGTCTTAGGGTTCAAAAAGACAATCGATAGTTAATGTTATCATCACAATATTTGGTAATTGGGTTAACTTTGGAAAGTCCTTTTGTTATGGTTTGTTGTACAGTATTCAGTATCTTGTATATAGCTGTGCTATTGGATGCTTCTAATCTACTTGGTCTAGGCTTTTGAGAGAGTCCGCATATCAAATACACAGCCTATATATTAAAAAGATTCAGTTTGTGTTTTGAGAAACTTTGAGACATACAACTGATTTTCCCCCTCTTGTATTAATTAACTACTGGTTTATATGTCTACATTTTGCTAGGAGTGTACACAAACACCATTCCCACCACCAAAAGACTGTGACCCATCCCTCCCACCCACTGCCACGCCGCACTGGCCCAGGAAGCTGCATGTCTACCCCTCACCACAGGGCTTTTACTTTGGTGCCCTACTTACAATTTGATCAGGTCCTGCTGTTAGTTTCCCTTTCAGATCTTCTTACTCAACTTCTGTTGATGAGTGGAGACATCCCATACTCATCTTTATCTTTCTGACTTAGTTCACTTAACATAATTCCTTCTAGCTCTGTCCAAGATGGGTCAGAGAAGGTGGGTTCATTGTTTTTGATAGCTGCATAGTATTCCGTTGTGTATATATACCCCAGCTTTCTCAGCCACTCATCTGTTGTTGGGCACCTGGGTTGCTTCCAGGTTTTAGCTATTATGAATTGTGCTGCTATGAACATAGGAGTACACACCTGTTTTTGGTTGGGTGTTATGGAGTCCTTGGGGTATAACCCCAGGAGAGGAATTACTGGGTCATATGGAAGGTCCATGTCTAGCCTTGTGAGAGTTTTCCAGATTGCTCTCCACAGAGGCTGTACCAATTTACATTCCCACCAGCAATGTAAAAGGGTTCCTCTGTCCCCACAGCCTCTCCAGCATTTGTTGCTGCTGTCCTTTTTGATGTATGCCATTCTTACAGGAGTGAGGTGGTATCTTAGTGTTGTCTTAATTTGCATTTTCTCTGACAATCAGTGACCTAGAGCAGTTTTACATATGTTTGTTAGCCTTTTGGATCTCCTCTGAGGTGAATGTTTTGTTCATATCCTCTGCCCATTTTTGGATGGGGTCATTTGCTTTTTTGGTGCTAAGTTTGCTGAGCTCTTTATATATTTTGGTGATTAGTTTCTTGTCTGATGTCTGGCATGTGAAGATCTTCTCCCATTCTGTGAGGGGTCTCTCTGTTTGTTTAATAGTTTCTTTGGATGTGCAGAAGCTTTTCAATTTGATGTAGTCGCATTGATTTGTTTCTGCTTTAGTCTTCCTTGCAATTGGATTTGATTCATCAAAGGTGTCCTTGAGGTGTATGTGGGAAAGTGTTTTACCAATGTTTTCCTCTAAGTATTTGATTGTTTCTGGTCTGACATCTAGGTATTGGATCCATTTGGAGTTGATTTTTGTTTCTGGTGAGATAAAATGGTTCAATTTCATTCTTCTGCATGTTTCAACCCAGTTTTCCCAGCACCATTTATTGAAGAGAGCCTCCTTTTTTCCATTTAATCCTTTGGGCCCCCTTATCAAAGATTAGATGCCCATAGGTGTTAGGATTTACTTCTGGGCTTTCAATTCTCTTCCACTGGTCTGTGTGCCTATTTTTGTTCCAGTACCATGCTATTTTGATGATGATGGCTTTCTAATATAGTTTAAGGTCTGGGAGTGTGATGCCTCCATTTCTGTTTCTTTTCCTCAAGATGGTTTTGTCAATTCTAGGTGTTTTCAGGTTCCAGATAAATGATTCTAGTGTTTGTTCTATTCTCTTAAAGAAGCTTGGTGGAACTTTGATGGGTATTGCATTAAATTTGTATATGGCTCTGGGGAGAATATTCATTTTGATGATATTTATTCTTCCAATCCATGAGCATGGGATATCTTTCCATTTCTTGGTATCAGTTTCTATTTCCTTGAGTAACGACTCATAGTTTTCAGCATACAAGTCTTTCACTAGTTTGGTCAACTTTATTCCTAGGTAATTGATTGATTTTGCTGAGACAGTAAATGGGAGTGATTTCTGGATGTCTTCTTCTTCAGATTTAGTGTTTGCATAAAGAAATGCCACTGATTTTTGTACATTGATTTTGTAGCCTGATACCTTGCTATATTGCCTAATAACCTCCAGTAATTTTCTACTGGATTCTTTAGGTCTTTCTATGTATACTATCATATCATCTGCAAACAGTGAGAGCTTGACTTCTTCCTTTCCAATCTGTATTCCTTTGATTTCTTTCTCTTGCCTGATTGCGATGGCAAGAACTTCCAATACTATGTTGAAGAGTAACGATGACAGTGGACAGCCCTGTCTAGTCCCCGATCTGAGGGGGTATGCTTTCAGCTTCTGTCCATTAAGTATGATGTTGGCTGTAGGTTTGCTATATATAGACTCCACTATCTTGAGGAATTTCCCATCTATTCCCATTTTCTGTAGAGTTTTGAGCATGAACGGGTGTTGGATTTTGTCAAAGGCTTTCTCTGCATCTATTGAGATAATCATGTGGTTTTTGGCTTTGCTTTTATTGATGTGGTGAATGTCATTGATTGACTTACGGATGTTGAACCAGCCTTGCATTCCTGGGATGAATCCCACTTGGTCATGATGAACAATCTTTTTGATATGTTGCTGTATCCGGTTGGCCAAGATCTTGTTTAATATTTTGGCATCTATGTTCATCAGAGATATTGGTCTGTAGTTTTCCTTTTTTGTTCTGTCCCTATCTTTTGGTATCCCTAGCTTTTGGTATCAGGGTGATGTTGGCTTCATAGAAGGTGGAAGGGAGTATTCCTGTTTCTTCAATCTTATGGAATAGCTTAAGAAGTATTGGTATTAACTGTTTCCTGAAAGTTTTGTAGAATTCGTTTGTGAAGCCATCTGGTCCAGGACTTTTGTTGTTGGGGAGATTCTTAATAACGGTTTCAATTTCTTTGTCTGTGATTGGTGCATTTAGATTTTGTAGTTCTTCTTGGTTCAGTTTTGGAAGTGCATTGGTTTCTAGGAATTGTTCCATTTCTTCCAGATTCTCTAGCTTGGTGGTATATAGTTCTTTATAGAAGTTTCGCAGGATTCTCTGGATTTCTGTGGTGTCAGTTGTGATATCTCCTGCATCGTTTACAGTTCTATTAATTTGAGTCTTCGCTCTTTTTTGTTTGGTGAGTCTGGCTAGGGGTTTGTCAATTTTGTTTAATCTTTCAAAGAACCAACATTTGGCTTCATTGATCTTTTGTATGGTTCTTTTATTTTCGATGTTGTTTATTTCTGCTCGAACTTTAGTGATTTCTGTCCTTCTGGTTGCTTTAGCGTACCTTTGTTCCTCTTTCTCTAAGTGCTTGAGGTGTGCAGTAAGGTCAATCATTTTAGCTTCTTCTTGGTGTTTAATATGTGATTGTATGGCTATAACTTTCCCTCTCAGTACTGCTTTAGCTGTGTCCCAAATATTTTGATAGGTTGTGTCTTCATTTTCATTAGTTTCCAGGAACATTTGAATTTCCTGCTTGAGTGATTCTGTGACCAAGTGGTTCTTAAGGAGCATGTTGTTTAGTTTCCAAATTCTGTGTCTTTTAATAATTTTCTGTTTGTTGTTAAATGTTAGTTTTACTCCACTGTGGTCTGAGAAGATACTTGGGATGATTTCAATGCTCTTGAATTTATTGATGCTGTCTTTGTGGCCTAACATGTGGTCTATCCTTGAGTATGTGTTATGTGGATTTGAAAAGAAGGTGTATTCCAGTTTTTGGGGGTGGAGGAGTCTGAAAATGTCCAAGAGGTCTAGTCTGTCAATCTCTTCATTCAATTCTCTTGTATCTTTATTGGTTCTCTGCTTTGTTGATCTGTCTAAGTGTGTGAATGGGGTATTGAAGTCTCCCACTATTATTGTATTACTATTGATGTATTTTTGAAATTCTTTCAGTAGATGCTTAATGTATTTAGATGGTCCCTCATTGGGTGCATAGATGTTAATGATTGTTAAGTCTTCTTGGCTGATTGATCCTCTAATCATTATGTAATGTCCTTGCCTTTCTTTTATTACTTTATTTAATTAAAATCTATCGTGTCTGAGATGAGAATGGCTGTTCCTGCCTTTTTTTGTGGTCCGTTAGCCTGTATGATAGTTTTCCATCCTTTCACTTTAAGTCTGTGTTTATCTTGTTGTGACAGATGGGATTCTTGCAAGCAGCATATGGTTGGGTTATGTTTTCTGATCCATCCCCCCACCCTGTGCCTTTTGATGGGTGAGTTTAAGCCATTGACATTTATTGATATTATGGATTTAATGTATTGTAGTGCCATTGTTCTAAAAATAATTTGTTTGCTCTGATATATTGCAAGTATTATAGTGATGTTCTTGTTTATAAGAGGTCTTTTAGTACCTCTTTCCGGGCCAGCTTGGTGATGGTTGCCTCCTTTAACTGTTGTTTATCTAAGAAGGTTTTGATCCCTCCATCTAGTTTGAATGATAGTCAAGCAGGATATATTATCCTTGGTTGAAACCCTTTTTCATTCAGGGCTCGATAGATATCTTGCCACTCCCTTCTGGCTTTTAGAGTTTGAGTGGAGAAGTCTGAAGATAATCTTATGGGTTTTCCTTTTTAAGTGACTTTTTGTTTCTCTCTTGCAGCCTTTAGGATACTTTCTTTATCCTTACTTCTTCTCATTGTGACTATGATGTGTCTTGGTGTCTTCAGGTCTGGGTTGATTCTGTTTGGTACTCTCTGGGCCTCTTGAATCTTGATGTCTTTTCTGTTATTCAGGTCTGGGAAGTTTTCTTCTATCATTTCCTGTAGAATGTTTGCTTCCCCTTCCTCTCTTTCTTCCTCTGGCAGGCCAATTATAAGAATGTTACTTCTTTTGATATCATCCCATATGTCTCTGTTGTTGTTTTCAGTGTCTCTCAATCTCTTTCACCTCTTTCTTAGTTTTCTCTAGCTCATCCTCTGTCTGACTAATTCTGTTTTCTGCTTCTGTTAGTCTGTTTTCCCTTGCCTCAGCTTCTTTCTTCATTACAGCTATTTCAGCTTTCAGTTCTCTAATTGCCTCAAGATAATCAGTATTTTCCTTGGGGTCTCAACTGTTGTTTCCGTAATACTGCCCTTCCTTTCCTCCAATGTTGTTTTCATTTCTGTGATTAATAAGTTTATTATTGCTTGCATACTTTTCTTATCTATGGTTACTTCTGGCTGATTTGTAGTTTCTTCTGGGCTCTTGTCTTCATTCATTGTAGTAGCAGTTTTATTTGTTTTTGATATACCCATTTTTTTTATTTATGTGTTTCTTTTTTTATGCTCTGTTGTTCCTCAGTTGTTGTGTCTTGAGTACACGTAACACTGTACTAAATACCTTTATGACAATTGCACTCACCAACCTCAGGAATTACAGTAGCAACTGAAGCAAGTATTGAAGTAGTTTAATCGTTACCAGTTAGCCAAACAATTTCTCCAGTCCGTGAAAAAATAGTAACCAAATCCCAGTGAAGAAAGAGAAAAGAAAGAAAGGATAGCTAGAATAGACAGTTATGTAAATCTACTATCCACTGTATATTCTAGGGGTAACCAGAGGGGAAATGGAACTAGAGCAGAGATACACACATAGAGAGTCCACTCTGAATCAGATTTCTTCCCCAAAATAATTCACAAATTCAGAAAGGCAAAGAAGAAGGAAGAAGTGTATGACAAGATTAAAAAAGAGAGAGAGAGAGAGACAAGAGAGAGAAAAGGGAGAAGATAAGTAAAAGAGTTGTAATTAAAGAGCAGTGAAAGGAAATTCCCAAATGTGTATCAGTGAATTCAAAAAAGCACCCTGTTTGGTGGTGTGGGGGATCATGCTAGGAGCTTTTCCCCAGGGACTACTTATGGGGGGGGGGAGGAAGGAGGTATGCTTGAAAATTAAAAGGAAGAAAAAAAATGTTCCCCTTTTTTCCCTACTCTAATTCTTAACCCAAATTAAGTTATAGTCACCTCCTTAGTGTCACCGCTAGGACCCCTTATTGGCTGGCCTGCTAAAGGCATAAAATCCTACTGTTTCCAGGAGATGTGTTCAGAGCTCAGCGGCTAGCAGCTTCTCAGTCCACCATCTTCCGGGAAATCCCTCTGATGTATATCTTAACTCTTATTCAACCACCAAATTCCAGATACTACCATGATGCCAACCTGACTTCCCTAGGCAGACGACTCCACCAAAGTGTCCTGGAGCCCCACCTCCCCAGATCCCTGCTCCATTAAAGAAAGAGAGAGACAGGCTGGTAGTACGGATCAACCTGCCAACGGCTATGTTCAGCCGGGCAGCAATTACAGAAGCCATACCTTCCACCCCATAATGATCCGGGGTCCATACTTCCAGAGACATAAAGAATAGAAAAGCTTTCAAGGACGGGGATGGGATTGGAGTCCTGGTTGTGGGAATTGTGTGGAATTGTCCCCCTCTTATCTTTTTTTTTTTTTTGCACAATATTTTTAAATTTATTTTTTATTTAAGAAAGGATAAATTAAAAAATCCATAGGGTAGGAGGGGTACAACTCCAAACAATTCCCACCACCCAATCTCCATATCCCACCCTCTCCCCTGATAGCTTTCCCATTCTCTATCCCTCTGGGAGCATGGACCCAGGTTCATTGTGGGTTGCAGAAAGTAGAAGGTCTGGCTTCTGTAATTGCTTCCCCGCTTCTTCTTCTAGCATTTGCCCTTCTTCCATAGCCAGTCAACAGCATCAGGTTGAGCCTGATGTAAAGTTTCGAGACCTCCTTTGAATCTGGAGAGGTGGCAGTTGTTGACTATGTGGGTCATAGTCTGTCTGTAGCCACAGGGGCAGTTCGGGTCGTCTCTGGCTCCCCAGCGATGGAACATAGCGGTGCACCGGCCATGGCCTGTTCTATAGCGATTGAGGAGGGGCCAATCATAACGTGCTAGGTCAAAGCCAGGTTGATGCTTGCAGAGGTCTGTGATGAGGTGTTTGTTCTTTACCTCAGCTGACTGCCAACTCTGTTTCCAAGAGACTGGAACAGAGAAGTTCGGTGTAGGCGTAGGGGACCAGATTGGGTGACGAGACGTCAAGCGTTGGACAGGGTGGGCGAAGATATCCACGTATATTGGCAGGTCTGGTCGAGTGTAGACGTGGGAAATGAACTTAGATGATGCCGCATCCCGACGAATATCTGGCGGGGCGATGTTGCTAAGAACTGGCAGCCATGGAACCGGGGTGGAACGGATGGTTTCAGAAATTATCCTCATGGAGGAATATAATTTGGAATCGACCAAGTGGACATGGGGTCTACAGAACCATACTGGGGCACAGTATTCTGCAGTGGAATAGCATAATGCCAGAGATGATGATCGTAGTGTGGAAGCGCTCGCGCCCCATGAGGAGCGGGCCATTCTTGCAATGATGTTATTCCTCGCGCCCACCTTTGCTGCAGTTTTTATGAGATGTTCGTGAAATGACAGAGTGCGATCGAGAGTAACACCAAGATAGACTGGCTGGGCTTCATGCCAGTTTCTCGTACTGCCAAGCTGCACATTAAGCTCACGCGAGACCGAGGCATGGTGTAGATGGAAAACAGATGATACCGTTTTTGCAGTGCTAGGGATTAGTCGCCATTTTTTACAGTCATCAGATATCAGAGACATGTCTTTCGTGAGTGTTTCCTCGAGGATGTCGAATTTGGATGCCTGAGTTGCACAGCAGATGTCATCGGCGTAGATGAACTTCCTTGAAGAAGTTTCTGGGAGGTCATTGATGTAAATATTAAGTAGCGTAGGAGCCAGAACAGAGCCCTGGGGGAGGCCACTTGAGACAAGTCTCCATCTGCTAGACTATTCACCCAGATGCACCCAGAATCTTCTGTTTTGGAGAAGAAACGAAATAGTGTTGGCCACCCATGGAGGCAGGCATCTTGAGATCTTGACTAGGAGACCACGGTGCCAGACCGTGTCATAGGCTGCTGTGAGATCAACAAAGACAGCACTCATCTTTAAATTCTTCTGGAATCCTTTTTCAATCTAAGTTGAGGGGGCCAGGGCCTGTTCGCAGGTAGATCTTCCTGGGTGGAAACCAGCTTGGGCAGGTGATAGGAATTTCTCTGTAAGATGAGAAATCCACTCAAGTAGGAAGGCCTGGAAGCTTCTTCACAGACTGGGTGCCGGTAGCCAACCCCCTCCCGTCTCCCATCCTCCCATATCTCCAAACTCAGTGGCCAGTCACCTAACTCAAGTTGGACGTGCTAAGATTGACCCAGTCTGGAAAAGAGAAATTTCCCATGAGTGGTCATCCCACTTCCGGTTATCTTGTCCATCTCCAAAACTCTCTCCCTTTACACTGTCTGAACTGGAAGACGCTTTGAAGAGGGTTAAACCGGGAACAGCTGCTGGCTATGATAACATCACCCCAGAACTCATTCTTAACCTGGGTCCCACGGCAAAGAAGTGGCTCGCTTCATTACTGTCCCACATCTTGGAATATGAGTCTATGCCCAAAATCTGGCATCGTGCGAAGATTATAGCGGCTTTGAAACCAAAGAAAGACCCAACACTGGCAGCCAGCTATAGACCAATTTCTCTCCTCTCCGTGTGTTACAAACTCCTTGAGAGGCTTCCCCGCTGAACATGGGCATTGACTGGTCAGTCCATACTCCCAGTCTGCCTCTCTCTTTCCCTAGTAGGGTGGGTCTCTCGGGAAGTGGAGCTCCCGGAGGCATTGGTGGAGTCTTCAGTCCAGGGAAGCCTGAAGTTTCTCTCTCAGTTCTGTTTTAACTGTTTCCCAAATATTTTGATAGGTTGTGTCTTGATTTTCATTAGTTTCCAGGAACATCTGAATTTCCTGTTTGAGTGACTCTCTGACCCAGTACTTCTTAAGGAGTCTGTTGTTTAGTTTCCAAATTCTGTGACTTTTAATAATTTTCTGTTTGTTGTTAAATGTTAGTTTTACTCCACTGTGCTCTGAGAAGGTACTTGGGATGATTTTGATGCTCTTGAATTTATTGATGCTGTCTTTGTGGCCTAACATGTGGTCTATCCTTGAGTATGTGTTATGTGGATTTGAAAAGAAGGTGTATTCCAGTTTTTTGGGGTGAAAGACTCTGAAAATGTCCAAGAGGTCTTGTCTGTCAATCTTTTCATTTAATTCTCTTGTATCTTTGTTGATATTGTGGATTTAATGTAATGTATTGTAGTGCCATTGTTCAAAAAAATTTTTTTGTTTGCTCTGATATATTGCAAGTATTATAGTGATGTTCTTGTTTATAAGAGGTCTTTTAGTACCTCTTTTAGGGCCGGCTTGGTGATGGTTGCCTCCTTTAATTGTTGTTTATCTAAGAAGGTTTTGATCCCTCCATCTAGTTTGAATGAAAGTCTAGCAGGATATATTATCCTTGGTTGAAACCCTTTTTCATTCAGGGCTCGATAGATATCTTGCCATTCTCTTTTGGCTTTTAGAGTTTGAGTGGAGAAGTCTGAAGATAATCTTATGGATTTTCCCCTGTATGTGACTTTTTGTTTATCTCTTGCAGCATTTAGGATACTTTCTTTATCCTTACTCCTTCTCATTGTGACTATGATGTGTCTTGGTGTCTTCAAGTCTGGGTTGATTCTGTTTGGAACTCACTGGGCCTCTTGAATCTTGATGTCCTTTCTGTTATTCAGGTCTGGGAAGTTTTCTTCTATTATTTCCTCTAGAATGTTTCTTTCCCCTTCCTCTCTTCCTCTGGCAGGCCAATTATACAAATGTTACTTCTTTTGATATCATCCCATATGTCTCTGTTGTTGTTTTCAGTGTCTCTAAATCTCTTTTTGAGATCTTTCACGTCTTTCTTAGTTTTCTCTAACTCATCCTCTGTCAGACTAATTCTGTTTTCTGCTTCTGTTAGTCTGCTTTCCCTTGCCTCAGCTTCTTTCTTCATTACAGCTATTTCAGCTTTCAGTTCTCTAATTGCCTCAAGATAAACAGTATTTTCCTTGGGGGTCTCAACTGTTGTTTCCCTAGTACTGCCCTTCCTTTTCTCCAATGTTGTTTTCATTTCTGTGATTGATAAGTTTATTATTGCTTGCATACTTTTCGTGTCTATGGTTACTTCTGGCTGATTTGTAGTTTCTTCTGGGCTCTTGTCTTCATTCATTGGAGTAGCAGTTTTATTTGTTTTTGATCTACCCATTTTTTTATTTATGTGTTTCTTATTTTTATGTTCTGTTGTTCCTCAGTTGTTGTGCCTTGAGTACAAGCAACAATGTACTAAATACCTTTATAACAAATGCAATCTCCAAACTCAGTAATTACAATAGCAACTGAAGCAAGTATTGAAGCAGTTTAATCACTACCAGTTAGCCAAACAATGTCTGCAGTCCGTGCAAAAATAGCAACCAAGCCCAAGTGAAGAAGAAAGAGAAAGGAAAGAAGTGATAGCAAGAATAGACAATTATGCAAATCTGTTATCCATGGTATATTCTAGGGGTAGTAAGAGGGGAAAGGGAAGTAGAGCAGAGATACATACATAGAGAGTCCACTCTGAGTCAGATTTCCTCCCCAAAATAATTCACAAATTCAGAAAGACAAAGAAGAAGGAAGGAAGAAATGTATGACAAGATTAAAAAAAAGAGAGAGAGAAACAAGAGAGAGAAAACAGAAAAGATAAGAAAAAGAGCTGTAATTAAAGAGCAGTAAAAGGAAAGTTTTTTTTATTGATTATTATTTTATTTTATTTTTTTAATTAGCTAGGAGGAGGAAGAAGGGGAGAGTCTATAGAGGAGGTAGGAGTAAGGAGACAAGTTCCTCTCACAATAGATAAGATGCCCCCTACCCTAGCAATGAAAGATACCCTAAGAGTTCATTCAGGTCAACCTAAAGGGGGGGGAAGAGATATGCCTTTATATAATATTAATAATAAGATAGAGCAGGGAATAAAACCCTGTCCCAGATTGCCTCATGCCTATTGAGCATAGGCAGCTGATTGTTAAGAAAGAAAAAAAAATAAAAAAGCCTCAAGACTAGACAAGAATAGCAGGAATAGAGAGTTATGCAAATCTACTATCCACTGTATATTCTAGGGGTAGCTAAAGGAGAAAAGGAAGTTGAGCAGAGATACACACAGAGAGAGTCCACTCTGAGTCAGATTTCTTCCCCAAAATAATTCCCAAATATGTATCAGTGAATTCAGAAAGCTGAAGGAGGAAGGAAGAAAGGATGACAAGAATGAGAAAAAGAAGAAAAAAGAGAGAGAAAAAAGAAAAAGAACAGTAATAAAAGAGCAGTGAAAGGAGAGAGTTTTTTATTTATCTATTTTTTATTATTTTATTAGCTATGTGGGGGGGGGGAGAGGGAGAGAATGGATAGGGGTGGTAGGAAAAGTGAGACAAATTATTTTAGCAGTGAATAAGACACCCGGTCCCCTAGCAATGGAAAATACACTAAGAATTAATTCTGGTCAACCTGAAGTAGAGGGGGAAAGGGGTACGTGTTTATCTTGTATTGATAATAAAATAGAACAGAGTGAAAAACCTGTCCTGAAGCTTGGATGGCTTAAGATTGCCTCAGGCCCTCTGAGCAGAGGCAGCTGGTTGGCTACTTAGAAAGAAAAAAGGCCAAAGGTTTCAGAAGGGAATAAACTTAAAATGAATGACACCCCCTGGTGGGACAGGAATCTTGGTAAAGAAAGAAGCTCAGCAGGGAATCCTGCTCAGAGCAGATCTCTTGTCCTCAGGGGCTGGTTGGGGGAAAGGGGGGAGGAAGTGTGCTTCGGGAATAATAATTTAAAAGAAAAATTTTCCCTTTCTTTTTACTCTATTTTTTAACCCAAATTAAGTTATAGTCACTTCCTTGGTGTTACTGCTAGGACCCCGTATTGACTGGCCTACTAAAGGCAGAAAATTCTACAATTTCCAGTCAATGTGGTCGGAGCTCAAGCCACTAGCAGCTTCTCAGTCCGCCATCTTCCGGAAACTCCCCCTCTTATCTTATGGTCTTGTTAATATTTCCATTTTATAAATGTTTTTTTTTAAATATCTATTTATTTATTCTATTTTGTTGCTCTTGTTGTTTTATTGTTGTAATTATTATTGTTGTTATTGTTGCTGTCATCGTTGGATAGGACAGAGAGAAATGGAGAGAGGAGGGGAAAACAGAGAGGGGGAGAGAAACATAGACACCTGCAGACCTGCTTCACTGATTGTGAAGCGACGCCCCTGCAGGTGGGGAGCCGGGGCCTCGAACCGGGATCCTTAAGAAGGTCCTTGTGCTTGGCACCATATGCGCTTAACCTGCTGTGCTACCACCCAACTCCCTATAAATAATTTTTTAAATCATGCTTCTGAATAACATCCAGGGCACTGAAGAAATCAAAATACAACGTGGAAATTACTTGTACAGCAATGAAAATGAAAGGATCAACTATGAAACCTTGAGGCATATAACAAAAAGTGTCCTAAGAAGGAATTTGATAATACAGGCCCATAATAACAACTAGTAAAGATTTCAAGTAAGCTATCTAACATCACAACCGAGTGAACCAGAAAGGAGCAACAGAGATATACGAAAGTCAACAGGAGCAAGGAAATAATCAAAATCAGAGTAGACATTAATGAAATAGAAACCACAAAGACAATTCAAAAGATTAATAAAGTTAATCTGAGAGCTGGTTTTTTTGAAAGTATAAAGTAGATACATCACTGGTTAGACTCAGAAAAAGCAAAAGAGAGACAGCTATGATAAAAACAATCAAGAATGATAAAAATGGAATTACAACTGAAGGTGGGTAGATCTAAGCAATCGCACTGGGGCCCAGCCATAGCACAGTGGGTTAAGCCCATGTGGCACAAAGTGCAAGGACCTACTTAAGGATCCCGGTTAGAGGACCAGGCTCCCTACCTGCAGAGGGGTCACTTCACAGGCAGTGAAGCAGGTCTGCAGGTGTCTATCTTTCTCTTCCGCTCTCTGTCTTCCCTTCCTCTCTCCATTTCTCTCTGTCCTATCCAACAATGATGACATTAATAACAATAATAATAACTACAACAATAAGAAAAATAATCAAGTGAATATTATGAACGTTTCTATGCAAGTAAGTTGAACAACCTACATCAGATGCATGTATTTCTAGAATTATACCACCTTCCAAGCTTAACCCAAATTGAAGTAGATAAATTGAACATTTTATCCTTCAATTCAGAAAATTGGGGGCCGGTAAGTTGCACACTTGACTGAGTTCGGAAACTATCATGAGAAATGACTCAGGTTCAAGCCACTGAACCCTAGGAAGAGAGGGACTTCATGGGTGATGCAGTCAGGTTGTAGGTGCCTCTATATCTCTCTCCCTCTCTATGCCCTCACCCTCTGAATTTCTCTTTGTCCTGTTAAAATAAAGAAAGAAAAAATTAAACAAATAATAAAGAAATCAAAAATATATACTGAATTTTATAGCATAAAAACTTCATTTTAAAATAATTCACAAAATATGGTATAAATACTATTAACATTGAAATATATTCACAAATATGTTTAAATTTAAATAAGTGGTAACACATTGCATGTACATATACATACTTATGCATAAAAAATTCCAAACATGGGTGTTAGCAGGTCGATCTGTATTCCCAGCCTGTCTCTCTCTTTTCCTAGTGAGACAAGGGTCTGGTGAGGCGGGGCTCCAGGACATACTGGTGGGGTTGTCTACCCAGGGAAGTCAGATTGGCATCATGGTAGTATCTGGAACCTGGTGGCTGAAAAAAAGTGAAGGTGTAAAGCAGAACAAATTGTTGACTAATCATGAACCTGAAGGCAAGAATATTGCAGATTAAGATTTGGCGGGGAAGTAATTATGGAGGCCAGACCTTCCACCTCCTGCACCCCTTATTGGTCCTGGGTCCATACACTCAGAAGGATGAAGAAAAGGAAACTTTCAAGGGAGGAGATGGGATGTGGAATTCTGGTGGTGGGAACTGTGTGGAATTGTACCCCTCTTATCCTATGGTCTTGTCAGTATTTCCATTTTACAAATAAAAATTTTAAAAAAAACAGGGAGTCGGGCCGTAGCACAGCGGTTTGAGAGCATGTGGTGAGGAGCTCAAGTCCTGGTTTGAGCCCCCGGCTCCCCACCTGCAGGGGAGTCACTTCATGGGCGGTGAAGCGGATCTGCAGGTGTCTGTCTTTCTCTCCCCGTCTCTGTCTTCCCCTCCTTTATCCATTTCTCTCTATCCTAACAACATCAATAACAACAACAATGATGACTACAGCAGTAAAGCAACAAGGGCAGCAAAAGGGAATAATAAATAAATAATTTTTTTTTTTAAATTCTAAACTCTGAATGCAGAAGTGTAAACATCTAATTGCAGGTTTCTGTGTAATCTGTGCTTTTTTCATGTCTCTGAATCACGCAGATTTTTTTGTCAATGCTACGTGCTTCATGTTCTCACTTTAAACCATGTATATGAGTATTATCTCTCTCTGTCACACACACACACACACACACACACACACACACACACACACACACACACACACAGAGAGAGAGAGAGAGAGACCCCTTTTCAGCTGAGGTTGAAGGATTCCTTAGGTCCTGGATGGCTCCCTGCTTCCTCTTAACAAAACTTGGCAGTTGTTCCCACTCCTGTTTGTGTATGTTGTGGGAAGTGTTGGCTGTTGACTAAGAAAGAGGAAAAGGAGGAAAAGGGAGGGGAGGAAGAGGAGATGGATAGGGAGGGGTGGGACAGGGAAGAAAAGCAGAAAGCCTGGAGTCTAGCTGACTTGCTGGAAGAAAATCTGAGCAGCAGCTGCCTGGCCCTGATGCACTTCCTATGCCACGTAAACTTCTGGAAAGCTTTGTCTGGAGGTTAAAACAATAATCCCTCCTCCTCTACTCCCTCCTTCCTACCTTCACTCTCAACACTCCTGCTCTGTGTTGTTCAAGCTGCAATTCTGATTTTGAACTTTAAGTGGCACTCATTTGTATGTTTTATAAATATTTTTCAATGATCATGTTGTCATTAGCACCAAGGGGGAGGAAAAACAGCAGAAGTTACTTTCTAAACAGGCTATGGGTATATACAGAAGTATTAAATTATTATTTAAGTAGGTATATACAGAACAAAACTAGAAAGATAAACACTGCACTGAAGAAAAACACCTAGTTCAATTTCTAGCATATGTAACCAACACTTGATTGAAGTTGGCACCTTTAACTGTTATAGTATTTCCAACCTTAAAAAATTACTCATTAATGAGACTTAATATACCATGTTAAGTCTTCAAACTGCAAGAGCAATCACTAAAAGAATCACTATCTTCCACATTATGCTGCAGAGTAATATTTATTTCTATAATTGAGAGTGTGTTGTTTAGGGGAGCAAATTGGGAGAAAATCCCTCTAGCATGGGCATGAACAGGCTGTTTGTGTTGCTATTGAATCTCAGAATGTTAAGATACTACAGTGTCTCAAAAGGACAATTAAGGAATGTGAACAAAATATAGGAATGTGAGTCAGATTATAGAACTAGGTCTTTGAATTCTTAAATAGTCACTGTACTCTTATGATTAAAGTTCTTGAATATTAAGATTTTTTCCTGTAATTCATTTAACTCTATTTGCTTTGCACAGAGTTTTTATAATTAAAAGACATTCCTTGTGCTTGAAAGAATAAAATGAATTACACCACATTACTGCAAAATCAATAGAGTCCATAAAACTGTCAGCTCAATGATTCCCAAGACCCAGGCAATAGCCTGCATTTCAAGCATTACTTGATAGCCATGTTAATGACTAGGTAACCATGGAAACCATCAGGACTGTGACGTGAAACCCGTTCTCTACACCACTGCATTATGATGCATCTTAATTTCCTTTTTTAATTTTTTTATTTATAAAAGGAAACATTGACAAAATCATAGTATAAGAGGGGTACAGCTTCGCACAATTCCCACCACCAAACCTCCGTATACCAGCCTCTCCCCTGATAGCCTTCCTATTCTTTAACCCTCTGGGAGTATGGACCCAAGATCATTGTGGGATGCAGAAGGTTGAAGGTCTGGTTTCTGTAATTGCTTCCACGATGAACATGGGCGTTGACAGGTCAATCCATACTCCCAGCCTGTCTCTCTCTTTCCCTAGTGGGAAAGGGCTCTGGGGAAGCGGAGCTCCAAGGCACATTGGTGGGGTTGTCTGTCCAGGGAAGTCTAGTTGCATCCTGTTAACATCTGGAACCTGGTGGCTGGCATATTAATTTTCATGTCAAGAACATTCCTGCCAGCAAGCTCTGTGGAACAGAACTGTATAGCCTGTAAGAGGAAAGAACAAAGAAAAGGGAAGGTTATCTTTTTCAAAAAAAAAAAAAAAAGAGGATGGCCAAGAATCCACAGAGGCCCAAGAAACACAGGGGAGTTAAAGAATGACACCACCCTCAGTCAATAATATCCCCACTTCTCACTTCCAGAGCTATAAACAAACAGTAAATAGGGAGCATAAATAGCAAGGAAACAAATATCAATTTTGGAATGTTACAAAAGTCTACTTTCATTCCCATACCATGTGAAGTAGATCTGACCACTGCTGTCTGAGCCTGTTTTCATCCACTTCCCACACCCCTTCTTCATTTTCATCATCAGACATCTCTACCCAGATCCTCTATTCTCTGGGTTCTATAGGCTGATCCCACATCTTTTTAAAAATATTTATTTATTTCCTTTTGTCACCCTTGTTTTATTGTTGTAGTTATTACTGATGTCATTGCTGTTGGATAGGACAGAGAGAAACGGAGAGGGGAGGGGAAGACAGAGAAGGGGATAGAAAGGTAGACACCTGAGACCTGCTTCACCACTTACGAAGCAACTCCCCTGCAGGTGGGGAGGCCAGGGCTCGAACCGGTCTCCTTGCGATTTGCACCATCTGTGCTTAACCCTTTGCATTACTGCCTGACTCCCAACTGATCCCCACGTTTTTATCTTCTAGTACAGAACTGACACCTAAATTCAGATCCATTTGGTCACATGGTCACTGAGGTCTATTTGAACAACTCCTAAAACTCAACTGTTCTCAACATGAGCACCTTTTTTGCTTCCTCCTCAAGCTGTTACTTCTTGTTCTCTTCCTCCCTTGAATCTCATTCTAAGTGAAAGGCTCCAAATACCTTCCCACTGACCTACTAGCCCCTGTCCTCTGCCTTACCCCCATGTCCCATCCATCTACCACTAAACCATCTCTCATCAGTCTGCTCCTCTTGGTCACCATTTCTGCCAACCTTTCTTGTCCATCTTTCTCATGGGTGACTGTATCAGCCACCTAACTACTCTACCTGTCTGGGTTGGACCAGATCCTACACACTTGGAGTCAGAGGTCTCCATCTAACATATTTTCCTTCATGCCTGACTTCAAACACTTCGCTTGGCTTCTCATTTGCACTGGGCATAATGTCCAAATAATCTTAAGGAACTGTTCAAGATTTCCACAACTCTGCCCCTACCCACTCCTACTCCTTCTTAGCTTTAATCATATTTAGCTTTTTAATTGTCTCTGAATGCACTATGCTTCTTTTCAATGATCAGTTTTGCCACACACTATGCTCTAGAACACATTCTTCCTTTTCATCTATCTGATCCTCACTCAGCCTTGACTGACAAGTTGAGTATCTACATATTTTGCTGTTCTGTGTGGGTAGACAGTTCCTTGGTTGTACCCTTATTATACGCCTCACATTCATTGTGACTGGCTAATTTTTTTAAAAAAAAATTTTGTTTATAAAAAGGAAATATTGACAAAACCGTAGGATAAGAGGGGTACAACTTTGCACATTTCCCACTACAAGACCTCCATATCCCATTCCATCCCCTGATGGCTTTCCTATTCTTTAACCCTCTGGGTGTATGGACCCAAGATCATTGTGGGATGCAGAAGATGGAAGGTCTGGCTTCTGTAATTGCTTCCCCGCTGAACATGGGCCTTGACAGGTTGACCCATACTCCCAGCCTGTCTCTCTCTTTCCCTAGTGGGGAAGGGCTCTGGGGAAGCAGAGGTCCAGGATGCATTTATGGGGTTGTCTGTCCAGGGAAGTCTGGTTGGCATCATGCTAGCATCTGGGAACCTGGTGGCTGAAAAGAGAGTTAACATACAAAGCCAAACAAATTGCGAACAATCATAAACCTAAAGGCTGGAATAGTGCAGATGAAGTGTTGGGGGGGGCCCTCCATTTTGTAGATAGCTAGTATGCATATTTTAGTTATATTTCAAAGGGCTTGTAGCTAAACTAGTGTGTTTGTTTGTTTGTTTGTTTGTTTGTTTTTTGCCTGAGCCTGAAATCTGATATGCAGGTAGATCCAAGTTATTGTTTGGGGAAATGTCATGGCTGGAAAAGGACCAGAAAGCTGGATCAGGGAAGAAAGTAGCTCCCTAATATGGGAAAGAGGTATAAATATTGTTGACTGTAAACCCCATTGATTTGATGTGATCTGGGGCCCATAATTAGCTTCGGAGCCTGTGTAACCTCTGCATCCCTGTAGATCTGAGCTCACATTCTGTGGTCATGAGTAGGAACATTCCATGCTGCCCCAGTATCAACCCATCTTCCTCAGGTGTAACATAGAATATGTTGTCCATCCTCCATTTGGAGGATGGAACATTCTCTACCATTGTTGATCCAAGTTGAGGGCAAGGTCGTATGGGGGGCCCGCAAAGGGGTCTATTTTGCTGTTCCTGATAGAGATGACCAGTAACAATGGAGAGAGGGATTTATTCGGGTTCTAGGACCATCAAGTCTATTTGGGAATCTCAGGTGACTGACTGATTTTAGATAAAGACAGGACAGCAGAGAAGCAGAGAGGCAGAGAAGGAGGGAGGGAGGGAGGGAGGGAGAGAGGGAGGGAGAGAGAGAGAGAGAGAGAGGGAGAGAGACTATAACATGGGTGGCAACCAAACTGGAACCTGTGTCGCAAGCATGGCAAAGCAGCACACCGTCGACGTGAGCTATTTCATTGGCCCATGATGGGCTTTCATTTATTAAACTTCCACAGGAAATGTTGAAAATCAAACTAACAGAAGCTAGGTGCACTCAAGTTAATGATTATCAGATATACTCAAGTAAGAGGTCTTAATCTAGTAATAAGTAAAAAGTTTCCAATTATATGGACAATTCAAAACACTTAGATTGTAACTTATGAATTCATCATCTATATAGCCTCAAATAATAATGCCAAACTTGGAAAATATATTTTATTCTGTCAAAATATTCATTAATAACAAAATTTTCCATCGTAAGATTATAAATATATCAAATATTCCGAGTCTTCTGGTGTTAAAAATGTCTTAGAAAATGTGTCAAATGGGGAAAAAAATTTTGAAAAATGTTCCAGGGAGTACAGTGAATATGAATAAAATGATGTCATAGTTCAATTCATTTGACTCCCTACAGGTGGTTTCTAATGGGTGTCATTAGGAGTTTCCATTTTATAAAGTGTTGGGAACTTCAGGTATGAAGTTCTGAGTTTACTTCTTGGCAGCACATGTACCAGAGTGATATCAAATTCCATATATTTTTCTCCTCCTATCTCTCTCATTAGTAAATAAATAAAATAGAAAACCCAATTAAAAAACAAAGTTGTCATGCAGAAATATGATTCCTTATCTACTAATTAGTATGAATTATTTTGGGATGTCTTCTAAAAATAATAATCATTTATGACAATTTACATAAAGCAAAAATAATTATTTTAAATGTACATTATGATAAATTTTGACAAATATATCTAGTCATGTAAAAACTACCACAATTAAGATACAGAATGTTTATATATTCCTCAAAGGAACACATAATCACTCACCTTAATCCCCCAATTCTTGACCTCCTCCCCAGATAAACTCCAATCTACCTTTTGTCTCTCTAGATTGGCCTGTTCTATACATTTTATATAAATGCCTTTATTATTTGAATCTTTAACTAACCGTAATGTTTCCAAAGCATATTCATGTTTATCATGTATCAGCACTTCACTCCTCTTTATTGCTAAACAATATTCTATTGCATAGATATACAGCATTGATTTGGCTATTCAACAGTTGGTGAGCATTTGAATTGTTTCTATTTTATGGCTATTGCAAATCATGTTGCTGTGAACAGCTTGTACCGGGATTTCTGCTGACTTAAGTTTTCATATCTCCAGGGTATATACTTGAGGGCTTTCTTCAATGTAGTGGGGACTTAGTTTGAACTGGGTCATGCACATGGACAAGAAGCACACTATTCAAGTGAGCTATTTCATTACTACAGGATTTGTTTTTTCTTGCAGCTCTGAACATTTCCTTGATACTTGGATCTACCTGCTTCTACATTTCTGGGAAATTATCAGCTAATATTTCTTCATATAAAAATTCACTATAGCAACAAACACAATAAAATACCTGGAAATAAGCCTAATAAAAGAAGTTAAAGACTTGCATATTGAAAATTGCAAGTCACTATTCAAGAATCATCATTAAATCAATAATAAATATAAAGTATGAATAAATAGATAAATTAATGCTTTAAAAGACTTAACAGGAAGGAAGGATAGTAACAATGCTGATGAGGTTGTAGGGGCAAAAGAAGACCTCCTGTACTACTGATGGGAATGTAAATTGGCCCAACCCCTGTAGAGAGCAGCCTGGTGACCCTTAAAAGTCAAGAAATGGACCTAACCTGTGACCAGGAAATTCCTTTCCTGGGAATATATCCTAGGAAACCAAACACACGCATCCAAAAAAGATATGTGTAAACCTATATTCAGAGCAGCACAATTTGTAATAGCTAAAGCCTATAGGCAACTTGGGTGTCCGACAACAGATGAGTGACTAAGAATGCTGTGGTAAATATACCTATTCGAATACTACTCAGCTATTTAGAATGGTAAATTCACCTTCTTCACCTTTCTTAGATGTGTCTTGAAGGAATTATATTAAGTGATATAAGCAAGAAAAAGAAGAATGCATATAGGATGGTCTCACTCATGGACATATGTTGAGAAATGAGAACCTAAATTACAAGCACAAAATAGAACTTGGACTAGGTTTGGTGTATTACACCAAAGTAAGGGACTCTGAGGAGGAATGGAAGGGCTTTCAAGTCATGGACCTAGGCAGGGTTTTGCAGAACACTGAAAAAATTTAAACATGTACTGACAACTTTATTTACTTTAAACTATTAATCCCCCTAATAAAAATTCTGTCCCTTTTTTTTTGTTCTCTTTCTGGCATTCCTATACACTAGTCACCACTTCAACCTCCAGTTTCTGTTTTTCTGTGGCTTTTACTCTCTATTGTATATATAATATATATATATATTGGCTCTGATACTGTATTACATTTCTGATTTATGTTATGAGTTATTTCATAATTTATCTGAATTTTCTGGTTTTATTTTATAGATCTTATCATTTCAATGTTCATCCTTAAGGCTATGATTTGAAATCTTCTTTAGAAAGTTCATACAGCTTTGTTGAATTTTGGATTTTTATCCAAAAATTTTGGTCCATCGTTGGAGATGGCTTCCTCTGTTTTCCCATTAAGTTGGATACTCCATGAGGACCAGAGTCATGGGTACATGTTTTATTTGTTTTTTTAATAAAAAGAAAAAATATTTTGTTTTATTTTTTACAATATTTATTTATTCTAATGAAAGATACGGAGAGGGCCAGAGCACTGCTTAGTTCTGGCTGAAGGTTATGTGGCAGATTAAACCTCGGACCTCAAACCCACAGGCATCAGGGTCTTTTGCATAAATATATGCTTCCTCCCCAAGCCCAGGTCTGTGATCTAGTGGGCTTGGGTACTGGCAAATGATTCACAGTGACAAGTACCTGGCTGAGATTATATACCAAGGTTACACTGTGATAGTGTCCAGAAGTTTGAGGTCACAAGTACACAGGAGGCTGGCCTCTGGCAGGCTAAATGGCATTAATAAAGTGCCTTTCTATGTCTCCAACCAGAGGGTCTGTTACTGTGGAGACTGAAGTCCAAAATGACTATATCCACTGGGCTGCACTTGGCAAGCCACCATCATACAAGTAATGTTTCTGAGGCAACTAACACATGTTTTATGTTTATTTCCCATTCATTTTATTGAAAAGTTATAGACACAAACTCGTAACTTGATTAGGGTATTAAATTTTTATTCAGTCTGCCTCTTTCTTGTCTGATTAAAGTTTTGGTTTTTTGTTTTTATCTAAGGACCGGGGAGATAATGTATGGATATACAGAAACAACTTTCATACCTGAGCTTCCAAGGTCCCACGTTTAATCTCTAGCACCAACAAAAACCAGAGTCAAGCAGTGTTCCGATTAAAACAAATAATAATAAAATAATAAAAATAAGTTATATCTTAAACAAGTACTGCATCTTCTTATTGTCAAAATGAGAATTTCCCTTTTTTATTTTAACTGCTACCAGGGAAGGGGAGATAGAGAGGGAGAAAGATAAACACCTGTTTACCTGCTTAATCACTTGTGAAGTGTTCCCTTCTCCAGGTGAGGAACTGGGGGCTTGAACTTGGATCCTTGTGCATGATGCTATGGGTGCCTCGTCGGGTTCACCACTGCCCAATCCCTCAAACTGAGCATTTCTTTTTTTTTTCTTAGATATAGTTTTTATTTTTTGTTTGTTTTTCTTATTTATAAGAAGGAAACATTGACAAAACCATAGGATAAGAGGGGTACAACTCCACACAATTCCCACCACCAGAACTCCGTATCCCATCCCCTCCCTGATAGCTTTCCTATTCTTTAACCCTCCGGAAGTATGGATCCAAGGTCATTGTGGGATGCAGAAGGTGGAAGGTCTGGCTTCTGTAATTGCTTCCCCACTGAACATGTGCATTGACAGGTCAATCCATACTCCCAGCCTGTCCCTCTCTTTCCCTAGTGGGGCGTGGCTCTGGAGAAGTGGAGCTCTAGGACACATTGGTGGGATTGTCTGTCCAGGGAAGTCTGGTGGGCATCAGGGTAGCATCCGGAACCTGGTGGCTGAAAAGAGAGTTAACATACAAAGCCAAACAAATTGTAGATCAATCATGAATTTAACGGCTGAAATAGTGCAGATGAAGAGTTGGGGGGGGGGGGAGTCCTCCATTTTGTAGATAGCTAGTAGGACTATTTTAGTTATATTCCAAAGGGCCTGTGGCTACACTAGTTTTTTTTTCCCTGAGCCTAAAATCTGATATACAGGTGGATCCAAGTTATTGTCTGGGGAGATGATATCATGGCTGAAAAAGGAACAGAATGCTGGATCAGGGAAAGGGGTATAAATACTGTTGACTGTAAACCCCTTCTATTTGATTTGGTCTGGGGCCCATATTCAGCTTAGGAGCCTATGTGACCTCTGCATCCCTGCAGATCTGAGCTCACATTCTGTGGTCATGAGTAGGAACATTCCAAGCAGCCCCAATATCAGGACCCATCTTCCTCAGGTGTAGCATAGAGTATGTTGCCCATCCTCCCTTAGGAGGATGGAACATTCTCTACCGTTGTTGATCCAGGTTGAGGGCAAGGTCCTATGGGGGGGCCCACAAAGGGGTCTGTTTTGTTATTTCTGCAAACTGAGCATTTCTTTATTTTTTAGTGAGTGTGTTTTTCTGTGTCCTCAAAGCCAGGGTGTTGAATTTTTGGCAGTGGCTATGAAAACTTGTGTGAGGTCCAAGCCTGTTTTTATAAGGACTTTTTTTTGTATGTTGTGGTTTCACTGTTTCTATGGAGGTAAAGAAAAACAGACCTTGCGGGAGTCAGGCTGTAGCGCAGTGGGTTAAGCGCAGGTGGCGCAAAGCACAAGGACCAGCATAAGGATCCTGGTTCGAGCCCCGGCTCCCCACCTGCAGGGGAGTCACTTCACAGGCGGTGAAGTAGGTCTGCAGCTGTCTATCTTTCTCTCTCCTCCTCTCTGTCTTCCCCTCCTCTCTCCATTTCTCTCTGTCCTATCCAACAACAACAACAATAATAATAACTACAACAATAAAAACAACAAGGGCAACAAAAGGGAATAAATAAATAAAAATAATAAATAAATAAAAAGAAAAACAGACCCTGCTAGTTGTTCATCTAGGCCTTGCCCCTTTCTAACATTTTGTACTGGACACTCTCTAGTTTTAGTTACTCTAGGGAGTGTACAGTATGGTTTCATTGTGGATTTGCATTTTATTTTATTTTACTTTATTTTATTTTACTGAAGAAATTTTCTTTTTACAAGACTATTGTTCTCAGAGGAATATTCTCTTACAGCTCCTTAATTTGCATTTTCTTAATGACTAATGATGTTAAGCATATTTCATTTGTTTGTATTTCCAGTATCATATCTGATGAAATATCCAAATTTTTTTGTGTGTGTTAACATTAGATTGTATACATTCTTGCTATAGTGTGTATTTTAAAAGTTGGTATTTTTACTATAGTGTTTTGAGAAGTCTTTATGTATTTGGGATATATATATATATATATATATATATATTTCTGTCAGTCTGTCTAATCTTGTCATGTTTTAACAGTGTGTCTTACAGAACAATAGTTTTAAGATAAAATTAATTGGGCTTGCATAACAGCTCACTTGGATACCACAATATAGGGTCAAGTACAGCCCTCACTACAATGAAGGAAGCTCTAAGTGATGCAGTGGTTTTCTTTTTGTTTCCCTCTTTCATTTTAAATAATCCACCTGGAGTGGTGAAGTGCCAGCAACAACAACAAAGAAAGATACAATGTATCAAATTTATAAGAGATTGTACTTTTCATACATATTTATATTCTGTGATTTATTTGTTATATGTTCTATTTTGTTTCTTCCACATCACACTATAGTGCAGTGATAAGGGCACAGATTTTTTATCTTATTCTCAATATTTACTATAGTGCCTAAAATACAGTAGACATTCACTAAATATTTGAAGAGTTAATTAGTAAATGAATCTCAGAATTTATACTAAAGATATAATAAACAATTTGAAGAAAAAGGAAAATACTCAATAGATAGTCACAAATTTGTTACTGGGTAAATGTGGTGTTGTTTATTAATATAGAATAAATTTGCTTATACTTTATGACTCTATATTATTAGGTGCAAGCAAATTTGCATTATTTAGTCATGATGAATTGAACATGTCATATTTCTGATGGTCCCTCTTTACCCTTAATAGTGAATTTTTTATAATCACAAAAAACAGCATAATTCCTTGGTCAAACACAAGAAATGAAATTTTTTTCTTGATTGGGTAGATTAATGGTTTACTGTCACCAGTAAAATATAGTTTGTAAAAGTATAACATTTTTTAGTTTTCCACATAACAATTCAACCCCCTCTGTGTCTTCCTCTGCTATCATGTTCCAGGACCTGAAACTTCCCCTGAGCCCAAAGTCTTTTTTCCCCCCTCTTAAATACTTTTTACATTAGAAAACATTTTAACCTAATTTCCTCAAATACTGCATACTATGGTTCAGGCTCTGTACTGCTGAATCATTTCAGAAAGTCAATAGAATGAAGACTTTTGTAAATCACCTTGGCATTTCAGTTGTAGCAGATGGGATAGGTGTTAGTTGACTACTTAAATATAAAATAATTGTCTGTCTCTACCCACCCCCCATAGTGAAGGGGGAAAATAGATCGAATGTCTCGAACTTTTTCCTATGGTCCTATTTTTCTTCCTTTCCTTCCTTACACACACACACACACACACACACACACACACACACTTATTACTATGTCCACGTATCCCTCCCTTTTCTATCTTCTCTCCAGGTCCTGATGGAGTTGAAGTTCAGAGCCTTCTACTCATTTTCCTCCTATAACCAATTCCCCCAGGAGTATGGATCAAACTTCTTTTTGGGGTGAAGAAGGTAGGAGTTCTGGCTTCCATAATTGCTTCTCCGCTGGACATGGGTGTTGGCAGTTCAATCCATACATACCCCCAACCTGGTAGGTATCTGGAGAGACAAGGTTCCAGGACATAATGGTAAGGTCGTCTGCTCAGGGAAGTCAGAATAGAGTCATAATAGCGTCTGTGACTTGGTAACTGAAAAGTGGTAAGATAAATAAATTTTTAAAAAGCAGGACAAAATGATTAATGAATAAGAACCAAAAAAGTACAAACAGGGTAGACGAGAATAGGGATTTTAAGATGGAAAGAATCTAGAAAGTCCATTTTAGTCATGTTCGTAGGGCACCGTGGCTATAGTAGTTTTTGCTTGGGTTTGATGGCTAACGTGAAGTTGTACAAAAATATTGTCTGAGAAGATGCCGTAAGAGTAAAGGGCTAGGAAGTTTGATTAGGGCCAAGAAAAAAGCTCTCAATCTTGAAAAAAATCTATGAATATAATTAATTGTTTACCCCTATCCACCTGATCCAGGGCACATATATATTTATATTTAGCACAAAAGCCTGTGTAACTCTGAGCCCCTGTTGGTCTGAGCTAGCAGTTCATGGCCACAGCTGGGAACATGCAGGCTGCACTCATTTCAGGACCAGTCTTCTTCAAGTGCCAGGATAGAATGACCCAGCCTCTCCTCTGACAGTTGGGCAGCCCCTCCCATTGCTGCTTTGTAGTGAGGGCAAGGTCTTGGGAAGACTTGCGGGAGAGTTATGATGATGTTCTGATGGAAGTGACCAGTGATGGAATCACAGAATATATTCAAAGAAGAAAATAACTATAGGATAAGAGGAAACATGTTAAAAAGGGAGAGGGGCTTGGGCAGTAGCTCAGCGGGCTAAGTGCACATAGCCCAAGAACCAGCTGTAAGGATCTGGATTCCAACCCCTGGATCCCCACCTGCAAGGGCATCGTCTCACAATAACTTGGATCCACCTGCATATCAGATGTTGGGCTCAGGGGAAAAATATAGTATAGTTATGGACCCTTTGGAATATAACTAAAATGGGACTATCTGCAAAACGGAGACCCCCCAAAACTTCATCTGAACTATTCCAGCCTTTAGGTTCATGATTAGTCAACAATTTGTTTGGCTTTATATGTTAACTCTCTTTTCAGCCACCAGGTTCCAAATGCTACTGTGATGCCAACTGGACTTCCCTGGGCAGACGACCCCACCAATGTGTCCTGAAGCTCTGATTCCCTGCCCCACTAGGGAAAGAGAGAGAGACAGGCTGGGAGTATGGACCGATCTGTCAATGTCCATGTTCAGAGGGAGAAGCAATTACAGAAGCCAGACCTTCCACCTTCTGCACCTCATAATGTCCCTTGGTCCATGCTCTCAGAGGTATAAAGAATAGGAAAGTTATCAGGGGACGGGATGGGATGTGGAGTTCTGGTGGTGGGAATTGTGGAGTTGTACCCCTCTTATCCTATGTTCTTGTCAGTGTTTCCTTTTTATAAATAAAAATTATATATATATATATAGAGAGAGAGAGAGGAATAGAGCGAGAGCGAGAGAGAGAGAGAGACTAATCTCTTTGATAGGACATTTAGGAGATTATTTGAAAAAGAGGCATTGAGGTTCATATATATGGGTAAGGGAAGATTCCAAGTAAAAATAACAGGGCACAAATCCTGAGGTAGGGTAATTGTATCTGCTACAACCAGATCTCCTTTTATCCCTTTTGCTATTTCTGTGCATCTGCTACCCAACTTCCAGCAATTTGCTTCTAATGACAAACACCGGTTAGTTTTCTCTCTTGGGGGAATTGAAGTTGTTTCATTCAGCTGTGCAGAAAGCTAGACGACCTAAGAGTTTATGCTCTCCAGGGAGTTGCCACAGAAAGCAACTGATTGTTTTTAAGATAACAAATCCCAACTCTCTTCTCTACAGGGAAAACAAGTTGGTATTTCAGAGTTCTCTTCAAGTCCAGGCTGAGGAGATGGTGCAATGGTAGAGAGCAGGATTTGTATACTTAAGGTTTAGAGTTTGATCCTTAGGCATCATATCTGTCAGACTGGTGCTCTAGTTCTCAACATTATTAATAATTATAATACATAAATGAAAAGATTTGGGGCAGTCAGTGATGCACCTGATTAAGTGTATACATAGTACTGAGGGCAAGGACCCTTGTGAAGATCCAGGTTTGAGCCCCCAGCTCCTCACCTGCAGGGGGAGACACTTTAAAAGTGGTGAAGCAGGTCTGTGGGTGTTTATCTTTTTCTCTCCCTATCTCCCCTCCTTTCTCAATTTCTCTCTGTCCTATCCAGTAAAATGGGGAAAAATGGATGCCAGGAGCAGTGGAGTCATAGCACAGGCTCAGAGCTCCAGCGATAACCCTGGAGACAAGAAAAATAAAAGGAAGGAAGGAAGGAAGGAAGGAAGGAAGGAAGGAAGGAAGGAAGGAAGGAAGGAAGGGAGGGAGGGAGGGAGGGAGGGAGGAAGGAAGGAAGGAAGGAAGGAAGGAAGGAAGGAAGGAAGGAAGGAAGGAAGGAAGGAAGGAGGAAAAGTTCAGGTTAGGTTTCACCTCTTTGTCTGACATCTTGCTCTTGTGTGGCTTCTTTTCCTTTCCTGCTCTGCCTCATCTACTTCTTTACTGGTTTCCCTTGGAAATATTTTCCTAATAAATCACTTGCATAGGAAATTTTATTTCAGGTCTGCTTTTTAGCAAACATGAGCAGAGACAGGAAGCTAGTTGGGAGGTCGTCTGTGAAACACAGGAATGTTCCACTTTCAGGTCCATGATCTTAGATAGTTTGTCTAGTTAGTTCCCAGAAACCATACAGATAACAAGACAAATATATATGTGTATATATAGAGAGAGGGGGGAGGAGAGGGAGAGGGAGAGATATGATCCAGATATAGTTAGATATTTAACTTAAGTAAGAATGTTTTTAGGGAGGTGGCTCAGAAATAGAGTGCCCACCTCATACACATAAGGTTCTGGGTTCAATCCCCATTGAAGTCAATTAAGGGTCCACAGAAAATCTAATTCTGTTACACCAGTGTTTTTTTTTTTTTTTTCCATGAAGGAAACGTGCATTATTGCTTTTGGATCAAAGGTTAATTACGTTAACTTGAATCAACCTCTAACCTCTTCTAGAATATTATGTTTCTGTACAGGTCAAGTGGGAGCAAGCTAGGAAGAGATGGACTTGGGGGGAGGGGGTTATAGAACACTCCAACTCTTTCACCTCCAGGACCATGACATCTCAGACTTCCGCCTAGATTCTAGAGCAAAGTCCAGGATAAATCGTAACTATTATTCATTATTTGGAGAGGGCAAGGTCAAAAATATTTGAATCCCTGAAGCTGCCCTTTTGTTTCCAGATTCAGATTTAGCATATTAACTGCTTCAGCGAAGTTCAACTCAATTTATCAATCTTAGATTCTCTCCTCCCCTTACCCATCAGGACCATGTCAAATGACAGAGTCCTTTTGGGACACAGTTTAAGCCTCCCTTTCTTTTTTTGTATCCATTCTCTACTTTCAGGATGTTCTTGTAGCTTCCTGAAAGCCACTATTACGGGAAAACAGGGTTTAGGATATGAAAACTCAGTTCTTCCAGTCAAGTTGCTGTGGATGAATCCTTCAGGTAATTTGGTAACTGTTTTGTCAGTGGAGAGATTTCTAGATGTTAGGGTCAAAGTATAGCTTTCTGAAGTCTATATTAAATTCTCTGCTTCAGCTTGCCTAGTTTCAGGGGGGGGAAAGGTCAGTTACAGTGCTTAATATAAACAGGTCAAAATATTGGGAGAAAATAACAAGAAATGTTAGTTCAGAAGTTTACAGCCATATATTTGAAACATTTTAAGATTCATTCTAGTTCATGGACACACACACACACACACATATATATATATATATATATATATGTATATATATATATATATATATATATACATATACATCATATACATATATTAAGGAAAACTTTTAAAAAAAAAGATTAGGGGAATTTGGAGAAAGAGATCACAGGCTAGGGTGACTGACCTGCCCACGGTGCAGCCCCATCACTGCAGAGGTACTAGGTGAAGTGCCAGTGACAGGGCATCTCTGTCTTTGTCTATCCAAATAAAAAATCCAACTCAGAACAGTGAAGTCTAGCAGGCACAAGACCCAAATGAGACAGAGAGAGAGAGAGAGAGGGAGAGAGAGAGAAAGAAAGAGAGAATATTCCTTCAGTTAAAAAGAGGTGTAAAATAAACACTTTTAATAAGTTACCAATAAAATTCTTAATACAATTATGTAAACTAAAAAGACTTAGTCTAAAACATTTTAATATACTCAACTGATATACGTCTTTGTCTTAATTTTAGATTAAGGACAATGAATGCCTCCATGAACTCAACTCAGAAGGACGAGGTGATAGGATTCTCCTTTGAGAAAGGGCTATTACTAGATCAGAGTATGTGAACAAGTTCTCTTCAGTTGAACAAATTTAGCTATGGGCAGATAGACAGTGTAAACAGTTAATTGGATTTATAGCTTTTTTTTTTTCAAGATTGGGAGTTCTTCTTGGCCCTAATACAACATTCTAGACCTTTTCTCCACTTTTTTTCTTTTCTTATTTATTTTTTCGTTTCATTTATTTTTTATTTTTATTTATACAATGGAAATACTGACAAGATTGTAGGATAAGAAGGGTACTTTTCCACACAATACCCACCTCCAGAGCTCCATATCCAATCCCTTCCCATGACTTTACTAGCTTTTGCCTGCATCTGACATCTAATATGCAGGTGGACCGAGGTTATTGTCTGGGTAGATGGTGCCATAGTATATATAAATATTTATATAAATTATAAATTATATAATGTATAATTTATATTATAATATAATAATATAGTATTATAATTTATATAATATAGAAATATATTATCAATATATAAATATTATTAACAGAAGCATTTTATTTAGTCTCCATAGTTTGGGTATATTTCACTTCTCTCCAGTTAAAAGAAGGAAAGGATTTAAAATAAAGGGAAAAAACTAGTACATGGGCTAGAAGGGGCTATACTTGTTAATCATGGAGAGGTCAGTAGGTTTATTTTGTGGGTAAATAGAATTTTTCAAATCCTGACAAGGAGTACCTCTCCAAGTCTCAGAGACTTACTCTTTCATAAGCAATGTATTTCCACATAAATAATTTGGCAAGTCTCTGAATTTAACCTATATAATAATTTAAGAGGTAATAGGGATCTGACTGTAATTGATTTCTGACCACAAGAAAGGAAATTCAAGGCTGAAAAGTCTCTGGTCCTCTAACCACACTAAATGGAAATGTTAAAACCCTAAATTTTTTGTTTCCTTTTTGAAATTTCAGCAGCACAGTTCACCATAATACTCAGTGTACACTCTGTCCTCATACTTCACAAATGGCCTTTAGCATTATATTTTCTATAGGCACTCATGCTGAGTAAATACAGTAATAATTTAAGTAACTGTTTCACCAACAACTACCAAAGATTATTATCCTGTCAACATGTAACAGTAAATAAATCCTCATTTGTTTCCAAGCCAAGTGGGTTAAATATCTAATCTAATGGGTCAGAGACTGATATCAGTAAAGGACTTTTTATTTTTTTATTATTTATTTTCCCTTTTGTTGTCCTTGGTGTGTTTTTATTGTTGTTGTAGTTATTATTATTGTTGTTGTTGGATAGTACAGAGAGAAATAGAGAGAGGATGGGAAGACAGAGAGGGGGAGAGAAAGATGGACACCTGCAGACCTGCTTCACCGCCTGTGAAACGACTATCATGCAGATGGGGAGCCGGGGGCTCGAACCAGGATCCTTATGCTGGTCCTTATGCTTGGTGCCACGTGTGCTTAACCTGCTGCACTACCGCCCGACTCCCTGTAAAGGGCTTTTGAGAAATTATTCCACCAGACACACACTCCTTAAGTAGTTGAGGAAAGTAGAAGGAAGGTCTTTAGATAAAGGTCAAAGTAACCCCAAGTTTAGCATTATCCACCAGAAGTAGGAGTAAACATTTGTACTGGAACCTAAAAGACAATATGGTACATGTGGTAAAACAGCAACTGAACACTTTTGATGAATACTGCAGCATTTCTTTTCTCTCCAGATGTACTAGCAGAAAAGAACCTCAAGTTATTTTTCAGTAAAAATATGGGGAACACCAAGTAAACCAGCCAGTGTATAGTAGGAAAACCATCAGTAAGTCTTCCACCTAACCCTACACCTTAGTTAAGAGCTTGAGGTGTGGTTCTGGGTGGTAAATTAAAAATTCAGGTTTGGTAATACTGAGGCTGTGGTTGCCATGTCAACAGGCACTGTGCTCCTCTGGGCAAACTGTCCTTAAGTCTCGGGCCCAACTTACTCACCATAGTGAACTTTGAGTGAAAGAGGAAACAATAGCTGTGGGAAGACTCCTCTTTTAGCATCTCAAGATAATGAACTACCAGCTGTTGTCATATTGAGAGAGGCATTGCTTTGTGTGAAAAAATTTGTCCATCACAATGAGTTGGTCAGATATGATTCCTTACCACTGTTTCATTTTACAGCTTATCCTCTCTATTCTCTTCATCACACTAGCAACATACATGGCCTTTTAAGTTTGGAAACAATGTTAGACATATTAAGTCTGGATCCTCTATATAAAAGGTTCTCAAGCCCAACTGACATCTGCAATTTCAGAAGAAAAGAACAAAGAACATAAGAAAAGGGGAGCATTCCTGTAGTTCATTACCATAATTTTTACACTGACTTGCTAATTCTGATTTTGCTCATAGAACTAACATCTCCACACCAGCTGACATAGAGGCAGGCAGGCAATACAATGATACAACAAATTTCTTGTCTCTGCCTCTATATTTTTGTCATTATTTACCTAAAAATTTCTTGTTTTGTACAAGTTTTGTAAGTAACCCCTGATACAAATACCCATTACTATGTGGTAGATATTGTGCTAACTAACCCACACCACAGGCCTATGAGGTAGGTATCATTATTATGCTGGTTTGAGCTAAGAGGAAATGGAGCCTAAAAGGTTTTGTCCACAGCACTAAATAATTAACAATAGTAAGGTTGAGGGTTGGGGAGATCACATGATTTGTATACAAAAGACTTTCATACCTGAGGCTCTGAGGTTCCTGGTTCAGTCCCCAGCACCACCATAAGACAGAGCTAAATAGTGCTCTAATTTTTCTCTTTGTATCTCATTAAAATTAAGTATTTGAAGTAAATAAAATTATTTTTAAAAAACCTAAAAAATAGTAAGGCTGAAATTCAAATCCATGCCATTTGTCCCCCATATAGGCTGTCTCAATTTCTAGGCCATTCCCTGGTAGAAAGATAATGTAACACTTTTTGTAGTTGTATAGTGTTAGTTCTTTAAGTTTTGGTGGATTCTCTCCACTTGGTGACTTCAGTTTTCCCTTAGTTTAACAAAACATGCTCCAAGGTTGTAACCTAATGTCAAATTAAGACAACCAAGATTCATCCTATTTCTTAAATAAAGTACAACAATTGTATTGTAGAATGTTTTACACACCTGAAAATAATGTTCTTGTTTTATCTACTTTTACATATTTTTAGAGAAACACTTCTTAGAAAAATCATGTGAGCTTGAAAGAATCATGGTGAGATAAGTGAGATAAGCCAGAAAGAGAAGTATGAATATGGGATGATCACACTCATGGGAAGAGCTTTATAAACAAGAAGAGGAAGGAAAAACACAAAGTAAAACTTGGACTGGTTTGGTGTATTGCACCAAAGCAAAGAATTTTGGGGAAGAGGGAAAGGGAGAGGGGTAGGTAGAGGTAGCAGTTACAGTTCGTAGTACACAATGACGGAAAATGTCTTAAGTGGAGGTAAAAGTGTTTTGCAAACACCTGCCATATGGTGGGAGAAGGGAAGTCTACCCATGTGCCAAGAATTGTGTAGGAAATTATTAATGTCCCAATACAAATTATGTACACACATATGTTTCCATGTACATACTTTATAATGGTACTAAACTGATCCGTGACTAGCTAGAAACTAGTCAGTCTAATAAAAATAGCCAAACCAGTTGTATATCAACTTAGATGAAAATAAAATGCTTGTTTCCCAGCCTGGGTGTATGGATGGACCTACAATACCCATGTCCAGCAGAGAAGAAACTACAGAAGTCAGACCTTCTACTTTCTGCACCCCAAAGTATTTTTTATTTCTTTATTGGGGCATTAATGTTTTACAGTCTTAAGTAAATACAACAGTTTGTACATGCATAAAATTACTCAGTTTTCCACACAACAATACAACACCCACTAGGTCCTCTGCCATCATGTTCTGGGACCTGAACTCCCACCCCCAGACTCTTTTACTTTGGTGCAATATACCAACTCCAGTCCAAGTTTTGCTTAGTATTTTCTCTTCTGATCTTGTTTTTCAACTTCTGCCAGTGAATAAGATCATCCCATTTTCATCTTTCTGTTTTTATTTATTTCACTTAACATCATTTCTTCAAGCTCCATCCAAGAGGGGTGAAAATGGTGAAATCACCATTTTTAATAGCTGAGTAGTATTCCATTGTATAATATATACCCAAAATAATTTTGATCCATACTCCCAGTGGAAGAGAAATAATAGCAGAAGATGACCAGAGGTCTCTGAAATCCAACTCCACCAAGATCCAGAGAGAGAAGAGGAAAAAGGGAGGGGCATTTGGATATATTAATAGATGTATGTGTGACTTGGAATGGAAGAAAAGATGGGACCATAAAATAAAAGGGAGGCAAATGTACACAAATATAGTTTTAGAAATAATAGTGAACTCATATCTGCAACCTTATGAGAACTGCTTTAGCTGCTGGAGGGAATGGGGATACAGAACTCTGATGGTGGGAACAATGCAAAGTTGTACCCGTTATCTTATAATTTCATAAATCAGTATTAAATCACTATTTTTTAAATCCTTATTTCCTTAGAACCTGGTAAAAGACATCATTGGCATTTTCTAGGCTAGCATAGAAGCCTAATAAATTGCAAGACAATTTAAAAGGCATCTTACCTTTTTTTTTTTCAATAAATCATAGTTGTTTTAAACATAACTGAGGGGAAAGAGAAGCTCGGTACCACCTGAGGAAGTCAGTCACTGTTTCCCTTGTCTAAGAGGGAGGAAGACAAAGGAAGGGCACCCAGAAGTTGCAATAGGTGTGGGTGTGGCTTAGAAAGTAAGGGAAGACAAACCTTAGAAGTGAATAAAAATGAGCATCAGCTTTCACATGAGATCATTCACCTTTGCCCAAATGGCTCACATGCTTCTATGGTGTATGGCTTTTCAATTGCCTGATTAAAAGTTTAAAATATTAGGTAGTTGGAGGTCAGGTGGTAGCGCAGAGGGTTAAGTGCACATGGCACCAAGTGCAGGGACCAGCTCAAAGATCCTGGTTCAAACCCTCAGCTCCCCACCTGCAAGGGGGTCACTTCACAAGCAGTGAAGCAGGTCTGCAAGTGTCTATCTTTCTCTCCCCCCTTCTGTCTTCCCCTTCCTTCTTGATTTCTTTCTGTCCTATCCAACAACAACAACAACACCAATAACAACAACAATAATAACCACAACAAAGATAAAACAAGGACAACAAAAGGGAAAATAAATAAATAAATATTTCAAAATAATATTAGCTAGTGTGTGGAAAATCCTGCAAGGAACACTTAAATTTAGGGGAGAAAGGCCTCTAATCCTTTTTCCAACTATGACACCATCACCTCTTATCTTTGGTCCACTTGCATATTACAGGCAAACACTAATAAAGTCATAGGCCACTTGGATTCTAACTAAAATAGACCTATCAGCTTTCTCCAAAATGGAAACTATAAATCTTCATCTGCAATATTCTTGCCTTTAGGTTCATGATTAGTCAACAATTCATTCTGTTTTATATCTTAAGTCTTTTTCAGCCACTATGCTCCAGATGCTACCAGGATGCCAACCATACTTCCCTGGGCAGATGACCCCACCAATGTGACCTGGAGCCTCACCTTCCCAGAACTTTGCCCCATTAGGGAAAGAGAAAGGCTGGGAGTATGTTTTTACCTGCCAATGCCCATGTTCAGCATAGAATCAATTACAGAAGCCAGACCTTCCACCTTCTAGACCCCATAATGATTCTGGATCCATACTCCCAGAGGGATAAAGAATAAGAAAGCTCTCAAGGGAGGGGATGGGACACAGAGTGCTGATGATAGGAACTGAGTGGAATTGTACCCCTCTTATTCTATGGTCTTGTCAATATTTCCATTTTATAAACAAAAATTTAAAAAACAAAGGAATTAATAATTAATCTGAGGCTTATACATACAAAAATGTCATGAGACATATATTCAATGGAATGCTACTCAGCAATTTAAAAAAGTATGTTCTTTGGCACTAAATGAATGGTTGGGATTTTCAGTGATTATGATGTGAAGAAAGAAAGGAAATGGAGAACTATGGGATTGTTTCACTCAAAAGTGGAACATTTGGGAGGGAGGGGAAGATGGCGGACTGAGAAGCTGTAACAGCGTGTTCTCTGATCACATCTTCTGGAAACGGTAGGATTTTCTGCCTTTAGCAGGCCTGTCAATTAGGGGTGACACCAAAGAGGTGATTATAATTTAATTTGGGTTAAGAATTAGAGTAATGGTGACACGGACTAGCGGGGCTCCAGACTTCCCAGGTGGCGCCATGCAAGGCGAGTGCGCAGGGCATTGTCCTCCGCCCAGGAAGGCGGCTCCTCTGCCTGTTGCACAGCGCTGCTGGGTGGTGGGCAGAGGACCCAGAGAGAGCACTTTAGCTCGGGGGCTTTCTTTTGGGAGTCTCCAGGGACCACCGCGACCCTGAGGGCGGATCCAAAGACTTCTTGAGTATAGCTCTCATTGGATCAAAGGACTTGGAGCTAGTTTTCATTTTCAAGAAATCCTTTTAAAAAGTCTGGGGGGGGGGGTTTCCTGGAAGATGGCAGGTGAAGAAGCTGCTAGCCACTGAGCTCTAAACAAATTCCCTGGAAACAATAGGATTTTCTGCCATTAGCAGGCCGGCCAATAAGGTGTCATAGCGGTGACAAAGAGATGACTATAACTTAATTTGGGCTAAGAATTAGAGTAGGGGAAAATTCTTTTTTCTTCCTTTTAATTTTCAAGCATACATCCTTCCCGCCCCACCCCCCATAAGCAGTCCCTGGGGACCAGCTCCTAGCAGGATACCCCATACCACCAAACAGGGTGTTTGTTTTTTTTTTTTTTTTTGTATTCACTGATACACATTTGGGAAGTTCCTTGCACTGCTCTTTAATTATAACTTTTTTTCTTATCTTCTCCCTTTTCTCTCTCTTGTCTCTCTCTCTCTTTTTTTTTATCTTGTCATACACTTCTTCTTTCTTCTTTGCCTTTCTGAATTTGTAAATTACTTTGGGGAAGAAATCTGACTCAGAGTGGACTCTCTATGTGTGTATCTCTGCTCTAATTCCCTTTCCCCTCTTGTTACCCCTAGAATATACAGTGGATAGTATATTTGCATAACTGTCTATTCTTGCTATCCTCTCTTTCTTTTCTCATTCTTCACTGGGATTTGGTTACTAATTTTTCACGGACTGGAAAAATTGTTTGGCTAACTGGTAACGATTAAACTACTTCAATATTTACTTCAGTTGCTACTGTAAATCCTGAGGTTGGTGAGTGCAATTGTCATAAAGGTATTTAGTACAGTGTTACGTGTACTCAAGACACAACAACTGAGGAACAACAGAGCATAAAAAAGAGAAACACATAAATTAAAAAATGGGTAGATTAAAAACAAATAAAACTGCTACTCCAATGAATGAAGACAAGAGCCCAGAAGAAACTACAAATCAGCCAGACGTAACCATAGATAAGAAAAGTATGCAAGCAATAATAAACTTATTAATCACAGAAATGAAAACAAAATTGGAGGAAAGGAATGGCAGTATTAGGGAAACAACAGTTGAGACCCCCAAGGAAAATACTGATTATCTTGAGGCAATTAGAGAACTGAAAGCTGAAAAAGCTGTAATGAAGAATTAGTTGTAATGAAGAAATAGCTGTAATGGGAAAAGCAGACTAACAGAAGCAGAAAACAGAATTAGTAAGAAAGAGGATGAGTTAGATAAAACAAAGAAAGTGGTGAAAGAGCCTAAAAAGAGATTGAGAGACACTGAAAACAACAACAGAGACATATGGAATGATATCAAAAAGAAGTAACATTCGTATAATTGGCCTGCCAGAGGAAGAAAGAGAGGAAGGGGAAGCAAACATTCTACAGGAAATAATACAAGAAAACTTCCCAGACCTAAATAAGAGAAAGGATATCAAGGTTCAAGAGGCCCAGAGAGTACCAAACAGAATCAACCCAGACCTGAAGACACCAAGACACATCATAGTCACAATGAGAAGAAGTAAGGATAAAGAAAGGATCCTAAAGGCTGCAAGAGAGAAACAAAAGTCACATACAAGGGAAAAACCAATAGGATTATCTGCAGACTTCTCCACTCAAACTCTAAAATCCAGAAGGGAGTGGCAAGATATCTATCGAGCCCTGAATGAAAAAGGGTTTCAACCAAGGATAATATATCCTGCTAGACTGTCATTCAAACTAGATGGAGGGATCAAAACCTTCTTAGACAAACAACAGTTAAAGGAGGCAACCATCACCAAGCCAGCCCTGAAAGAGGTACTAAAAGACCTCTTATAAACAAGAACATCACTATAATACTTGCAATATATCAGAGTAAACAATTTTTTTAGAACAATGGCACTACAATACATTAAATCCATAATATCAATAAATGTCAATGGCTTAAACTCACCCATCAAAAGGCACAGGGTGGGGGGATGGATCAGAAAACATAACCCAACCATATGCTGCTTGCAAGAATCCCATCTGTCACAACAAGATAAACACAGACTTAAAGTGAAAGGATGGAAAACTATCATACAGGCTAACAGACCACAAAAAAGGGCAGGAACAGCCATTCTCATCTCAGACACGATAGATTTTAATTAAATAAAATAATAAGAGATAGGCAAGGACATTACATAATGATTAGAGGATCAATCAGCCAAGAAGACTTAACAATTATTGACATCTATGCACCCAATGAGGGACCATCTAAATACATTAAGCATCTACTGAAAGAATTTCAAAAATACATCAATAGTAATACAATAATAGTGGGAGACTTCAATACCCCACTCGCACACTTAGACAGATCAACAAAGCAGAGAACCAATAAAGATACAGGAGAATTGAATGAAGAGATTGACAGACTAAACCTCTTGGACATTTTCAGACTCCTCCACCCCCAAAAAATTGGAATACACCTTCTTTTCAAATCCACATAACACATACTCAAGGATAGACCACATGTTAGGCCACAAAGACAGCATCAATAAATTCAAGAGCGTTGAAATCATCCCAAGTATCTTCTCAGACCACAGTGGAGTAAAACTAACATTTAACAACAAACAGAAAATTATTAAAAGACATAGAATTTGGAAACTAAACAACATGGTCCTTAAGAACCACTGGGTCAGAGACTCACTCAAGCAGGAAATTCAAATGTTCCTGGAAACTAATGAAAATGAAGACACAACCTATCAAAATATTTGGGACACAGCTAAAGCAGTACTGAGAGGGAAACTTATATCCATACAGTCACATATTAAATACCAAGAAGAAGCCCAAATGAACGACCTTACTGCACACCTCAAGGACTTAGAGGAAGAGGAACAAAGGAACCCTAAAGCAACCAGAAGGACAGAAATCACTAAAGTTAGAGCAGAAATAAACAACATTGAAAATAAAAGAACCATACAAAAGATCAATGAAGCCAAATTTTGGTTCTTTGAAAGATTAAACAAAATTGACAAACCCCTAGCCAGACTCACCAAACAAAAAAGAGCGAAGACTCAAATTAATAGAATTTTAAACGATGCAGGAGATATCACAACTGACACCACAGAAATCCAGAGAATCCTGCGAAACTTCTATAAAGAACTATATACCACCAAGCTAGAGAATCTGGAAGAAATGGAACAGTTCCTAGAAACCTATGCACTTCCAAAACTGAACCAAGAAGAACTACAAAATCTAAATGCACCAATCACAGACAAAGAAATTGAAACCGTTATTAAGAATCTCCCCAACAACAAAAGTCCTGGACCAGATGGCTTCACAAACGAATTCTACAAAACTTTCAGGAAACAGTTAATACCCATACTTCTTAAGCTATTCCATAAGATTGAAGAAACAGGAATACTCCCTTCCACCTTTTATGAAGCCAACATCACCCTGATACCAAAAGCTGATAGGGACAGAACAAAAAAGGAAAACTACAGACCAATATCTCTGATGAACATAGATGTCAAAATATTAAAAAAGATCTTGGCCAACCGGATACAGCAACACATCAAAAAGATTGTTCATCATGACCAAGTGGGATTCATCCCAGGAATGCAAGGCTGGTTCAACATGTGTAAGTCAATCAATGTCATTCACCACATCAATAAAAGCAAAGCCAAAAACCACATGATTATCTCAATAGATGCAGAGAAAGCCTTTGACAAAATCCAACACCCATTCATGCTCAAAGCTCTACAAAAAATGGGAATAGATGGGAAATTCCTCAAGATAGTGGAGTCTATATATAGCAAACCTACAGCTAACATCATACTCAATGGACAGAAGCTGGAAGTATTCCCCCTCAGATCGGGGACTAGACAGGGTTGTCCACTGTCACCGTTACTCTTCAACATAGTATTGGAAGTTCTTGCCATAGCAATCAGGCAAGAGAAGGAAATCAAAGGGATACAGATTGGAAGGGAAGAAGTCAAGTTCTCTCTATTTGCATATGATATGATAGTATACATAGAAAGACCTAAAGAATCCAGTAGAAAATTACTGGAAGTTATTAGGCAATATAGCAAGGTATCTGGCTACAAAATCAATGTACAAAAATCAGTGGCATTTCTTTATGCAAACACTAAATCTGAAGAAGAAGACATCCAGAAATCACTCCCATTTATTGTTTCAGCAAAATCAATCAAATACCTAGGAATAAAGTGGACCAAAGAAGTGAAAGACTTGTATACTGAAAACTATGAGTCGCTACTCAAGGAGATAGAAACTGATACCAAGAAATGGAAAGATATACCATGCTCATGGATTGGAAGAATAAATATCATCAAAATGAATATTCTCCCCAGAGTCTTATAGAAATTTAATGCAATACCCATCAAAGTTCCACCAAGCTTCTTTAAGAGAATAGAACAAACACTACAATCATTTATCTGGAACCTGAAAACACCGAGAATTGCCAAAACCATCTTAAGGTCTTAAGGAAAAGACACAGAAATGGAGGCATCACACTCCCAGACCTTAAACTATATTATAAAGCCATCATCATCAAAACAGCATGGTACTGGAACAAAAATAGTCACACAGACCAGTGGAAGAGAATTGAAAGCCCAGAAGTAAATCCTAACACCTATGGGCATCTAATCTTTGATAAGGGGGCCCAAAGGATTAAATGGAAAAAGGAGGCTCTCTTCAATAAATGGTGCTGGGAAAACTGGGTTGAAACATGCAGAAGAATGAAATTGAACCATTTTATCTCACCAGAAACAAAAATCAACTCCAAATGGATCAAATACCTAGATGTCAGACCAGAAACAATCAAATACTTAGAGGAAAACATTGGTAAAACAGTTTCCCACCTATACCTCAAGGACATCTTTGATGAATCAAACCCAATTGCAAGGAAGACTAAAGCAGAAACAAATCAATGCGACTACATCAAATTGAAAAGCTTCTGCACATCGAAAGAAACTATTAAACAAACAGAGAGACCCCTCACAGAATGGGAGAAGATCTTCACATACCAGACATCAGACAAGAAACTAATCACCAAAATATATAAAGAGCTCAGCAAACTTAGCACCAAAAAAGCAAATGACCCCATCCAAAAATGGGCAGAGGAAAGGAACAAAATATTCACCTCAGAGGAGATCCAAAAGGCTAACAAACATATGATAAACTGCTCTAGGTCACTGATTGTCAGAGAAATGCAAATTAAGACAACACTAAGATACCACCTCACTCCTGTAAGAATGGCATACATCAAAAAGGACAGCAGCAACAAATGCTGGAGAGGATGTGGGGACAGAGGAACCCTTTTACATTGCTGGTGGGAATGTAAATTGGTACAGCCTCTGTGGAGAGCAGTCTGGAAAACTCTCACAAGGCTAGACATGGACCTTCCATATGATCCAGTAATTCCTCTCCTGGGGTTATACCCCAAGGACTCCATAACACCCAACCAAAAACAGGTGTGTACTCCTATGTTCATAGCAGCACAATTCATAATAGCTAAAACCTGGAAGAAACCCAGGTGCCCAACAACAGATGAGTGGCTGAGAAAGCTGTGGTATATATACACAATGGAATACTATGCAGCTGTCAAAAACAATGAACCCACCTTCTCTGACCCATCTTGGACAGAGCTAGAAGGAATTATGTTAAGTGAACTAAGTCAGAAAGATAAAGATGAGTATGGGATGATCCCACTCATCAACAGAAGCTAAGAAGATCTGAAAGGGAAACTAAAAGCAGGACCTGATCAAATTGTAAGTATGGCACCAAAGTAAAAACCTAGTGGTGAGAGGTAGACATGCAGCTTCCTGGGCCAGTGGGGGGTGGGAGTGGGAGGGAGGGATGGGTCACAGTCCTTTGGTGGTGGGAATGGTGTTTATGTACACTCCTAGCAAAATGTAGACATATAAATCAGTAGTTAATTAATATGAGAGGGGGAAAATCAATTGTATGTCTCAAAGTTTCTCAAAAGACAAACTGAACCTTTTTAATATATAGGCTATGTATTTGATATGCGGACTCTCTCAAAAGCCTAGACCAAGTAGATTAGAAGCATCCAATAGCACAGCTATATACAAGATACTGGATACTGTACAGCAAACCATAACAAAGGGACTTTTCAAAGTTAACCCAATTAACAAATAATGTGATGATAATATTAACTATTGATTGTCTTTTTGAACCCTAAGACAGCAGGAACCTCACATCTACACTATAGAGCCCCTACTTCCCCCAGTCCTGGAACCCTTGGATAGGGCCCACTTTCCCGTATGCATCTCCCAATCCAAACCAAATAATATTGCATCCGCCGATCACAACCTAACCAATGCAACGGTTGCCACCTCAACATGCTTCACCTCAGACTGTATCCAGAGACTTCACCTGTGGAATGACAACCCTTCAGCTTCATTACTCGGTTGAGACCTTTCCTTTTATAGTACACTCTAATTTCATCTCAGGTAGTTCACTTTCTAACAAACTCCCATAACCTAGATATACACCAGTTTCTGTGAGAGAGAGCTTATGTGCACACGTATCCATAAACTACTGCAAAATATATACCTGAAAGCAGAAGTACACTAGAGTTTGCAGTGAGTACCTCCCTAACACTTCCTCTCCACTATTCCAAGCTTGGGATCCATGATTGCTCAACAAATGTTTGGCTTCGTATGTTAACTCTCTTTTCAATCACCAGGTTCCAGATGCCACCAGGATGCTGGCCAGGCTTCCCTGGATTGAAGACCCCACCAATGTGTCCTGGAGCTCAGCTTCCCCAGAGACATACCTTACTAGGGAAAGAGAGAGGCAGCCTGGGAGTATGGACTGACCAGTCAACGCCCATGTTCAGCGGGGAAGCAATTACAGAAGCCAGACCTTCTACCTTCTGCAACCCTCAAAGACCCTGGGTCCATGCTCCCAGAGGGCTAGAGAATGGGAAAGCCATCATGGGAGGGGGTGGGTTATGGGGATTGGGTGGTGGGAATTGTGTGGAGTTGTACCCCTCCTACCTTATGTTTTTGTTCATTAATCCTTTCTTAAATAAAAAATTTTTTAAAAAGTGGAACATTTGTTATTTAAACAAATTAATTTGAAAAAATATATATAGATATATACCTATGGAGAACTGTAGTGGTTACTGTTGGAAGAAATGGGGCCCAGAAGTTTGGTGGGTGATGTGGTATGAAAATATACCTCTATTATTTTATGCTCTTGTAAATCACTAAAAAAGTATTTTTAATTTGTTAAATGGTATATCATATAACCAAAAAGATCTATGCACACCAATTTTCACAGTAGCACTCTTTGTAATAGTCAAAGTGTAGAAAACAACTCAAATGTCCAATGACATGTGAGTGGTTAATAAAGGTATGATATATGCACAGTGGAATACTAGTTGATTGTAATGAATGATTATATCTCTTTTGTTACATCTTGAATGGCACATGAAGGGATCATGTAAAGTGAGATAAACCGGAAGAAGAAGGACAAATACTAGGTGATCTCACACATAGAGGGAACTTAAGAAACAAGAAAAAGGCTAGGAAGACAGCATAATAGATCTGCAAAATACTTTCATGTCAGGATATCTGAGGTCCTGGATTCATTTCCCAGCACCACAGTAAGCCAGAGCAGGTCCTCTCTCTCTCTCTCTCTCTCTCTCTCTCTCTCTCTCTCTCTCACAATCTCTCCCTCTCCCTCTCCCCCCTCTCTCCTCTCTCTCTCTCCTTAAAACAAATACTTTAAAAATAAACATTGAAAAGGAAAATCCAGAGAGAAACTTAGGCTAGATGTGATCTATTGAAGCAGAATCTGTAACTCTAAAGCAAATTCAGGAGGAGGTTGAGAGGGCATTTGAACCCTGTCCACAATGGTGGAATAAGGTGTCAGTTAGTGATAGGTATGGTATACAGACACTGATCATTGGGGGGATAAGAAAATTTATTCATATGGAAACAACTGTAACTACCTTGTAATTCATTATTTCCCATGTTAAAGTTATACAAGTGTGAAAAACAATGTATCTGTTTTTTTTTAAATAAACATAAGCTGTAAAATTAAGTAAGTGTCCACAGCCTGGTGCCACAGAGAGCCAAAATCTGTTATACTATCTTTCACATGAAGGGAAAAAATTTGTTTTCCATTCACAGTCATAAGTTGGAGTCTGGAGTCATTATTAAGTTATTACTGAGTCATTATTGCCCCCAGCCTCAGGGGACCATTTTAGCTTACTGACTGTCTAGGTTTATCACTAAAAGTATAAGTCAATAATGCAGAACTGACCATTGTTGCCAAGTAAAACAGGAGGAGTGAAAGGGGGAATATACTACATGTCTCAGAGACCCCTGCTTTGGGAACCACCTTTCCACAGTCCCACAACCTTTAGTGGGAGAATGTATGAATTTGTAGTCTCATCAGATAAGAATAAGAGTTATATTGTTGCCCAGAAGAAGGTGGAGTGGTAATTCCTGAAACTTATCCCTTAAAAACTGGAGTTAGAGTCCCAAAAGGTGAATAGTCTCTCTCTAGGTATTCTCATCCTGAATTGCTCTCCATGTAGATATCTTTCTTAGGAATAATAAACACTTCATAATCCAAAGGTCTTTTCGGATAATTGTTTTACTAGAATAGACAAGATCACTCTCAGTGGCTGGTGTCCCAGGTAACATAATCTCCAAAGAGAGTTCACTTTTATGTAGACTTTTTAAAAAATTTTTTATTTAAGAAAGGATTAATGAACAAAAACATAAGGTAGGAGGGTTACAACTTCACTCAATTCCCACCACCCAATCTCCATAACCCACCCCCTCCCATGATAGCTTTCCCATTCTCTAGCCCTCTGGGAGCATGGACCCAGGGTCTTTGAGGGTTGCAGAAGGTAGAAGGTCTGGCTTCTGTAATTGCTTCCCCGCTGAACATGGGCGTTGACTGGTCAGTCCATACTCCCAGGCTGCCTCTCTCTTTCCCTAGTAAGGTGTGTCTCTGGGGAAGCTGAGCTCCAGGACACATTGGTGGGGTCTTCAATCCAGGGAAGCCTGGCCAGCATCCTGGTGGCATCTGGAACCTGGTGATTGAAAAGAGAGTTAACATACGAAGCCAAACATTTGTTGAGCAATCATGGATCCCAAGCTTGGAATAGTGGAGAGGAAGTGTTAGGGAGGTACTCACTGCAAACTCTAGTGTACTTCTGCTTTCAGGTATATATTTTGCAGTAGTTTATGGATACGTGTGCACATAAGCTCTCTCTCACAGAAACTGGTGTATATCTAGGTTATGGGAGTTTGTTAGAAAGTGAACTACCTGAGATGAAATTAGAGTGTACTATAAAAGGAAAGGTCTCAACCGAGTAATGAAGCTGAAGGGTTGTCATTCCACAGGTGAAGTCTCTGGATACAGTCTGAGGTGAAGCATGTTGAGGTGGCAACCGTTGCATTGGTTAGGTTGTGATCGGCGGATGCAATATTATTTGGTTTGGATTGGGAGATGCATACGGGAAAGTGGGCCCTATCCAAGGGTTCCAGGACTGGGGGAAGTAGGGGTTCTATAGTGGAGATGTGAGGTTCCTGCTGTCTTAGGGTTCAAAAAGACAATCGATATTTAATATTATCATCACATTATTTGTTAATTGGGTTAACTTTGAAAAGTCCCTTTGTTATGGTTTGCTGTACAGTATCCAGTATCTTGTATATAGCTGTGCTATTGGATGCTTCTAATCTACTTGGTCTAGGGTTATGTAGACTTTTTAAAAACGAACGGGGGAGACTCGAAAAGTAGGAAGTGATTTTGGTGATAAACATGAAAAGGTTCAAAACCTTGAGATCTTCAGCCTCCTGAACCAGCCCTCCACAAACATCCTCCTAAAACAAAGTCCATACTTGTTTTTTTTATTTTCTATTATCTTTATTTATTTATTGGATAAAGACAGAAATCAAGAGGGAAGGGGAGGTAGAGAGGAAGAGAGGCAGAGAGACACCTGCAGCACTGCTTCACCACTAATAAAGTTTTCCCTTTGCAGCTGGGGACTGAACACTACAACCTGGGTCCTTGTGCATTGTAACATGTGCATTTAGCCATGCACACCACCACCTGACTCCTATAATTGGTTTTAACTATATCATTTTGATGGCACTAGGTGACAGGAACTAATTAAAGCATTTGTGTCTCTTAACACACTATCCTTTTGTTTACAGAGTCAGTTTATCATAATAACAGTTCTTTTCAAAAGAGTTCTTGTAAGCAGAGCATCCAGAATTATCATTAATCTTTGACCATTCTTTTCTTTACCCCAGTTTCATATCAAAAAGCAATTTTCTGTTAGCTCCTGCTTTCAGATGGTTAAGAATTATTACTTTAGGTAAGAAGTGGAAAATCCAATATAAAAATAAATCCATAGTGGTAATATTTCTTTATGTTTATTTTAAAATTATTTCCTTAAAATATTTATGTATGGAGGAATAGAACACTGATAGTAGGTGTGTTGACTTACAGTAGCCATGTATGGTTGTGAAACTGTCCTCCTCAATGTTTATACTTTTGTAAAACTTGGAGCCAGATGGTGGAACACCTGGTTGAGTGCACGTGTTACAATGCTCAAGGACCTAGGTTCAAGCCCGCAGTCTGCCCCACCCCCACCCTGCAAGGAAAAAGTTGTACAAGTGGTGAAGCAGTGTTACATGTGTTTCTTTGTCTCTCTCCCTCTCTTATCATCCCTTTTTAAATTTCTAGCTGTCTTTATCTAATTAATAATGATAATAAATTGAAAAAGAGAGAGTGGTTTTAAAAATAATTTTGTAAAACTCTAATAAATTACTAATTAATAAAGGGGAAAATAGTCATTATCAATTACTTTATTCAAATTCAAAAATGATCATTGTAGTAAAAATTCAGCTGTGTAAAAATAGACAACATAAAAAATTAACTCCTCCAGGCTCTTCTTCTTCATCCTTTTCCACAGGTTTTTTATTTTTGTAGTGAATCAAAGACTACCTGTGTTTGCAAAATTTCTGTCTAGTAACCATTTGTTCCGTGTATTGCCTTGATATTCTACCCAATCTCTCCCCACACAAATGCCCCTGCACAGCAAGGGCTTTACATGCAGCTACTTATAGCATCTGACTGAGCCATGACATTTTAATACAGACTTAACCATATAAATGGAGGAGGGGTGAAATCTATAACATCTTGATTAAAGAACCAGACTGTCTCTTAAAAAATGTGAGAACTAAGATGTTTATGGAGGTGGGAGTTGAGAGGATAAGGTTGAAAGGGCACAGCGCTTTGGTGTACAGTTGTGGTGGCTTAACATCTATCAAGTGTGAGTATGAAAATGCTCCTGAAATTTGATGATTTTGTAAAACAATCTTAAATCACCAATAAAACATTTAATTAGTAAACCTATTCGGAGGTATAATTCCACTCTCTTTCCACCACCAGAGTTCTGTGTCCCCATTCCCCCATAGAAACTTCAGTAGTTTTTCCAAGGTTGCAGACATAGGTTGACTATTATTTCTAATTATATATTTTATACATATGTCTACCAGTTCTACTGAAATTTGGAGAAGGAAGAGGAAAAAAGGAAGGACATTTGAAAATATTGATAGGTGTAGGTATGGCTTAGAAAGAAAGAGAAGGCAGGACCATTAAAAAAGGGCAAATGTATAAAAGTAATAAACATAAAGTACATATTCTTAATACTTGTTTAGTTATAATTTGAGATGAGATATTATTGTCTGGGAGGTAGTAAGATGTACTTCTGGTAATTCCGAATGCCCTGTGGCATTCCTGTGCTCTCTCCAGGTATTGATGGAATTGCAGTGCAGAGCCCTCTGGTCATCTTCCCCTAACATTTCTCTCTCTTTGGGTGTATGGACCAAAGCTCTTTGTGGGTTGCAGAAGGTGGGAGTTCTGATTTCTATAGTTGCTTCTATATTGGACATGGGTGTTGCCAGGTCGATCCATTCCTCTAGCTTGTTTCTATCTTTTCCTTGTGGGGTAGGGCCCTGGAGAGGTGATGCTCCAGGATACATTGGTGGGGTCATCTGCCAGGAAAGTCAGGATGAAATCATGGTAGCATCTGAGACTTGGTGTCTGAAAGTAAGTAGTAATAGGTGTTGAATTATACCCGTTATATGATAATTTTGTAAATCAATATTAAATCATTAATAAAATAAAAGACATGATTATTAATGCATTGAAAACAAATAGATGCCTATTTTAATCTCAAAAAATTAAACATTAAATATTCAACAGATTTTATCAGAGTACAGCTGGGATTTATGGTAAAGGAAAAAAAGCATTTTTTGAAGGTTGGTGATTGCACATGGACAGTAGAAACAAGAGTGAAGGGAAAGATTCAAGAAGAGACATGATACTAACTTGCTGACAGGTGCCATATCAACATTGCTTCATACTTGTCCATCAGATTTAAGGGTCCTGTGCAAAACCCCTCAGGAATTGAGTAGCTTAACAAAAAACAAAAAAGAAGAAGCTTGTAATTGCTGAGTAGAGCAGTAGAAGCTTCAGTCTCTGCATAATCCCAGGAGGCCCATGGGGGCACCAGAGAACACAGCAATATACTCTGGTGGCAGCAGGGAAGTCAACCAAATTCTGAGGTGCCAACTGCCAAAGACACCCTGGTGAACAGAGTAAGACTGCCCTTCAGGCAGAAAAAATGATGTTAACTTCACAACAGAGCACCCACTTTCAGGAAACAGTCTGAGAGAAGCAAAAGGAAGTACAGGATTCCCTACCTCCCACCCCCAACTAGGACTCTGTTTAAGGGAGATCAGGCACCACAGTACTATGTCACTTCTTCCAAGCTCTTCTCATACCCCATAAAAGACAGCAGGAACCTCCCACTTCCACTATAGAGCCTATATTTCCCACAGTCCTGGAACCTCTCAGGTGGGGCTGACTTTCCTGCATGCTTCTCTTTCGGGGTGTCTCTCTCCTTCTCTGGCAGGGTGTCCTCCAGGGGAAAGGTAACGGGCTGGTTCTTTCTCGCTCACGACAGGGGTGACAAGAAGTAAAAGACACCAGGGGACTCTTAGCGTGAATCTAGAATCTGAGTCCTTAGAGTCCCAGAATCCTAGAGTCCGTTTATTAGCAAAATTGACATGAGTTAAATAGAAAAGCAATGGAGGTAATTATTGTTGCAATATGACAGAAATTACAGGTTTCTTAACAGTCAGCATGCCCCTAAGGTAGGGGGTTGGTATGACAGGAATTGATGAGATACAAGACAGTTATTTTCCATAACACAAGCAACTTAATTATCCAAAGGTATTTGAGAGAAGCATAGGGGTTAAACCTGTAAGGTGAGACAGAGAGAAGATGGATATCAAAAGGCCATATAGTTTGGAATTTCTCTTGTCTGGGGTCTGAGGTGTGTGATGAAGTGTGTGATAAGATGTGTTCTTCTGTGATCAGAAGGTGACTTTGAATGAGTGAATCTGTGGCCATGTGGCCTGCAGTTAATGGAGGGAAGTACTGGGGTATCTGTGGGCCTGAGAGTCAAGAAGGAAAGAACCAAGTCTGAGTTTTCCCCCTTATGCTCACCTCGGTTGAGAGAGACTTACCAAGAGGTTATCTTCTCAGACCTCCATCCAAAGATGGGGGTGGTTCTCCCTAAGCTCTATCAGGCTCACACATGTCCCCAACACTTCTCTCAAGTCACACCAAATATTGCATCCACCGATCCCAACCTAATCAATGCAATGAGTACCACCTCAGCATGCTTCATTTCAGACTGTGTCCAGAGATGTCAGGCATGGAATGCCAAACCTTCACCATCATTACTCGGGTGAGACCTTTCCTTTCATAGTATTCTCTAATTCAATTCCAGGAGGTTCACTTCCTAACAAAGTCCCAAAACCTAGATACAGACCAGGTCCCATAAGATAGAACATATGTTCACATGTATCCATAAATTAGGGCAAAATATTTACCTGAAAGCAAAAATACACAATAGTCTGTAGTGATTCAATATCAAGTTCATAATGAATTAGGGTTTACTTAGACTTTGATACCCTCCTCACCTACTTTGTATTACATTTCCCTCACTCACTCCAAAGCTAACCTTATCAAAGCAAGTCCTTTTGCAAGGATTGCAAAAGCTGAATAAGGGCAAGAGACTGGCATACTTTAACGATGACTCTTTAGTCACTATCAGGCTACCCCAGCTGGGGCCCTAGTCGGGGAGTCCTGAGATTCCCAAACAGACATTATGGGCCTATACCTTGAATAAATCCCTCTCTCCACTGGTACCAATCATTTCTATCAGGAACAACACAATAGACCACTTTGTGGCCCCCATAGGACCTTGCCTTCAACCTGGATCAACAATGGTAGAGAATGTTCCATCCTCTGAAGGGAGGATGAGCAACATACTCTATGCTATACCTGAGGAAGATGGGTCCTGATATTGGGGCAGTTTGGAATGTTCCTACTCATAACCACAGAATGTGAGCTCAGATCTAGAGGGATATAGAGGTCACATAGGCTCCTAAGCTGAATATGGGCTCCAGATCACATCAAATCGATGGGGTTTATAATCAACAATATTTATACCCCTTTCCCATATTAGGGAGCTACACTCTTCCCTGATCCAGCTTTCTGGTCCTTTTTCCAACCATGACATCATTTCCCCAGACAATAACTTGGATATACTGGCATATCAGATTTCAGGCTCAGGGGCAAAAAGAAAAAGAAAAAAAAAACTAATATAGCTATAGGCCCTTTGGAATTTAACTAAAATAAGCCTACTAGCTATCTACAAAATGGAGGACCCCCCAACTCTTCATCTGCACTATTCCAGCCATTAGATCCATGATTGGTTAACAATTTGTTTGGCTTTGTATGTTAACTCTTTTTTCAGCCATCAGGTTCCAGATGCTACCCTGATGCCCACCAGACTTTCCTGGACAGACAACCCAGGAGCTCTGCTTTCCCAGAGCCCTTACCCACCAGGGAAAAAGAGAGACAGGCTGGGAGTATGGATCAATCTTTCAACGCCCATGTTCAGTGGATAAGCAATTACAGAAGCCAGACCTTCCACCTTCTGCATCCCACAATGACCTTGGGTCCATACTCCCAGAGAGTTAATGAATAGGAAAGTTATCAGGGGAGGGGATGGGATACTGAGTTCTGGTGGTGGGAACTGTGCGAATCTGTACCCCTCTCATCCTATAGTTTTGTCAATGTTTCCTTTTAATAAATAAAAAAAATAAAAGTAGAACCTAGCACAACCTGCTGAACAAGAAGAAAAAACAAAACAGATGAGTAAAACTGGGGAAACAGCAGTTCTCAAAATTATGTTGGTCCAGAGAAGATATCAGAGAAAGAATTTAAAACATACATTTTTAGGAAATTTGAAATACAAAGTTCTCACTTTTTTATTTTTTTGTAATTTTTATTTATAAAAAGCTCTTACTTTTACATGGAAAAATGGATTAAGAAGGAAATCCATGCCTCAAAGATTCATTAGATAAGAAAATGGAAAACACATAGATGTGAAGGACACATTGAATGTATTCCAATCTCACAGAGCAAGTCAAGGATGTTGCCTACCCATTAAGGAGAAAGAACATGAAGAATAGAAGATAAAATGACCACAGTCTGGCTTTAAACCTGAAAGAGAAGAAAATTAAAGTTTAGGAAAAACGAAGCAATGCTTCTAGATGTTGAAGACTCTGTTAGAAAAGATAAATATTAGAATTATAGTTGTAGAGGTGATCTTAGATATATACGTATATATATTACATTTAGATACAAATTATATGTACATGATGCAGATATATAGCATGTTTACATGAATATATGGTCCTATACATTTTTTCTTTACTGGGGGATTAATGTTTTGCAGTCAACAGTAAATAAAATAATTTGTACATGCCTAACATTTCTCAGTTATTTATTTATTTATTTATTTATTTATTTATTGGATAGAGACAGCCAGAAATTGAGAGGAGGGAAGGAGGTGATATATATATATATAGAGAGAGTGACACCTGAAGCACTGCCTCACCACTTGTCCACTTGTGAAGCTTTCTCCCTGCAAGTGGGGACCGGAGGCTTGAACCTGGGTCCTCACTGAAACATGTGCGTTCAACCAGGTGCACCACCACCCAGCCCTCTTATATCTCTTTTTAAAATGTCATTTTCTCCTTCAATGAGTGCAGCCTAGAATGTTCTTAGTTATGATTACAGAATGAGAGCTTAGACCTACAGGAATGCAGAAGTTGCACAGGCTCCTGTGCTGAATATGGACCCCAGATCAGATCGATGGGTTTTACAGTTAACAATATTTATATACTTTTCCATATTTGGGAGCTACTCTCTGCCCTGATCCAGCTCTCTAGTCCTATTTCCAACTCTGGCACCATCTCCCCAGACAATGCATGTTAGCTGTCAAGCTCCAGCAAAAATTAGTAAAGTCATGGACCCCTTGGAATATACCTAAAATAGACTTCCTAGCTTTTTCTAAAATGAAGACCCCAAATCTCATCTGCTGCATTCTTACCTTCAGATTCCTGATTATTAAACAATTTATTCTGCTTTATATATTAATGCTTTTTTAGCCACCAAGTTGCACATGCTACCATGATGCCAACCTGACTTCACTTGACAGATGACCTCACCAATGTACCCTGGACCCCACCTCAAGAGCCCTGCCCTACAAGGGAAAGAGAGAGACAAGCTGGGTGTATGAATTAACCTACCAATGCCCATGTCTAGTAGCAATTGCAGAAGCCAGACCTTCCAACTTCTGCACCGCATAATAATCCTAGGTCTATGCTCCCAGAGGGACAAAGAACAGGAAATCTTCCAAAGGAGGAGATGTGATAAAAAAAACTCTGGTCATGAGAACTGTGTGGAATTGTACCCCTCTTATCCTATGGTCTTGTCGATTATTACTAAACGATTTTTTTTAAAAAGATGCCATTTTCTCTCTAGTACTTTTGCCTACATTTTTTACTATGTTTTTCTCATCCTTTTCAAAATTATTTTATTGGGAGGTTAATGAATTACAGTACGACTGTTGGCACATGGGTACAATTTTTCATCTTCTTTAATAGGCATCTGCAAAACACTCTTAACCCCAGTTTAAGTCCTTTTCCGTCACTGTGTACCAAAACCTGCAACCCACCTCTCTCTCTCTCTCTCTCTCTCTCTCTCTCTCTCCAGGTCCTCCTTCCCCAGAACCCTTTGCTTTGGCAAACCACTCCAAGTTTTACCTTGTTTCCCCTTTCTGTTCTCTACCCCACCCCTTCTGTTCACATTAAGTTCTGCTCAGGAGTGAGATCATCTCACATTCATCCTTCACTTTCTGGCATATCTCACTGAACATGAAGCTTTGAAGCTCTATCCAAGAGGAGGTGAAGGAGGTAGCATTTTAATAGCCTGGTAGTATTCCATTTTATTGTGACTTCCTATGCTACAAGGGAGCCGCAAAGAGAATGGTCAAGATTGAGAAGAAAAAAAAAAAAAGAGACCAAGAGACAAAATGGAAGAGTGCCAACAAGGAGATGGGTCCACATCCTCCTAATGAAACTGTGTCCCAGAAGATTGCCATCAGTACACATTTATTGAGTGCATAATCAAAGATGCATAATTGGGATCATGGTTGTGTGAGGGTACCAATACATCTATTCCAAGAACATGCTGCTTTCCTCAGGGACACAGGAAGCAGATTTTTTTTTCCCTTTTATTGAACTTGTTGTTTTATTGTTGTGGTTATTATTGTTGTCGTCGTTGTTGGATAGGACAGAGAGAAATGGAGAGAGGAGGGGAAGACAGAGAGGAGAGAAAGATAGACACCTGCAGACCTGCTTCACCGCCTGTGAAGCGACTCCCCTGCAGGTGGGGAGCCGGGGTTCGAACCAGGATCCTTATGCCGCTCCTTGAGGAAGCAGATGTTTTTGTCACAGTGATTTAAGGAACATCTAGGAACAATATGAAAGCAAGAATGGCTTGAGCTCAGGTTCCTTGTCTGCAATGAGAATGGAAAGAAACAGTTTGCTATTTTGCTCATCCTATTTCTTGTGCCTCTGCTGAGCTTGATGCTATATGTTCTCCAATAATATACCACAATTTTCTTATATAGTAATATACCACAACTTAAGCTGGGGTTAAATTTCTTAACCACTCATCTGTTGTGAGACATACACTACTTCCAAGGTTAAGCTATTACAAATTGTGCTGCTATTAACATAGGTATACACAGATCTTTTTGTGTGTTTGGTTCCTTAGGATTCATCTCCAGGAGAGGAATTTCTGAGTCATAGGATCAGAAGATCTATTTCTGTGGTCCAGGAGGTGGCACAGTGAATAAAGGGTTGGATTCTCAAGCATGAGGTCCTGAGTTCCATTCCCCGGCAAGACATGTACTAGAGTGATGTCTGGTCCTTTCTCTCTCCTCCCATGTCTCTAATAAATAAATAAATATTAAAGAAGAAGATCTATTTCTATCCTTCTAAGGGTTCTTCTGACTACTCTCCATAAGTTTTGGACCAATTTACACTTCCCACCTACAATGCAGGAGAGTTTCCTTATCCCTGCAACCTTTCCAGCATTGTTTGTTACTGTCTTTTATGGTTACTGAAGTGGTATCACACTGTTTTCTTTATTTGCATTTCTTTGTTAATTATGAACATTTAAACATTGAACATTTTTTCATATGTCTATTGGCCCTTTGGATCTCTTCTTTGGTGAAAATTCTGTCCATATCCTCTCCCCGCTTTTGGATGGGGTATTTTGTTTTTGTTTTTGTTTTGTTGTTGTTGTTTCTGAGCTTAGTTAGCTTATTGTATATTTTGGTAATTAGCCTCTTGATGATGATCTTCATTCAGTGAACAGTCTCTCTATTTGATTGATGGTTTCTATTGCTTACAGAAGCTTTTTAATTTGATACAGTCCTATCGAATTACTTATGTTTTTGTTTTCCTTGTGAATGAATTCACTCATTAAGAAATCTTTAAAACTTAGATTTAAAAGAGTTCTGCAAAAATAGATATACAGGGAGTTGGACAGTAGTGCAGCGGGTGAAGCTCAGGTGGCACAAAGCACAAGGACCGGAGTAAGGATCCTGGTTCGAGCAGCGCCTCCCAGCCTGCAGGGTAGTTGCTTCACAAGCAGTAAAGCAGGTGTGCCAGTGTCTATCTTTCTCTTCCCCTCTCTGTCTTCCCCTCTTCTCTCTATTTCTCTCTGTCCTATTCATCAATGACAACATCAATAGCAACAATAATAACTACAACAAGGGCAACAAAAAGGGAATAAACAAATATTTAAAAAAAAAACAGACATACAGACCAGGAGAATAGAATTAAGAGTCCAGAAATAAGCCAAGACTTAATGAGCATCTAACTTTTTACAAAAGGGACTCAAACTATTAAATGGAGAGTGTCTCGTCATCAAACGATGTTAGAAGAACTAGGCTGAAATGTGCAGCAGAATGAAACTGAACTACTACATTTCACCACATACACAAAAGTGAACTCCAATCAGAAACCAGAAAATACCTAGAATTTTCAAAACAATCTTGAGAACAAGGAATAGAAGTGGAGGTATCACACTCCCAGATCTCAAACTATATTATAAGGCCATGAAAACAGCCTGGTACTGAAACACAAATAGACGTACTGACCAGTGAAGTACAATTGAGATCCCAGAAGTAAAGTCCCACACCTACAGACATTTAATCTGTGACAAGGGTTCCCAGAAAATTAAATGGAAAAAAGAGAGTCTCTTCAACAGGTGTTAGAAAAATGGGTTGAGACATACAGAAGAATGAAACTGAAACACTATATTTCACCAAACACAGAAGTAAGTTCCATATGGATCAAGGGCTTGAATGTTAGACCAGAAACTATTATACTTAGAGGAAAATATTGGCAGAATTCTTTTTCCATCTAAATTTTAAAGGCATGTTCAGTGATGCCAATACAATTACCTCACAATAAAGCAGCAATGGTGGGGACAACCCTACTCTCTGGGGAAGGGGTGGATCATCCTACTCTGCCACTCGAGAAAGACTGGTCCAGAAATGAGTACAGCCTAGAATTCTCCTAGCTGTAACCATGGACTGTAGCTCAGACTGACAAGGACTTGGACTGTGCTAAATGTGAATACATATGGGCCCTGGATGAGAATGACGTGGTAAACAGTTATATTATATTTGTATGCTGTTTTCAATTTTGATAGCTACCCTCTGCCCTAATTCAGATTTCTAGCCCTATTTACACTATCTTCCAGACAGTATTTTTAGTCCACCTTAGATAGCTATCAAGCCCATTCAAAAATTACTAATTACAGGGGCCTCTGTGAACATACCTAAAATAGACTTCCTAGATTCTTTCCATCCTAAGATCCCTATTCTCATCTATTCTATTCCTACTTTTTGGTTCCTATTTATTAAAAATTTTCCTGTTTTATAGCTTACTGACTTTCAGCCATCAAGTTGCAAATGCTACTATGAATCCATCTGGAATTCCTTGGGCATATGAACTCACCATTGTGGCCTGGAACCTCACTTCTTCTGAGTCCTACCTCACTAGGGAAATATAGAAATAGGCTGGGGGTATGGATCTGTCAATGCCCAAGTCCAGTGGAGAAACAATTATACAAGCTAGTACTCCCACATTCTACTCCCCATAAAGATCTTTGGTTCATACTCCCAGAGGGGAAGAAATGTTAGGGGAAGATGATTAGCAAACTCCAATTACATCAAGATCTGGAGAGAAAAGAGGAAAAAAGAAAAGACATAGCAATAGGTGTAGGTGTGACTTAGAAAGGAAGAGAAGGGAGGTCCATAGAAAAAATGGACATAGATAGATAGATAGATAGATAGATAGATAGATAGATAGATAGAAAGATAGATAGATAGATAGATAATAGCCAACCCATATTTGTGACCTGTGGAAAACTACTGCAGCTTTCAATGGAAAGAATGCAGACACAGTACTTTGGTGGTGGGAACAATGTGGAATTATGTCGGGTTGAGCTTCATTGACGGGAGACAGACGACCCGGGACTCATGGTTGAGCTGTAGGCAGTATCTCTTTATTCATGCAGTACGCAGCGCAATCTATACCAAGCTAAGCTAAACTCAAGTACCGTAAAACTCACAATGCTGTCTTTATATATACTTGCCAAGTAGGGTGGAAACAGGATGTGACATAGAGAGGGTGGAGAGAAAAGTGATTGGTGAAAATCAGGGTGTGACAAGGAGAGGATCAGGGTGTGACAAGGAGAGGGGCGGAGCAGGTGAGAATTTTACCACTAAACCACCAATGCCCTAGAGGGAAGGTGGTGCTTGTTAACAGAGGTTATGTAAGTAGAATACAGTGTTATGTAAATAGAATGTAGGGGGGATTAAACCGAATGAAACAGAAGGGGGTTTTAAAGCATACCAACAGAATTATACCCATTTTATCTCATAATTATGTAAATAAATATTAAATCACTAATAGAAATCATCATCATAAAAAATGACTCTATTCAAAATTTGGATAAGATATGAACAGAATATTCACTAAAGAATAAATCCAATCTTTTTGCTCTAATTTTTAACCCAAATTGAATTATAGTCACCTCCTTGGTCTCACGTTTAGAACATCTCCTTCCTTGTCCCTAAGGCAACAGGAACCTTACATTTCCACTATACAGCCTATATTTCCCCCAGTCCTGGAACCTTAGGGGGGGCCCACTTTCCTGCATGCTGCTCTCAATTCAAATCAAATAATATTGCATCAACCGATTGCAACCTAATCAACGCAACAAGTGCCACCCCAACATGCTTCACTTCAGACTGTGACCAGAGACTTCAGATGTGGAATGACAACCCTTCAGCTTCATCACTTGTGTGAGACCTTTCCTTTCATAGTATTCTCTAATTCCATCCCAGGTGGTCCACTCCCCAATAAAGTCCCCAAACCTAGATATAGTCCAGGTCCCCTGAGATAGAGCTAGGTTCACACGTGCCCATAAACTAGGGAAAAATATATACCTGAAAGTAGAGGTGCACAAGAGCATGCAGGGAATAACCCCCAACACTTCATCTACACTATTACAGTCTTTAGGTCCATGATTGTTCAACAATTTGTTTGGCTTTGTATGTTAACTCTCTTTTCAGCCACCAGGTTCCGGATGCCAGCGAGATGCTGACCAGACTTCCCTGGACAGATGACCCCATCAATGTGTACTGGAGCTCCGCTTCCCCAGAGCCCCACCCTACTAGGGAAAGAGAGAGGCATACTGGGAGTATGGATCGACCAGTCAACACCCATGTTCAGCGGGGAAGCAATTACAGAAGCCAGACCTTCCACCCTCTGCAACCCACAACAACCCTGGATCCATACTCCCAGAGAGATAGAGAATGGGAAGGCTATCAGGGGAGAGGATGGGATATGGAGATCTGGTTGTGGGAATTGTGCGGAACTGTACCCCTCTTATTCTATGGTTTTGTTAACGTCTCCTTTCTTAAATAAAACTAATAAAAAAATAAATCCAATCGACCTACCAATGCCCATATCCAGCGGAGAAGCAATTACAGAAGCCAGAACTCCTACCTTCTGTACCCCCAAAATAACCTTGATCTATATTCCCAGCAGGGGAGAAGTGATAGGAGGAAGACAATAAGAGGACTCTGAACTCCAGCTCCATTAGCACCCAGAGAAAGAGGAGGAAAAGGAGAGGGACATATGGAGGTAGTAATGTTGTCATGAGTAGTTTGGAGGGGAAGAGAGAATTGGATCAGTAAGAAAAAGGGGGAAATTGTGTGTAAATGTAGACAGATAGTTGTAGAGATGATGGTTGACCCATTTCTACAATGTTAAGGGAACTGTGGTGGCTTGCAGTAGGGAGACTGAAGATCCAGAACTCTGGTGGTGGAGGTAGTATGAATTTAAAACCCTGTTGACATGCAATTTTGTAAAATAAAAAATACAAATAAAAAAATTTAAAAGTAATACTATCATGCTCTCATGGAGGTACACAATGGCATCTGAATATAAAATTATTTGTTTAAATAAAAAAGTAAAAAGGAAGAGATACAAAAGGCCAACAGACATATGAAAAAATACTCCAAATTATTATCAGAGAACTGTAAATAAAGACAACCATGAAACACCACTTCACTCCTGTGAGAATGTGATAGCAACAATAATAACAGCAAATGCTGGAGAGGTTGCAGGAGTAAGGAAACACCTCTGCACTGCGGGTGGAAATGTAAATTGGTCCAGCCCTTGAGAATATCAGGCTGGAGAACTCTCAGAAGGCTAGAAATGGGTATACACTCTGACCCAACAATATATCATAAGGGGGTATATCCTAAGGAACCAAACACACCCATCCCAAAAGATCTGTGTATACCTATATTCATAGCAGCACATTTTATAAACTCCAAAACCTGGAAGATGTACAACAACAAGATGTGTGACTAAGAAAATTGTGGTATATATACACAATAGAATGCTACTCAGTTATTAGAAATGATGAAGTCACTTTCCTCACCTTATATTGGGTGGAGCTGATGGCATAATACTAAGTGAGATAAGCCAGAAAGAGAAGGGTGAAGATGGGATAATCTCACTCATGGTCAAAAATTGAGAAAAAAAAAAAAACAGAAAGGGGAAACACAAGTTAGAACTTGGACTAGAGCATAAAGTATATTGTCCATCCTCCAAAGGGAGGATGGAATATTCTCTACCATTGTTGATCCAAGTTGAGGGTAAGGTCCTATGTGGGTCTATTGTTTTGTTCCTGATAGAGATGACTGGTAACATTGGGGAGAGGGATTTATTCCAGGTCTAGGCCCATCATGTCTGTTTGGGAATCTCAGGACTCCTGGACTAGGGCACCAGATGATGGGGTGGACTGATAGTGATTAAAGAGTCATCATTAAAGTATGCCAGTCTCTTGCCCTTATTTAGCTTTTGCAGTCCTTGCTTTGATAAGGTTAGCTTTGGAGTGAGTGAGGGAAATGTAATAAGAAGTAGGTGAGGAGGGTATCAAAGTCTAAGTAGACACTATTTCATTAGGAACTTGATACTGAATCACTACAGGCTATTGTGTACTTTTGCTTTCAGGTATATATTTAGCCCTAATTTATGGATACATGTGAACATATGCTCTGTCTCATGGAACCTGCTCTATATCTAGGTTTTGGGACTTTGTTAGGAAGTGAACCACCTGGAATGCTGTATACTCCACCTGAGGAAGATGGGTCCTGATATTGGGGCAGTTTGGAACATTCCTACTCATGACCACAGAATGTGAGCTCAGGGATGCAGAGGTCACATAGGCTCCCAAGCTGAATATGGGCCCCAGATCACAACACCTTTCTAACTTCACTGCCTCCCCCATTAGTTGGCATTTAAAACAGGACAGTTCTGAATGGTCAATCATCTATGTAAGTCATTCCTTTGTCCCTTTACTTCCCAGTTAAAGGAAGCTGAAATAGCAAATAAGCCTCAGGCACTGGAGTCAATTATAGGCCTCCTATTAAGTACTTAAGTAGCAAAGGTTCAGCTTGTGGATTGTGGAGCTTTATTTCTTGCCTGCCCTCTCACCTTTCTGCATGCTTATCTTTAAAAATTCCAGAATTATCATTTACTAGCTGGTGATATTGGGTAAAGTAGCTAACTTCAGAATGCATTTGCTTGCTCATTAGTGGAATGCAGAATATTCTGGCAGTTCACACCTGGGGAAGGATTTGTTGTGAGGATCAAATTAATTAACATATAAAACTATCAGAATTGGGCCTGGTACATAATAATTCCCATACAAGTATTAGCTATTACACGTACCAAATAGAACTTATCAAGTAACAGATAATTTTGAGAGGAACTGAAGAGCCTATATATCATCATATTTTGTGGTATAGAGAAGTATAAGTTAGTCATTCAAATCTCCCACTCCACCATAGACTTGAGCTGAGCTCTGGTAAAATGATGGTGATGATGATATAAAAATAAATAAGAGTAATTAGTTTTGTTGAGGGTGAAAGAGGATGAGAAGGTTGTCCCATGGTGTTTGGTTCATCATACTAAACTTAACAAAGAACTGGGGAGAAAAACATGATTTCAGTCAATTTAAGATTTTATTCAGGAAAAGTGAAAGCACGTGCACAGAGAGACATGTGAGCAAGAAAAAGTCAATATAGTAGTGAAGTTGAACTTTTTTGCATAATGCTAGGGCCCTGCTTTCACCTCCTTTCTAAACCACACTATTACCACTTCCACGTTTTCATCATTTATTCCTCTTCCTTCTTAAGTAAGGGCAACCAAGTCCTCATTTCCTAAAGTGTTCTCCAGATTCTCTTCCTTCTCAGTGACAGGGGCAAAAACAAAGGTTCCTAGTCATAAAAGTTGCAGGACCCAGTGAAACTGCAGTTCAAGGCCCTCTCTGGCCCTTGATTTACCCTGTTTGTCAAAAAAAGACTAAAGAAATTCCTTCTCAAATACCCTAAAAATAGGGCAAAGTTTGTAGCAGTTATCAACTTATTGGGTGTCTCTTAATAATATTCTATTAGCTTTTTCCATCTTAATTTGAGAGTCAATAATAGTGAGAATGGAATTCTTGACAATGGAGCAAGTGAAAAAAAAAGCTTAACAAATTGTCATGATAAATCCCCTCAAGGCAACTTGGGTTGAGAACACATCACATTTTCATGTTGTAGAAGGATATACTGGTAGTAAAAAGAAATTTCCTATCAACAGCTTTTCAATTCATATTACCCAAAGGTCATATATATCACAAATATTCTTTAAGGAAGATTACCTTAACCCACCTTCCACTTAATTCTCAATACCTTCTCCCCAGAATATTTACCCATTAAACAAATACATCTAATTATTCTCCCAGATTAGCATATACTTCCCATTTTGCTCTAAACTTGACTTAAACTGGACTCATGGATTATAGCCCACTGAATATTACTTTCAGATCCCTAAACTCATTCTTATAAAAATCACATCCTCTGCTATCCCCCAGTTCTGAATCTGCTTGCTTTGCTGCTACATGAACAGATTCCCAGGTTCTTCAACCGCTGCAGTTGCAGCTACTCGAGAAAATTGTGAGATTATGCTTAGGGTTTCATTTGTACATTCATGAGCCAAAGGCTTGGCTGAGTTCTTTGTCCCACACTCTAACAATTTTACTTATCCTAGTATCATTTCTGTTCTGTGGTCTGTAAAACAACAATTCACTTGGAATTTCAAAATGAGAAAATTCTCTCTCTTATAATGGCATCCTGATGGTTTGTATAGTATGAGTCAAGAGTTGAGCTGCTGAATTAGATGCACCCTCACTGATACTAAACAACAGGATCATAATTTTGCCTATATTCTTCTACCACAAATATGTGACAAATAATATTTCTAAGATGTTAACTTATATTCTTATAGTTTTTCCTGAGTATTCTGCTGTCTTCCTGCCATTCATGCAGATATCCGTGTTTTAGTGACAGTTTGTAGTAGAGTTTCCTGGTTTCTGTGTTTCCATAAAAACTTCTGGGAGCTACTGAAGCAAACAACAAGAATACTAGGGAGAAGAATTTTTCAGACTAGAGAAAGACCTTCCCTTCAGCCTAGCTTAAAGGGGACAGAAAGGAAGGAAGTAATAAGAACAGAGATTCCAGACAGGACATGAATGTAGGTTGCGTCAAGATGGATAAGGAGCTAAACATACTTAGAGGGTCTCTGTGCCATGGCAAGGAGAAAAAGAATTTTCCAGCTAAATGGATCTTCATATAAAAATAAGAGATTTTCAGTAGCAATCTTTAAGAACATCCAAGTACCAATATACAATATACCAAAAATTTTTTAACTCTGACTCAAAGGCCAGAAGTCCTCTTTCAGTCAATACCTTTGCTTTTTTTGTGCTAGAATTTAAGTACAACCCATATCAAAAATAATAAAAACTTTATAAACATTAAAAATAGAAATTATTTTGAATATATAATTCATTCTCATTAAATTGGATTACTTGAAGAAAATAGTCCTTGTACACTTGAGTGTGTGAAAGTTGATTGACACTACTTTTCCATAGAGCTTTCTCTTCTTTAGTAACATGTGTAATGCAAAGCTAACAAAATTATACAACAGTAACTTTCCAAAATGTCTCTAAGACATTGTGAGGCTGTGGCGGTTACCATTGTGAGAAAGGGCACAGAACTTTGATGATGGATGTAGTGTGGAACTATACCCCTGTAATTTTTTAATACTGTAGACTGTAATTAGTTTTTTTCATTTTTGATTTGTGATTAATAGTAGGTTACAAGATTGTAAGATTACAGTGTATAGTTCCAAACCACATCCACCACCAATGTTCTGTGTCTTCACCCTCCCACCTCCCAAAGATAGCCACCATAGTTCTCACAACTCTTAGAAATAGTAAGTTAGGCACAGATATTTACAAGATACTGGGTACTATACAGCAAACCCTAACAACAAAACTTTTCAAAGTTAACCCAATTACCAAATAATGTGATGATAACATTAACTCTCCATTGTCTTTTTGAACCCTAAGACAGCAGGAAACTCACATCTCCACTATAGAGCCTATATTTCTCCCAGTCCTGGAACCTTAGGGTAGGGCCCACTTTCCTGCATGCCTCTCCCAATCCATATCAAATAATATTGCATCAGCCGATCACAACCTAATCAATGCAACGATTGCCACCTCAACATGCTTCAGCTCAGACTGTGTCCAGAGACTTCACGTGTGGAATGACAACCCTTCAGCCTCATTACTCTGGTGATACCTTTGCTTTCATAGCATTCTCTAATTCCATCCCAGGTGGATCACTTTCTAACAAAGTCCCAAAACCTAGATATACACCAGGTTCTGTGAGAGAGAGCATATCTTCACATGTATCCATAAACAAGTGCAAAATATATACCTGAAAGCAGAAGTACACTAGAGTTTGCATTGAGCACCCCCCCCAACACTTCTCCACTATTCCAACCTTTGGGTCCATGATTCTTCAACAATTTGTTTGGCTTTGTATGTTAACTCTCTTTTCAGCCACCAGATTCCAGATGCCATCAGGATGCCAGCCAGGCTTCCCTGGACTGAAGACCCCACCAATGTATCCTGGAGCTCCACTTCCCCAGAGACCCACCCTACTAAGGAAAGAGAGAGGTAGACTGGGAGTATGGATTGACCAGTCAACGTCCATGTTCAGCAAGGAAGCAATTACAGAAGCCAGACCTTCCACCTTCTGCAACCCACAATGACCCTGGGTCCATGCTCCCAGAGGGATAGAGAATGGGAAAGCTATCAGGGGAGGGGATGGGATATGGAGATTGGGTGGTGGGAATTGTGTGGAACTGTACCCCTCCTACCCTATGGTTTTGTTAATTTATCTGTTCTTAAATAAAAAATAAATAAATAAAAGAAATAGTAAGTTAGAGGAAAATATCCACCTTTAAGCAAAAGTTCACTACAGTTTGCAGTGAATCAATAAATGTAGCAAGCAAGTAGAAAGACCTCTTATGGTTTTTGTCAGTGTTTCCTTTTTATTAATAAAAATTAAAAATAATAAAAATTAATGATAAAAATAAAATAATAAAAAATAAAATTAAAAGATACCATAAAACACCTAGTCAAAGACTCAATAAACGTAGCAAACAAGTAGAAAGACCTCTTATCTTATGGTTTTTGTCAGTGTTACCTTTTTATTAACAAAAATTTAAAAAATAATTGAAAATAAAGTAAAAAGACACCATAAAATACCTAGTCTAATAGTTTATACTTAGGCCTAGATACCCTCCTCATCTATTTCCTATTTCATTTCCTTCAATCACGCCAAAGCTAACCTTGTCAAAGTAAGGACTACAAAATCTGGATAAGGGCAAGAGACTGGCATACTTTGGTCACTACCAAGCCACCCCACTACCTGGGGTCCTAGTCAGGGTGTCCTGGGATTCCCAAAAAGACAAGGTGGACCTGTAACAGATCCCTCTACCCACTGTCACTGATCATCTCCATCAGGAACAACATAATGGACCCCTTTGTGGGCCCCCTTAAAACCCTGCCCTCAGTGTAGATCTGTAATGGTAGGGATTGTTCCATTCTCTGAAGGGAGGATGGGCAACATACTCTACCACTCAAGGAAGATAGGACCTGAAATTAGTGCAGGCTAGAATGTTCCTATCAGTGACCACAGAATGGTAGCTCAGACCTGCAGGGATGCAGAAATTACACAGGCTCCTGTGCTGAGTATGGGACCCAGATCAGATCGATGGAGTTTACAGTTAACAATATTTATATACTTTTCCCATATTTGTGAGCTACTGTCTTCCCTGATACAGCTTCCTAGTCCTATTTCCAATTCTAGCACCAACTTCCCCAGACTATACCTTGGGTCCACTTGCATGTTAGCTGTCAGAATCAGGCAAAAACTAGTAAAGTCACAGGCCACTTGGAATATAGCTAAAATAGACCTATTTGCTTTTTCCAAAATGTAGGCAGCAAATGTAATGTGCAATATTCTTTCCTTTTGGTTCATGATTAGTAACAATTTGTTCTGCTTTTTATCTTCTTTTCCAGTCACCAGGTTCCAGACGCTACCATGATGTCAACCTGGCTTCTATGGGCAGGCGACCAAACCAATGTGTCCTGGAAGCTCACCCCACACTCAAGCCTTATCCCACTAGGGAAAGAGGTGTATACAGGCTGGGAGTATGGATTAACCTGCCAATGCCCATGTTCAGCAGAGAAGCAATTACAGAAGCCATACCTTCCACATTCTGTACCCAATAATGATCCTGGGTCCATACTCCCAGAGGGATAAAGAATAGGAAAGCTTTCAAGGGAGGGGATGGGATATGGAGTTCTTTTGGTGGGAACTGTGTGGAATTGTACCCCTTTTATCCTATGATCTTTCCAATATTTCCATTTTATAAATAAAAAATAAGTTTTAAAAAAAGAAACAGTTTACTTGCTTCCCTTTCTCTAGATTCCACATATAAATGAAACCATCCCTTCTGTAGAACATAATTAAATCAATAATAAAAAGTTCTAACAATAAAAATAATGGTTTTCAAATTTTGTTCTATAAATCTGTGAGTTTTAAGCAAATATTTTATGGATCAGGGTAGAGGGTGGAGTAGTAGTTAGCAGGACTCCAGGCATACCTTAGCTCTCCATAGCTTTCTCCAGAGTACTTTGCTGTCTATCAGTTTAATATGAAGGTTTTTACACTATTACTTTAACAAGGAAAAGTTAGCAGCTCAGAGGGCTTGAAAGTTGTTATGTACACTCCTATGTGGTATAGTCATATAAACCACTATTTAACTAATATGAGAGGGGGAAAATTGATCATATGTCTCGAACTTTTTAAAACACAGACTGAGTCTTCTTAATACATAGGCTGAGTCTTTGATATGTTGACTCTCTCAAAAGTCTAGACCAGGTAGAACAGAAGCAACTGGTGGCACAGCTATATAAAAGATGCTGGGTATTATACAGCAAACCCTAACAAAGGGACTTATCAAAGTTAACCCAATTACCAAATAATGTGATGATAACAATAACTATCCATTGTCTTCTTGAACCCTAAGACAGCAGGAACCTCACATTTACACTATAGAGCCTATATTTCCCCCAATCCTGGAACCTTAGGGTAGGGCCCAGTTTCCTGCATGCTTCTCTCAATTCGTATCAAATAATATTGCATCCACCGATCATAACCTAATTAACGCAAGTAGTGCCACCCCAACATGCTTCACTTCAGACTGTGACCAGAGACTTCAGATGTGGAATGACAACCCTTCAGCTTCATCATTTGTGTGAGACCTTTCCTTTTATAGTATTCTCTAATTCCATTCCAGGTGGTCCACTCCCCAATAAAGTCCCCAAACCCAGATATAGACCAGGTTCCCTGAGATAGAGCATATGTTCACATGTGTCCATAAACCAGGGAAAAATATATACCTGAAAGCAGAAGTACACAAGAGTCTGCAGTGAGTACCCCCCAAGACTTCATCTCCACTATTCCAGCCTTTAGGTCCATAATTGTTCAACAATTTGTTTGGCTTTGTATGTTAACTCTCTTTTCAGCCACCAGGTTCCTGATGCCAGCATGATGCCGACCAGACTTCCATGGACAGATGACCCCACCAATGTGTCCTGGAGCCCCGCTTCCCCAGAGCCCCACCCTAGTAGGGAAAGAGAGAGGCAGACTGGGAGTATGGATCAACCAGTCAACGCCCATGTTTAGCGGGGAAGCAATTACAGAAGTCAGACCTTCCACCTTCTGTAACCCACAAGGACCCTGGGTCCATACTCCCAGAGGGACAGAGAATGGGAAAATTATCAGGGGAGGGGATGGAATATAGAGATCAGGGGGTGGGAATTGAGTGGAGTTGTACCCCTCCTATCCTATGGTTTTGTTAATGTCTCCTTTCTCAAATAAAAAAAAGAAAGAAAGAAAATGGAAAGTCCAAAAAAAAAGTTGTTTATGGAAAGGACGAAATAATCTATAGTTACACTAGGAGAAATAGCTATACGATGTAAAACTAGGTTTTGGGAGTCGGGTGGTAGCACAGTGGGTTAAGCACACTTGGCGCAAAGTACAAGGACTGAGCCTAAGGATCCGGGTTCAAGCCCCTGGCTCCCCACCTGCAGGGGTGTCGCTTCACAGGCGGTGAAGCAGGTCTGCAGGTGTCTGTCTTTCTTTCCTCCTCTCTGTCTTCCCCTCCTCTCTCCATTTCTCTCTGTCCTATCCAACAGAGACGACTTCAACAATAATAACTACAACAACAATAAAAAATGGCAACAAAAAGGAAATAAATTGTTGGGTAGTTGCCATCTCCCCCTGGCTTCTGCTTAACCATATGCCTATATAGGGATTTTACTGATCCAAAGCTTTGGTCTATTTACATAAATCACTTTTACATAAAGCACTCCAGGGCATTGGTGGTTCTATGATAGGATTCTCTCCTGCTCCACCCCCTCCTTGTCACACACTGATCCTTTCTTTGTCACACTCTGATTTTCACCAGTCACTTTTCTCTCCACCCTCTCTATATCACATCCTGTTTCCACCCTACTTGGAGAGTATAAAAACAGCTGCTCTTCAGATTAAAGACATTTGGAAATTGCTTTCCGGCTCCGAGAGTTCCAGAGTGTATCTCCTGCGGAAGTTGGTGCAGCACGAGTTCCTGATCCCTCTCCCACACAGCAGCCTAGATCAGCTCCAGTTGAGTTCTCTCCAACCCAGAGAGCACTAGCTCAGGAAGAAGTACCCTCAGGCTATCCCGGCATCTGGCGCCCGGAACAGGGACCCGTAAGCAACAGATTTACAAGAAGACATCTTAGATAAGTACACACCTTTTGGGTATCTGCAATATTGTGTTAAGGCACTGTGATTTTTTTTTCTTTCTTATTGTTTTCCGGAGATCTTTCCACCATGGAAAATCTTTTCCAAATCCTGCATTCTTTTTCCAGTATACAATTTTTATATATCTGGGACATTTTTCTCGGGGCTTCACCTTATATCCTGTTGATCATCATAGCGGCTTTTAAGGGATATATAGGTCAACCTCTCAAAAGGCTTAAGGACCTAGAGGCTGAGGTCAAAGAGATAAAGGAAGTAATCATATAACTTAACCAGCACCTTAAAAACAAGAAGAAGCAAAGGCCTGTCGTGATCTTGACCCACCCTAATTCCTCTGCATCTTGCCCTGAGGCCCCTATTTTGGCATCTTGCCCTGAGGCCCCTATTTTGGCAGACACGTGTCCGAATTCTCCTTTGGACTCCACAGCCACTTCTTCGGCCACCCCGATTTTGGCAGAAATGTGTCCGGAACCTCCTGCTGCCTCCACGGCTGCTTCTTCACCCCACCCTGTTTTGATAGACACATGTCCGAATTCTCCTGTAGCCTCCAAAACCACTTCTTTGGCCACTTGTCCAGAAGCTTCCACTTCGATGACTCCTCCTACCGCTACACACTTATCAGAGCAAGTCCACACATTTCCGGTCAATGTTGCCCCCAATAGACAAAAACCTCAGGCCTGGTATCCATATTCCGCCACAGACCTGAAGGAACTACGCCAGGCTATCAAAGATGACGGTGTTCATGCCCCATGGACCAGGTCCATTTTACAAGGCCTGCTTCAGAACCTTAATACCCCTCAAGATTGGATAGATGTGACTCGTGCTACGCTCCCAGGCCCCCTCTTCCTGCAATGGGAGGCATTCTTTCGTGACGAATGTTTACAACAGTCGCGGAAAAAATATACAAAATCAGCCAGAGGGTAATTTTGATGCATTGTTTGGAACAGGCCAATTAGAAACAGGGATTCAACAGGTGGAAGCCAAGTTTCCAGCGGGGTATTTTGATCAAGTACGCCTGTGTGCATTAAAAGCATGAGAGCGATTAACACCACCCATGGGAGCAGCCTCAGCCCCCATTCTCTCCCTGCAACAAGAACCTGATGAATCCCTCGCTAAATTCATTGCCAGGGTCCAGTCGAGTTTGGAAAGGAAGATTTATAATCCTGACGCTCGTTTTCTCCTTCTGCGATCCATAGTCTGGGATGGAATGCTTCCGCATTTTCGACAGGCCTGTATCACTCTTAAAAACGAACACCCAGATACTTGGATTCTAGCTACACAGGATCTCAGATCAAGCTCTTTTCAAGGACCTATGTTACAGGCCTATGCAGCTACCTTACATAAGCAAAAAGGAGCTTGCTTTCAGTGCGGTCGCCAAGGGCATTGGCGTAACCAATGTCCAGAAAATAGACCGCGACCCCGCCTCCAGTCAGGGTGACCCCACCTCCAGTCAGGGCGACCCCACCTCCAATCAGGGCAACCCCGCCTCCAGACAGGGAATCAGAGACCACGAATCCCTTGTCCCAGATGCCAGAAAGGATTTCACTGGAGGAGAGATTGTTGGTCAAGGTTCCATAGGAACGGCACGCCTCTGCCAAATGTAAACAGGGATTTAAACTAGGTATGGGGCTTCCCTTAGCCCCGCCCCCAAGAGGGAAGGAAGCAGGTCGCCCGCTTGGTGCTGTGCCCTTCTTCCACAAACAGAAGCCCAGCTTGGGACCCAATCCATCGCTACACCCACAACGCCAAGTAACAATAACAGAGGGTGAGCAGAAGGAGGAACCCCCAGTATGTGGGAACTTCCAGCATAGAAATAACCGGCTGGAGCAAGAGAACAGCTCGAATTCAGAGCCTGAGATTTTATGGACCACCCCTGTTTTAGAAAGGGGTCACCCAACTATGACAGTAAAGATTGGTAATATTCCTTTTAAATGTTTGATTGACACGGGAGCAGATAAGACAATATTAAGACAAGCAGAGGTTCCCCAGAGTTGGGAACTCCTCCCAGGACCGCGCTTACATGGTGTTGGAGGATTGACTCAGGCATTCCACACACGAGATTCCCTTGTGTGGGAAGATCCAGAAGGGACTACCGGACGCTTTCAGCCTTTAATAGCTGATATAAGCACCAATTTATTGGGAAGAGACTTGCTGGAATCTTTAGATGTAGTGATATCCTCAGACACCTCTGCAGGACACCACACTCACTCCTGTGAGACTGCTAGACCCAACCAGCACCCCCAATACTAACTGCCACTGTTCGTAACAGAACTCCCCGCTTAGATTGGCTTTCTAATGAGCCTGTCTGGGTGGAACAGTGGCCTTTGCCTAGGGAGAAGCTAGAAATTTTTAAAAAACTCGTCCAAGAGCAGTTATCTTTGGGACACATTCGTCATTCTCGGAGCCCATGGAATACTCCAGTCTTTGTAATTAAAAAGCGCTCAGGAAAATGGCGCCTCCTCCAAGATCTTCGTGCAGTTAATAAAACCATGCAGGTTTGGGGCTCCCCCCAAAGGGGTTTGCCTCTTGCTTCCGCAATTCCCACAGGAATTCCAATCATAGCTATTGATATACAGGATTGTTTTTTCTCTATTCCCTTACACCCACAAGATTGTAAAAGTTTTGCTTTCTCTGTTCCTTCTATTAATAATGCCAGCCCTGCCGATAGATTTGAATGGGTGGTACTGCCCCAGGGCATGGCTAATAGTCCTACTATTTGTCAAGAGGTTGTTAAATCTGCCCTTTTCCCATATATTCATAAGGGCCTTAAGGTTTTTCATTATATGTATGACGTGTTAATATGGGGAGAATTAGATACAGATCTCTCCGCCCTACGTGATTTTCTAATCCCTGCCTTAAAGAGAAGTGGACTTAATGTAGCTCCTGAGAAGATACAGCTAATCCCTCCAATATCTTTCTTAGGCTCAGAGATTTCCCTAACACAGATTCGTCCTTTAAAACCTTGTGTTACTTTTCCTTCTAATCTCACTCTTGCTTCTTTACAAAGTTTTCTTGGAAATTTGAATTGGCTTAGGCAGTATCTTTATCTGCCTACGAGCTGCCTGCAACCACTGTTCGATCTGTTAAAAGGAAACAAACAGCCCTCCTCAAAGCGTATGTTAACCCCCGAAGCATCCTTGGCTCTGGAAAAAGTTAACCAGGCTCTCCAGGACATGCACCTCGTTCGATTCTCCCACTCCTCTCCAGTAAATCTTCTAATCTTTAACTCCACCCCCACGGTAGTGGGGGCATTGTGGCAGAAACATGGCGTTCTCGAATGGCTTCATACGCCAGTAGGCGGAGCTCCAAGACTCCTTACCAAGATTGATGCCTTAGCATTTATGGTTCGCCAAGGAAGAAACAGATCAGTTCAGGTCTTAGGAAGGGAACCAGATTCAATCATTCTTCCCTTTTCTCTCACTGATACAGAATGGCTCATACGCCACCATTCTCGTTTTGCCATAAGTTTAATGAGTTTTCCAGGACAATTAGATAATCATTTTCCCTCTAATAATTTGATAGCTTCTTTACCTCTGTTGCCTCTACTAGTACCTAAACTTTTGTCTCGAGATCCCATCCCCTCTGCTCCTACAGTGTTCACTGATGGTGGAAAAAAGGGAGCTGCTGCCCTTATATATTATCCAGACCAGCAATACCCCAAACCTCTCTTTACTGAACTTCCTGATAATTCCCCTCAGTACAAAGAACTTTATGCTGTTTTCCTTGCATTAAAAGCTGTACCAGAATCCTTCAACCTTTTTTCTGACAGTGTGTATACTGTTAACTTACTTCCTTGGCTTGCTCGATCTTATGTAAGAATTGATGACAACCCACTTTCTCCTCTTTTAATTCAAATTGCCTCTATGCTCTGTTCTCGAACCCATCCACTGTATGTTCAGCACCTACGTTCCCACAGCCCTCTTCCTGGTCCCCTGTCCGAAGGGAATGCTGCAGCTGACCGCCTTGCCTCCACAGGAATTCTCCTAGCCTCTGTCTCTAATCCTGCTGACTTTCATTCCCTAACCCATGTTAATCTTAAAGGTCTTCGAGCTCGATTTCCTGATATTCCTCTGCCACAGTTAAAACGTATTCTTGCTACATGTTCCTCCTGTGCAGGTCTAATCAAAACACCTGCTATTCAGACTCTGGGGGTTAATCCTCGAGGTTTAAAAGCCAAGGCTCTTTGGCAAATTGATGTTACCCACATACCTAACTTTGGCAAACAAAAATATGTGTTCGTCTCAATTGATACCTTCTCTAAGTTTATGTGGGCTACAGCTCAGACTGGAGAAAACTCAAAAAAGCTTATAAGCCATATGCTCTCCTGTTTTGCTGTAATGGGCTTACCTCTGCAACTTAAAATGGATAATAGACCTGCTTTTACCAGCAAACAATTTAAAGATTTTTGTTCCCTCTGGAACATTACTCATACTACAGGCATTCCGTATAATCCACAGGGACAAGGCATTGTTGAGAGGGCCCATCAAACTCTTAAGGCTCAATTAAATAAAGAAAAAGGGGAAATGTACCCCCCTAATATCCAGCTGGCAAAAGCCTTAACTACATTAAATCTCTTTAATATTTACAAAAACTCCGACCAACCTCCTATAATTCTTCATTGGCAAACACCACCCACCCTCCCAGCTATTAAAGTCAAATGGAAAGACCCACTTGATAAAATTTGGAAAGGACCTGACCCCCTGTTGACTATGGGGAGGGGTTTCGCATGTATTTTTCCACAAAATTACTCCAAGCCTGTTTGGGTTCCTGCCCGCCATGTCCGGCAATACCCACATGATGGCGCTGATATCCCTGAAGAACAAGAAACACTGCAAGAAGACTGGCTGCAAGAGGACTGGCTACAGGATGCACCCCAGGATCCATAATACAGCATGGCAGAATAAAAAAAAAATCTGATTCACAGAACTTCCCCCCCCCCCGAATGAATGTCTTATGCTATGACTGGCCAGTTGTGTTTTGTGAGTGAGTGAGTGAGTGAGTGAAAAAAAAAATTGAGTGACCAAAATTTTTGTATAACCCATTGTGCTCAGAGTACTCTGAAAGTTAACTGACTTTATATCAAACGGCTGGACGCAGCCATGGTTTCTGGAGACGTCCAGAAACAGTCCAAAAATTGTTCATTCCCCCTTTTGATTTCTTTTTTAAGTCTTGATACCAATATGAAATGTTTAGTCTTAAAATGTGTGAGTAAAGATGGTTCAACTATGACAGTAGTTCTAAATTCACATTTGAAATGATATATCTTATTTACAAGTTTTTCTCCTCCTGTGTGCTATAAACTATATGTTTAATATGCGTGTTTCAAGTTTGGTAAACATTAACTTAACAGTTAAATTGTAACTTCAAAGTTACATTATTACGAGAAGAGGTAAAATCAATTCATTTAAGTAACTGAGTGTTTAAGGTAAAACTCTAAATATTCAATGTGACAATTCATCATCTCCTAAGTTAAAATACAGATTCTCTATACAGGACATTTTTGGAGGGCCCCCAAAAATGTCCTGTAAGCTATCTTGTGGAAATTAATCCACAACAAATTTGGCATCAATCTGATATTGTAAATGTACCAAAAAAAAAAATTGTCACTAAAATGTGTTAACTCTAGTAACCTGAGTTTGCTTAAAAACCCAATGTAAAAATAGTCAAGAATCAATATATGTAACTTAAACTCGGTATGAAAACTTTGCTATATAAAGACTGCTACATGAGGTCATGTAAGATGACCTTTACGCAAAATTATAAAGATACCTAAACCAGTTATAATCATTGAGTTATCAATTGTAGTAAACTTCTAATTTGTTACAAAGTTTTTTCATAAGTAATTGACTACAGCTATGACAAGCCTTCGCATAAAGAAGCATCTGCTCATATAGAATCCCCAGAAATCCATCTTGGACCCCTGACCTCTGACATCACCCACAATTACAGCCATCCCCAGAAACCCATGATGTGACCTGACACGATCTGGAGAACCTGATTCACAGACTCCGAAGGACAAGACTTTCCTACTGCCTTTCTCTCAACCATCGGTGTCTGCTCTTCCTGCTTCTGTTTCGCCCATCATGTTTTGGCGGTTCCAGGTCACTCTCTACAGAGAAGAAAAGTTCCGGTGGCCGTCCTCCTCCATCAAGATAGACGTGTGGCATTTATTTCCTGGCCGTTGACATTGGACTGATGCTTCTATAGAACTTGCTGGACACTCCTTTTATACTGCTGGACTTCTTGAAGAATGACTGTAGCAGTTCATAGAACTTACCGCCAGCTGACTCGGGATTTTGCAATGCCAGATCACCCCTCTAGCCCCTCGGCTTATCAGGCCCCCACTCCTCCACCCATCAGGCTCACTCTGTCTCTTGCTACTCTTACTTATCCCTCCCTGTCTTGTGCTAGTTATTTTGAAGACACTTACACACTATCATTCTGCTTTCTTCCCAACAGGTTTCCGTTCACCCCTACACTGCTATTCCCCTGACAGAAATGAAGCCTTTTACAGACATTGACCCAGTTATATATGGCCATTAAGTAAGAGGAAGATGTTGGGGAATTGTGAGGATATGGTTGAGCTTGGAAGGGCTTGAGCCTGAGGGGTGTGTCAATCCTGTTAGTCTCTCTCTCCACGGAGAGGTTGAGCAAGGAGGGACAGTAGAACCCCAAAAAAGGTGTGCCTCTTATCAGTCTCCCTGCCTCACAAAGTGCCCCGCACTCCTGATACTATGGCAAAAAGTTAAAAAGAAAGGGGGAGATGTTGGGTAGTTGCCATCTCCCCCTGGCTTCTGCTTAACCATATGCCTATATAGGGATTTTACTGATCCAAAGCTTTGGTCTATTTACATAAATCACTTTTACATAAAGCACTCCAGGGCATTGGTGGTTCTATGATAGGATTCTCTCCTGCTCCACCCCCTCCTTGTCACACACTGATCCCTTCTTTGTCACACTCTGATTTTCACCAGTCACTTTTCTCTCCACCCTCTCTATATCACATCCTGTTTCCACCCTACTTGGAGAGTATAAAAACAGCTGCTCTTCTGATTAAAGACACTTGGAAATTGCTTTCCGGCTCCGAGAGTTCCAGAGTGTATCTCCTGCAGAAGTTGGTGCAGCACGAGTTCCTGATCCCTCTCCCACACAGCAGCCTAGATCAGCTCCAGTTGAGTTCTCTCCAACCCAGAGAGCAGTAGCTCGGGAAGAAGTACCCTCAGGCTATCCCGGCAATAAATATTTTTTTAAAAAACTAGTTTTTGCTTTCCTTCTAATTTTTTTGCCTTTGTATAACTTTAGAAATGTTTCTGAAAGCAATTACAGTGTTAAATAGCTTTGACAACAGAATTTGAAGTGAACTATTTTGAAGGTCAGTATTGGCTTTCTCTGTAAGTTCTCATGTTTGTTAAAGAACAAAGCCAGTCTTTTGATCTCAATGCCCCATGTCATATTTTTTTCTATCACTATGGTTCCTGTAATACAAGAATAACATTTCTGTTCCCTAAACACAAGGGCAGATCTATAAATGTTATATTTTAGTAGGTGAAACTGGAATATTATTTACTAGTTGAGTTTATTATTTTAAAGTTTATCACTGCAACAATCTTTTCCATTTCCCAATCAAATAATAGTCTACCTTCTAACAATACAGGAAATGATTTTCTCTTTCCAGGGCTGAAGGAAAAGCACTTGAAAATGAGTAATGGTTTTTCTCCATCACCTTTCACTCCTTTAATTCAATCCTAACATAACTATTTTTTCCATCAAAAGGTTATTCAGCACTATGCCTACGGGAATTCACTGAGCTGTAGCAGGAGCCCCCTACTAGAGGAATAACAATTGGAAAAGAAACAGTCTCTGCACAGACCATCTATGTATTCCCTTTCTCTGCATGTTTGGTCACATACAACAGGTTAACTGTTGCATCTAGGAAGAACATTCCAAAGCATCAATTTACTTCATACAATCCTTGGTACCAAGTATTCTGGCAAAGTGGACAGGTAGAAAAGCTCTAGGATGAAAGCAGGGGAACTTCATTCAGAATGTCATGCTGGTTGTTAATGGATGGAACAAATCAGAACTGATTGTCAGACATTTGAGATAACCTGAGAGAGTACTTAGTCACTTTTAGAGAATAATGTATGTGTTTTAATGAAGAGTAGTGCTATCACTGTGTCATCTCTATTCTCTCAGTGAGTCAGGGTATCTAAGTATGCAATTGTCATATGGGATTTTATTTTCCAAATGGCTTTGAAATTTAATTTTTTTCCAAATTAAATGAAAAAGAAGTACTTACTTAGTTTTCTCTGAATGGAACTTGAGACAATAATAAAATGTATATGGAAACCATTTGAGCTCACAGATTTCAGTTACTCAGCTAAATATAAAATCCCAACAGGACTGAATATTGAACATACTTAGACTGAATGTTGGCAACTCTTTGAAGTCTCTGTAAACTTACACTTCTATCTTGGAGAAAAATATCAAAGAAGCTACAAAAATAATTATAATTAGGTAATTATCTCTAACTCTTTGATAATATACATTTACTCATAAGTATTAAATAATTACATATATTACAAAACATAATTTTATTTCAGAATGTGTTAATTGTACATGCAGAGAATTTTATACTTTTCCTTTCAATGTAAAATTAATTAATTTTTTAATTTAAACAGTACTGTAAAATTAATTGGTGACTCTTGGGGTTAAGTATGTGCAGCTGGCAGTTGTTGTCTTTTAAATCTTTGAATATATCATTCCAGGTCTCCTGGAATTCATTGTTCCTGAAGAAAAATCTGATGCAAGGTTGTCTATGCTACCTTTATAAGTTACTTTCTTCTTTTCCCTGGTAGCTTGTAAGACATGGACAGAACATGTTCAAGAAAAGCATACTGAAACAGTATAGTTTAAGAAAGATTATCTTATATGTGTTTATATATTTATATATATATAATAAAGAATATATGTATAATACTTTTAAGTATAAAATATTGACATGCATCCAGCCCTTTATGCCTTGTTAAAACATGCTATTTTCTCTCTAGTACTTTTCAATCTTTCTTAAAATATTTTTTTGTTTTTCTCATATTCCTTATATGCAAGTTTTTGCATGTGCATTTACTTTATATTATATATAATAGTTTGAGGCTCTTTAATTTGGTGTCTGTGTCCAAGTACTCTTATTTCTATAATTCATAAATGTTACCGAATGACCTGAGTTTCTCTGAAAGACAACTACTGTGTAGTTTCGTTTGTATGTGCAATATGAAGATCTAAAACTCGTGATTTTTTTATTGCAAATCATCCCTAAGATTTTGTGAAAACTATGGTGGTTATCTTTAGGGTAAAAGGGGGAGAACTGGGGTGGGTGGGGGGAGGTGGGCACAGAACTGTGATGGTGGATGTGATGTGGAATTATAATTCTGTAATCTTATGATCTTGTAAACCATTATTAAATCACTAATAATATAAATTTTAAAAATGGTTTTGTTAATCCTTTCTTAAATAAAAAAAATAAAAAATAATAAATAAATAAATAAAAAAGAAAAATAATCAGTGAATCCAGTTATATCTTTTTTAGAATTTTTTATTATTTATTTTCCCTTTTGTTGCCCTTGTTGTTTTTTATTGTTGTTGTAGTTATTATTGTTGTTATTGTTGATGTCGCAATTATTGGATAGAACAGAGAGAAATGGAGAGAGGAGGGGAAGACAGAGAGGGGGAGAGAAAGATAGACACCTGCAGACCTGTTTCACTGTAAAGCGACACCCCTGCAGGTGGGGAGCTGGAGGCTCAAACTGGGATCCTTAAGCTGCTCCTTGTGCTTCATGCCACATGTGCTTAACCCGCTGCACTACCGCCTGACCCCCAAGTTATATCTTTAATTCTTGAAAAAAATGCTAAGACTTCAATCAAGAATATAAAGTGTAACACTTATTAATATTTTCATCATTGGTCAAAGAATCACAAAATATGAGGACAATTTCCTTAAACATTTTATAATTAAATATCCCATTCTCTAAAGAAATATTATTTTTGTTTGAACACAAATTACTGAGAAAGACCATCTCAGCTTCTTCAAATCTTATTCAATGTTCCACTTTATTACAATTCTTTCATTACAGCAGTAGAGCAGGAAGAGAGGGAGAAAGCAAGAGAAAGCAAGAGTGAAAGGAAGGAACAAAGGAAGGAGAAGGATGGAAAAAAGAAAAAAAAAAGGAAGATGCATTTTTTTTCTTTAAATAAACTTAATAGTTTCATAAAAGGTGTTCCCTCAAAAAAAAAAGAAACAAACAAACTTCTTACCTCATAAAGCAAATCAGTCATGAGCATTAAAAGTTATTCTTATAACTACATCTTTTCTCACATCATTCAAAATGGTAGTTTCCTTTTCAGTTACACAATCATTGTAGTTGTAGAAGAAAAAAGGCATTTATTTATCAAAATGGGAGTTGACTCATATAACTTTCCCACTCTGCCACTCACCTAATATCTAGTATCCTGTGCTTTATTTGTTTTTTTAAATTTTATTAACTTTATTTATTGGATAGAGACAGCCAGAAATCGAGAGGGAGGGGGTGATAAAGAGGGAGCGAGACAGAAAGACAGATAACTACAGCCCTGCTTTAGCACTCAAAAGGATTTCCCCTGTGCAGGTGGGGACTAGGCATTGTGATATGTGCACTCAACCAGGTGCATCTCCACCCAGTATTTCATTTGTAATAATGCTAGTTGTCAAATTCTCTTACTCCTTCTACTGAAATATCTTTCACTTCCATAACTGCTCTATCAACCCCAGCATTCTGTTTTCTCTTCATATGAGGTCTTAATCATCTCATGAAAGTACCATTACAAAAATTTCCGCACAGGTTTCCTGTCTCCTGTCTTTCTTTGCATACCACTGTTGGAATAGATTTTATCATTTTTATCATTTTTACCACTTCAGGTTAAAACTTTTAACTGGCTATTTAAATCAAATAAACCCTATGTCATTTAAAACACTGTAGAATGTACAAAAACAATTTAAAGGCCTCCACATTACTTTTTATGTTTTTATTATATGCTAGCAATGATCGGAGAAATTAAAAATGTTTCCAGAAAAACATTTCAAAATAGGATATCTGGCTTCCTTAGAAATACATGTAGGACTACATCAAACTGAAGAGCTTCTGCATGGCACAAAGAAACCACCATAGTAGCAGAGAGATTTTTTACAGAATGGGAGATCTTTAAATGCTATACATCAGACAAAAGTCTAATTAACAAAATATATAAAGAGCTCACCAAACTCAGGGGGAAAAGACCTCATCCAGAAATGAGGAGAGGGTATAGACAGAATCTTCACCAAAGAATAAATCCAATGGACCAACGACATATGAAAAAATGCTCAGAGAAATGACAATAAAAGACAACAAAGGGCTATTACTTGACTCTTGTGAGAATGTCATACATCAGAAAGGACATAAACAGCAAATGTTGGAGAGGTTTCTAGGGAAAAGAAACTCTTCAGCACTGTTGGTGGGAATGTAAATTGGTCCAGCCCTTGTGGAGAGCAGTTTGGAGAATTCTCAAAATGGTAGAAATGAACTTACCCTATTACTTGGTGATTCCTCTCCTTGGGATATATCCAGAGGAAACAGATACACTCAACAGAAGAGATCTATGTGCACTTGTGTTCATAACATCACAATTTTCAATAGCCCAACTTAGAGGCAACCTAGGTGTCTAATGACAGATAAGTGGCTAAGAAAGTTATACTATATATGTGTGTGTATATATATATATATATATATATATATATATATATATATATATATATATATACACACACAATAGTATACTACTCAATTGTTAGGAATTATGAAGTAATTTCTTTTGCCTCATTTTGGATGAAACTTGAAGGAATCATGTTAAGTAAGATAAGTCAAAGATATGATGAATATGGCATGCTCTCCCTCATGGGCTGAACTTAAGAGACAAGGACAGAAAGGAAAAACACAAAGTAAAACTTAGACTGAATTTGGTGCATTACACCAAAATAAATTATTCTAGGTAAGGAGTGAAAATTTCTTTAGGGTTCTGGTGCATGACTGTGGAAGACAACCTAAGTTTTGATGAGAATGTTTTGCAAATACCTGCCATGGGGAGATGAGAAATTGTACCCATATGTCAACAACCGTACTATAAACAATTACCCCACTAATAAAATGGTATTAAAATATTAAATATCATATTTAAAAGAAATCACAATGTAAACATCTCAAATAAAATGTTAGCAGATAATATCCAGCCTTGAAATAAAAATAATACCCTTTTGATCTCACTCATAGACAGAAGTTGAAAAACAAAATCAGTAGAGAAACCACTAAGCAGAAATTGGAATAGAGTTGGTATACTCTACCAAAGTGAAAGACTCTTTGGTGAGAGTTGGGGAAGGTTTAGGTCCTAGTGGAGGTTGAACGGTTATGTGGAAAACTAAGAAATTTTTTGCATGTACAAACTATAGTATTTTACTGTTCATTGTATATCATTAATCCCCCAATAAAGAAAAAAAGAAAAATAATTATACCCTTCATAAAACTTCATTTCAGTAATGTAAGGATACGATAATATTATGAAATCTATTTGTGTAATAAATAAATCAAAACAATAGCTAAAAGAGGAAAACTATATAACCATCTTAAAGATACAGAAAAAGAATGTACTGCTATTTATCACATACTCTTGACTTTGACTTTTTTTAAAAAAGACATTTTTGTATGTATGGTACCAAGGACTTGCACACGCACAATTTCACTGCTCTAGGAATCTTTTTTAGTGTGTGGAGTTGGGGGTAGAAAGAGAGAGAAAGACTACAACACCAGAACTTTCTATAGTTATATAGCAATACTTTAAAAAATATTTTTAATATTTATTTATTCCCTTTTGTTGCCCTTATTATTTTATTGTTGTAGTCATTGGATGGGGCAGAAAGAAATGGAGAGAGGAAGAGAAGACAGAGAAGGGGAGAGAAAGATAGACACCTGCAGACTTGATTCACCACTTGTGAAGCAACTCCCCTGCAGGTGGCCAGCTGGGGTTCGAACTGGGAAGCCTTACGCCAGTCCTTGAGCTTTGTGCTACATGCGCTTAACTCACTGCGCTACTGCCAGACTCATATAACAATTTTTATATGGTTCCAGGGTCGAAACATAGCTCACATGTATGGCAAGGCATCCAGTGGCTACTCCTGTGGTTCTGAATAAGACTTTTAAAGGGGTCTGACAGAGGCATAACCAGTTGAACACACACACTACCATTTGCAAGGACCCCAGTTCAAGCCCCAGGTCCCCAATTGCTAGAAGGAAGTGTCATGAGTAATGAAACCATGCTGAAGTTCTCTCTCTCTCTTTCTCTTTCTCTCTCTCTCTCCCTCCCTCCAGTCTCAATTTCTTTCTGTACTATCACATAAAAGAAGAAAAAACTATAAACATTGATGCATATATTACTATTTAATCGTGGTTTAATAATGATTTACAGGATTGTAAGATAACAGGGATACAATTCCATACAGTGTCCCATCCCCTCCATTAGAAACTCTCCTATTCTTTATCCCTCTGGGTGTATGGATTAAAGTTATTTTTGAGGTTCAAACAGTGGAAGATTTGGCTTCTGTAATTGCTTCATGTGGGAAGATGCTAGGAAGTCTATTTTAAGTATGATCTAGGGGGCCCATGACTTCACTAATTTTTGCCTTAGCCCTATAGCTAACATGCAGATGAACTAAAAATATCGTCTGAGAAGATGGCGTCAGAATGAGACTAAAAAATCTCATTGAGAATGAGAGCTGACAAAGAATAGTTTCCAAACATCAGTAAAGTATATAAATACCATTAACCCCATCTGTCTGGCTCAGGGCCCGTATATATTCATATTTAGCACAGGAGCCTGCATAACCTTTGAATCACTACCAGTCTGAGCTCATAGTCCATGGTCACAGCTAGGAACATTCTAGACTGCTCTCATTTCAGGACCAGTCTTTATCAAGTGTCGTAGTAGGCTGACAAAACCTCCCTTTGGAGAGTGCGGCGATCTCTTCCATTGCTGCTTTACAGTGAGGTCAAGGTCCTAGAGAGGCCCATAAGATGGCTTATACTGATGCTCATGATGGAAGTGACCAGTGATGGTGAAGAGACTGATCTATTAGAGGTCTAGGCCCATCATATCTATGTTGGAATCCAAGGATTCCCTGACTAGAGCCCCAGATGATGGGGTGGCCTGGTATTGACCAAGAAGGCCATTATTAAAGTGAGCCAGTCCTTGCCCTTATCCAGATTTTGTACCCCTTTCTTTATCTGACTCTCAAGTTAGTTAAGAGACATTAATAAGGAAGTGATCATTTTCAGCAAAATTAGGAACAAAGTAACAGTGCTATAATCATTATAGTTTAGCATAGTCCTAGAAGTACCAAACCAGTGGAATTTGATCCAAGAAAGAAAAGGGAAGTATAAACATTAGAAAGGACAAAAACTTTTTTATCTTTCCTTGTAGCAGATATGCATAAACATGTAGGAAAACACAAGAAAAATAATTCAAAGGGCCCAGAATGTTGTGCAGGTGGTAGAATGCCAGACTTGCCTGTATGGTGAGTTTCTGAGTTCAATCCCCAGCATCCAGTGAGGCAGAATGATGCTCTGGTTCTCTCATTAACAAATAAATCTGAAGAGAGAAAAAAAACAAACTTAGAAGCCACTGAAGTTACTAACTTCAGTTACAAAATTAGTGTGTGTGTGTATGTGTGTGTGTGTGTGTGTGTGTGTGTATGTGTGTGTGTGTGTGTGTGTGTGCTGCTTCATTACCACACTAAGGCTCTGACATCTAAATATGTAAAAATCAGAAATTTTCTTGAAAATTGAGAATCAATAATATATCCTGATATGATGAGTTAGCTTACAGCTGGGGCTCAATAAAAGCTATTTATTTTCTCCTAGAAGCTCTGAATTCACCATTCATAACCCCAGCACAGATACTGAACCCTAAGCTAAGGCCCTGTTTGAATCTGCTGTAGGTCTTTCACAGAACAAATTTTTTATTTGTTGCTTACAGATGGATGAAATTTTAAGGAATGACTAAGAATAAGACTCTTTCTCTCTGTATATCTTTAGAAACTAATTTATAGCAGTCCCTGTAAGTAAAATGGCTGCCTCCATGTCCAAACATGAAAGCAGTAAAATGATAAACCCAGAACATTGACTTCAGTTCTCACAGTCTATGATTCTGTGTAGCAGTTTTCAGATACTTATCTCTTCATAGTTAACTCTCCAGGAATTTCCCTTCTTATATTCTCCCATTCAAATGCACACAAAAACATATACACTGATAAAGTTAGGAATGCTGCAGCGATAGTATCAGTTCTCTCCTCCCACCCAAAAAGAACTTTTTCAGCTTAAAAAATATAGAGGATGTTGGAGGGACAGCTCACTAGGTTGAGCATGTGTCTTGGCCATGTACATGGCCCAGGTTTGAAGTATAATGCCAGATGAAGGTACCACTGCACTGGGAAAAGTTTTAGTGCTGTGATGTTTCTCCTTCTCTCTCTATCTGGATGAAAAAATTAAACCAAGAATGGTAAAATCACACATGCATGAGGCATAGGTTGAGAGATAGATAGATAGATAGATAGATAGATAGATGATAGATAGATAGAATTCATATAAAATGTTTTAGAACTACATAACATCCCTAGATTGTAACAGACAAATATGATATCAATTTCTTTTCTATAATTAGTTATACTTGTTAAATAGCCTCAGTATTCCACTGTTCTGTCATTGAGTTGTGTCATTGAGGCAGCTCTCAAAACGAAAAGGAATCAGAATACATGTAAATATAAACTCAGAGCTGTAGGCAAGAATAAAACAAAAGTATGTCCAGGAATTTAGTTAGTGGGATTTCCTTTAAGAAGAATTACAGTCCTGGTAAAATTCAAGTGGAGAAGCAAACCTAGTACCTATGTATGCAATTGTTGAAAATACAATTGGACTGTTGTCTGATTGTAAATGAAGAAGCTTCTTGAATGTTATGAGAACATTCATAGAACATCTTTTTGGATCGGATTCTAACTTAGGTCCATGTTGAAAGTTTCAGTCATCTGGAGCCATGGTTCTATTGTCTTATTATGAGAGTTTGGGATTATTAGCATACAAATGACATCAACCTGAGATGGAACATACAGAGAAGGGAATGTATAAAAAGCACAGATTTGGAGCTGTTCGCTCTTTTTGGCTGCTACTTCTTCTCCTGGTCAGAAGCATCTCTGCAGAGGTGCTCCTGGTATCCTCCATGGCTACTTCTCCTGGGAACTGAAAACAGGTGCTCTGCTGGCCAGTAAACTTTTAAGACCCCTCTACAGCCATAAGCAACCTATACCTCAGCTGATAATTGTTTATCTTATGGGACTAAACTTTTTATAACTATACTCAGACTTTATGGACCTAGCATACTCTTAAACCCTAATGATAATTGCTTATTTTGTCTTTTACCTGGTTCACCTCAATAAAACCTTCCATTATTTAAACCTGTTCTCAGCTCCCTGCTATGAATCCTTTTATGGTTCACAGCTCTCCATAAACTCTTTTTAAGTTAAGTTACAATCGACACCCAACACGGGGCAATTTTTTTCATATTTTTTATTTTTACTTATAAAATGGAAATATTGACAAGACTATAGGATAAGAATGGAATAATTCCACATATTTCCCACAACCAGAACTCTGTATCCCACCCCCACCCCCTGATAGCTCTCTTATTCTTCATCCCTCTGGGAGTATGGACCCAGGATCATCATGGGGTGAAGAAGGCAGAAGGTCTGGCTTCTTTAATTGCTTCCCCTCTGAACATGGGCCTTGACAGTCCAATCCATACACACAGCCTGCCTCTCTCTTTCCCTAATATGGAGGGGCTCAGGGGAAGCAGGGCTCCAGGATACATTGGTGGGGTTATCTGCCCAGGGAAGTCTGTTTGGCATCATGCTAGCATCTGGAACCTGGTGGCTGAAAAGAGAGTTAACATATAAAGCCAAACAAGTTGCTGACTACTTATGAACCTAAAAGCTGGAGTAGTGCAGATGAAGAGTTGGGGGTCTCCCTTTTTTAGGTAGCTAGAGGTAGCTAGTAGGCATATTTTAGTTGTATTCCAAAGGGCCTGTGGCTATACTAGGCTTTTTTTCCCCCTGAGCCTGAAATCTGATATGCAGGTAAATCCAATTTATTGTCTGGGGAGATGATTTTATGGCTTGAAAAAGGGCCAGAAAGCTGGATCAGGGAAGAGAGTAGCTCCCAAATATGGGAAAGTTGTATAAATATTGTTGACTGTAAACTCCATTGATTTGATGTGATCTGGGTCCTATATTCAGCTTAGGAGCCTATGTGACCTCTGCAGCCCTGTAGATCTGAGCTCACATTCTGTGGTCATGAGTAGGAATGTTCCAAGCTGCCCCAATATCAGGACCCATCATCCTCAGGTGGAGCATAGAGTATGTTATCCAGCCTCCCTTCAGAGGATGGAACATTCTCTACCGTTGTTGATCCAAGTTTAGGGCAAAGTTCTATGGGGGCCCACAAAGGGGTCTATTTTGTTGTTCCTGATAGAGATGACCAGTAACAATGAAGAGAGGAATTTATTCGAGGTCCAGGGTGGGGCAATTTTTTATCCCACCCCTATTGCATTTGTTTGATTTTAATTTCACCCTACCCACTTTTTGCTCTATGTGGTTTAACTATATCTCCTATGTATTGAGTACACTTTGATTTTCCCCACTGCAAATCCCAAATGTGATTCAGTGGTTACCCACTCCCTTTTTTGTTTGTTTTTCTGCTCAAGTCAGTTTTCCTTGACTTTTTATCTACCACACATATTAATTTTTTCTTTTTACTCCCATCCCCTTTACCTGCTTTTTCTTGCTTGACTTTACTTTAAGCTGATTAGGGACCCAACAGACATACGCTAATTTTTGGTAAATGACTGAGAATTAATTTTAAGCTTTCTTTTATTCTCACCCTTTCTAAACTGCCACAATGGGTATATTGCATTCTAAAGAAGACAGTTTTCACCTCAGACAGTTGAGAAAGACTTTAAAGATATGTAAAATTCAATTACATAAGTTGTTATATGTAATAGAGGTGGTCTCTGGACCTCTTCCCAAGAACACAGCTATATCAGTTAAGATATGGACACAAACTGGAGATTATTTATTTAAAAATATTGGTATATTCACAGCAAAACATCTTCGGGTTTATAAGCTCTGCCTTTCTTCTCTAAAACAATTACATGCTTCTTTACAGGACTATTCCCTAAATCCTCCTCCTTCTACTTCCACTCCATTTCTCCTTCCTCTTCCTCTTATCAGATACGAACTGTTTCTAGATCCCCTGAAACCCAAATGCTCTCACTTTTTTTCTACTGAGCCTAAACCAGCTTACCTGCCTCTACAGGACACCCTTACTTATACTACCTCTCTATTCCTAACACCACCCCACCACCGCAACCTATGATCCATGGAAATCCTTTCCTTAGCCCATCTCCCCCTGTTTCCTCCATAAAGCCTCTGGCACCTCCACCTCCACCCCTATTCCTGTGTGGGCACCATCCCCACTTCCACACACACTTCAACTGACTACCCCCTGTGACTCAACACAATTTAATACTTTCTTACCTCTACCACCTCTTCCTACTGCACCAACTGACCCCATCCTGACTCTTCCTCCTCATTCTCCCTTGCCTTCATCCACTATAGACCCAGATTTGCCTGCTACCAGTGATAAAAAAAAAACAGAAAAAATCCTATTGCTAGAGGTCTTAAATTTGATGCTTTTCCCATGCTCCCTACAGGAGATGAAACTGAAATGGAATATAAAGCTTGGCCAGATCAGTTTCCCAGACATATCACCCAGTCAGCTAGTGGTTGAGAGTAACTTTACTTCTCCCAGTGAACTATGAACATTAGAAAAAATGATAGGCACCTTGCTGTGCAATCAGCAGTCAGGATAAGTGGCAAGTTACCTAGCACTCATATATAGTCTTTCAGCTCTGTTATTCAGAAAGCCACAGAACCCTACAGAGAATTTGTGGACAGGTTACAAGGATCTATCAATAGTCAAGTAGACAATGAAGAAGCAGCCAGAATTTTAATCAAGCTTTCTGCCTATAATAATGCAAACCAAGATTGTAAAGGAATTCTTGGGCCACGTAAGAATCTAGATTTAAGTATTGCTCAGATGATAAAAGGATGTACTGAGGTACAAACTCAAACCTATAAGTTTTTGTGCATGTTATGACTGTATTTAATCAGGCCACATACGTGGTGGGCTCAGTACAGTCCATACAAAACAAGGTTTGTTTTAAGTGTAATAATGAAGCGCATTTACAGAAGAAGTGCAAAGTGAATATCAAATGATTTGATTATAAGGAATCTGGAGATGACAGATATTCAAAACCTCCCTTAACCAAATGCCCAGTCTGTAAAATAAGCTTTCACTAGGCAATCCACTGTCCATCCAGAATTTATGCAAGAGATAACTCTCTACCAGATAACAAAAAGTGAGGACCTACCTCTCCAGCCCACATAGCAATGAGGACTCTGAAGGACAGCCTCTTACTAAAGGCATGAATCTTAATGGATTGATTAACTGTGTCACTTATGTCTTTAACCTTCTAGTCTCTTTATGGGGAAATGATTCATTTAAATATGAGGTATGTATGTATGTATATATTGACTCAAATTTATCCTAAAGCCTTTGTTGATTGTGGTATGCTATTATACACACCTGTGTCTTTTAACCAAAAATGAAAGAATAGAAACTGTATCACCAGTGTTTGGTGTCCTCTCCCCATAGCTTTTACTGATGTTTTGCTACTATGCTCTAGTTAACCTCTCTAGTGTTCAAACACATTCTAGTAGTATTAGTACTGACCATGAAGGACAAATTAAAATTTGTCATGTGCCCTATGGCACCTGAGCTACACAGTATAATTCCTATACCCTATTTACAAAGACCATCAACGATCCTGCTAGGATGATGGTGCATACTGACCAGGTATTTATTTCCAGTCCTTCTTTTACCAAAGTGCTAAGCTCTAGTTAAATGATTGGATATTTCTCTGGTATAGCACGAGCCATTGTTCCTTTATGCTTAGAATGGCATGACTCCTCCCCCTTTATGGGTGTTTTTCTCAGTGGACATTTCAGTATTGATTCTGAAAAATAGAACAGGCCTTATATATGCCAGCTCTCACACAGAAAGCAACCCATATTTGTGAACACTTTCTCTGCTTTTGCTGCTGAGGTATTCCTTATTAGACTGACTAGGACCCTAAATATGTACCCTTAAAATGCTACTTCTCAGTCATGATCAGAATACAGAGAGCTTTATATATTTTAAATTTTGTACTGCATAATTGTAATCAGAGAGCTGCTAAGCATTACTTTTCTCCACAGAGCTATTCCTTTTCCAGCAGATGTCTCCTGATTTGTCTCGTCGTTGTGATTGAAATCCATAAAAATTAATAACGAGGCATAGGGTAAGTTTGTTCTAGTTTGTCATTCACAAGTCCTGTTTGGACCCATGCTGACCAGTTAAACCCTTCTCATCTGCGAACTCCTCACAAGAACATGAGCTGAAGCATGGATTGCAGTAGGCCAACACCCTGGATATGCCATGATTGCCACCCAGGAGCCACTTGACCTTGGGGACAACTCTGTAAGAGTTTTTTTTAGCTTCCCTGAGTGATGGACCATCTCTGGGTTAGACACAGATACTATACCAGATCTTCAGGCTAACAGGGCCTTATCTGATACCCAGTTATTGCTCCTGCACTCTGGGGGAGGGGGGAGTGAAGGCAGAGCTGGCAGGGGTAACCCTAGAATCATAGAAGATTTGCTTATTTCTCATATACTCATACAGACTGTACATCTTGTCCACAACTATAATCAGAAGTGGGGAATTGTTGTGACCCCAACAGGAGTTTGGGATTAATATCATACAAATGACATCAGCCTGAAGTGGAACATACAGAGAATGGAAAGTATAAAAAGCATGGACTTGGAGTAGGTCACTCTTTTTGGCTGCTGCTTCTTCTCCTGGTCAGAAGCATCTTGGCAGAGGTGGCCCAGGTATCTGTCATGGCTACTTCTTCTGAGCGCTGAACACAGGTGACTCTTCTAATTGGTAAACTTTTAAGACCCCTCTACAGCCATAAGCAACCAATACCTCAGCTGATAATTATTTGTCTTATGGGACTAAACTTTTTTAAAATTCCTTTATTGGGGAATTAATGTTTTACATTGAACAGTAAATGTAATAGTTTGTATAGGCATAACATTTACCAGTTTTCCATGTAACAATAAAACCCCCACGAGGCCCTCTGTCATCATTTTGTACCTGTATTCTTTCCCTCACCCACCCCAGAGACTTTTACTTTGGTGCAATACACCAATTCCAGTTCAGGTTCTACTTGTGTTTTCTCTTTTGATCTTGTTTTTCAACTTCTGCCTGAGAGTGAGATCATCTCATATTCATCCTTCTGTCTATGAATTATTTCACTTATGATGATTTCTTCAAGCTACATCCAAGATGGGCTGAAAACGGTGAAGTCAACATTTTTTATAGCAGAGTAGTATTCCATTGTGTATATATATACCACAACTTGTTCAGCCACTCATCTGTTGTTGGACACCTAGGTTGCTTCCAGGTTTTGGCTATTACAAACTGTGCTGCTAAGAACATATGTGTACACAGATCTTTTTGGATGGGTGTTCTGGGTTCCTTAGGATATATCCCCAGGAGAGGAATTGCAGGATCATAGGGTAGGTCCATTTCTAGCCTTCTGAGAGTTCTCCAGACTGTTCTCCACAGAGGGTGGACCAATTTACATTCCCACAAACAGTACAGGAGAGTTCCTTTGACCACACAACCTCTTCAGCATTTGTTGCTGCTGCCTTTTCTGATGTATGACATTCTCACAGGAGTGAAGTGGTATCTCATTGTTGTCTTTATTTGCATTTCTTTGACAATTAAAGACTCAGAGCATGGTTTCATGTGTTTCTTGGCCTTTTGGATCTCTTCTGTGGTGAATATTCTGTCCATGTCCTCTCCCCATTTTTGGATAGGGTTATTTGTTTTCCTTTTGTTGAGTTTGGCAAGCTCTTTATATATTTTTGCTGTTAAACTCTTGTCTGATGTATGGCATGTAAAGATCTTCTCCCTTTCTGTGAGGGGTCTCTTGGTTTAGGTAGTGGTTACTTTTGTTGTGCAGAAGCTTTTAAATTTGATGTAGTCCCACAGGTTTATGCTTGCCTTAGTCTTCTTTGTAAGTGGATTCATTTCATTGAAGATGCCTATAAAATTTATGCAGAAAAAGAGTTCTGCCAATATTTTCCTCTAAGTATCTGATAGTTTCTGGTCTAACATTCAAGCCCTTCATCCACTTGGAATTTACCTTTGCATTTGTTAAATATAGTGGTTCAGTTTCATTCTTCTGCATGTTTCAACCCATTTTTTCCAACACCATTTGTTGAAGAGACTCTGCTTTCCCCATTTCATAGTCTGAGCAACTTTGTCAAAGAGTAAATTTCCATAGGTGTGGTAGCTTACTTCTGGGCTCTCAATTCTATTCCACTGCTCAGTGTGTCTATTCATGTTCCAGTACCAAGCCGTTTTTATGACAATAGCCCTATATACAATTTGTGATCTGGGAATGTGATGCCTCCAGTTCTGTTCATTCTACTCATGATGGTTTTGGCAATTCTAGGTCTTTTCTGATTTCAGATAAACATTTGTTATATTCTCCAAAAAATGTGGTTGGGATCTTTATGGGGATAGCATTAAATTTGTATATGACACTGGGTAGTATATTCATTTTGATGATGTTAATTATTCCAATCCATGAACATCTTTCCACTTCTTTGTGTTTTTTCCATTTTCTTGAGTAGTGACTCATAATTTTCAGTATACAAGACTTTCACTTCTTTGGTTAGGTTTATTCCTATATATTTTATTGTTTTTTGTTTAAAAGGAATTTATTTCTGGATTTCCTCTTCTTCTAACTTAGTGTTTGCATAGAGGAATGCCGCTGACTTTTGAATGTTAATTTTGTAGCCTGACACCTTACTGTATTGCCTGATGATTTCCAAAAGCTTCTTGCTGGATTCCTTTTTCTGTGTATACTATGATGGCATCTGTAAATAGGGAGAGTTTGATTTCTTCTCTTCCAATCTGTATTCCTTTAATTCCTTGCTCCTGCCTGATTGCTATGGCAAGAACTTACAACACTGTCTTGAATAATAATGGTGATAGTGGGCAGCCCTGTCTAGTACTTGATCTGAGGGGAAATTCTTATAGTTTTTTACCATTGAGTATGATATTCACTGTAGGTTTGCTATATATAAACTCCACTATGTTGAGGAATTTTTCATCTATTCCCATTTTTTGTAGCATTTTGATCATAAAGGGACATTGTATTTTGTCAAAGGCTTTCTCTGCAACTATGGATATGATCATGTAGTTTTTGGTCTTGCTTTTATTGATGTGCTGGATGACATTAATTGATTTACATATATTACACCAACCTTGCATGCCTGGGATAAATCCCACTTGGTCATCATGAACAATCTTTTGAATATACTGCTGTATCTGGTTGGCTAGAATCTTGTTCAATATTTTAGCATCTATGTTCATCAGAGATATTGGTCTGTAGTTTTCTTCTTTGGTTGTGTCCCTGCCTGCTTTTGGTATCAAAGTGATGTTGGCTTCATAGAAGTTGGAAGGGAGTATTCCAGTATCTTCAATCTTGTGGAAGACTTTTAAAAGTAGACGTATTAGTTCTTTGAAGATTTTATAGAATTCATTTGTAAAACCACCTGGTCCAGGACTTTTATTCTTGGGAAGGTTTTTGATAACTGTTTCAATTGCATTAGCTGTGATGGGCCTGTTCATACTATCTAGTTCCTCTTTATTTAATTTTGGAAGTTCGTAGGTATCCAGGAAATTGTCCGTTTCTTCCAGGTTCTCTAGCTTGGTGGCATATAGTTGTTTATAGAAGCCTCACATGATATGTTGAATTTCTGAGGTGTCAGATGTGATATCTCCGTTTTCATTTATGATCCAATTTATTTGGGTATTCTTCCTTTTTTGTCTTGTGAGTCTGGCTAAAGGTTTGTCTATTTTTTTCACACTTTCCAATAACCAACATTTACTTTTGTTGATCTTTTGTATGGTTTTCTTATTTTCAATGTTACTTAATTCTGCCCTAACTTTAGTGATTTATGTCCTTTTGGTTGCTTTAGGGTCCCTTTGTTATGCTTCTTCTAGATCTTTAAGGTGTGCAATCAGGTTGTTTATTTGTGCTTTTGCTTGTTTCCTGTGTGCTTGTATGGCTATGAACTTCCCTCTAACTACTGCCTTAGCTGTGTCCCAAATATTTTGATAGCTTGTGTCTTCATTTTCATTGAACTCTCAAAACATTTTGATTTCTTCCTTTATTTCCTCTTTGACCCAATAGTTGTTAAGGAGTGTACTGTTGAGGTTCCACATTTTGGGACTAGTACTAATTTCTTGTTGATTGTTAAGTGTTAGTTTACTTCCACTGTGGTATGAGAAGATGCTTGGGGTGATTTCAATGCTCTTTAATGTTCTGATGCTGTCTTTGTAGCCTAAAATATGGTCTGTCCTTGAGAATGACCCATGTGGACTTGAGTAAAATGTGTATTCCAGTTTCTTGGGGTGAATGACTCTGAAAATGTTCAATAGTTCTAGTTTATCTATCTCCTAATTTAGCTCCCTCATGTCTTTATTGATTTTCTGCCTGGATGATCTTTCAAGTTGAGAGAGTAAGGTGTTGAAGTCCCCTACTATTACTGTCTTGCTGTTAATATATTGCTATAGCTCTTTCAGTAGATGTTTGATGTATTTAGATGGCTTCTCAGGGTACATAGATGTTACTAATTGTTAAGTTCTCTTGATTGACTAATCCTCTGTGCATTAAGTAATATCCATCGCTATCTTTTTAAATTTTATTTATTTTAAAATCTATGGTATAAGATATGCAAAAAGCTATTCCTGCCCTTTTTTGTGGGCCATTGACTTGTATGATAGTTTTCCATCCTTTCACTTTGAGTCTGTCTTTATCTTGTTGAGTTAGGTGGATTTCCTGTAGAGAGCATATTATCGGGCTGTGTTTTCTGATCCATCTTCCTACTCTTTGCCTTTTAATAGGTGAATTCAGGCCATTGACATTTATTGATATCAAAGATTGAAGATATTTTAACGCCGTTCTTGTAGTTTTTTAGAGTGGTCTGACATATGGCATATTTATGGTGGTCGAATTGTTTATAGAAGAACTTTCAGAACTGTTGTATGCTTTACATTGGGTTCTAGTTCTCCCCCGCCAAGAGAATTGCAAACAGAACACATCGCAAGCAACACAAGCGAACCCAATGTGATGATAAAAACAGAAGGTCTCACAAGCAGAATCCAGAAGCATACCGACACATTGTATTACCCAATTCTCAATCCAAGCTTCTCTGCCATAACAAATCTTTCACTTACCTATAATTCTTTCTCATTCTTTCTCTCTTACCTACTCCTTTTCATTCCCTCTCTTAATACCAGGAGTTTTGATAAATATGGTCTTGGACCATCCATAAACCTGAAAGAAACAATGTGACTGATGCATTAAGGTGCATTCTGACCAGGACTTTCTGGTTTCTAACAAATGTAATATTTTGATAGAGATATTATTTTAAAAGTCCCTGTTTCCTATATCTTCTGATGCCTCACCTTTCTCCATCACACATCTGTGAACTGTCTGCCCAGAAACCTCCCTAATAATGAGATTATTCTAACTCAATTAGCAAGGAATGAAAGAAACAGAGGAAGCCTATTTTGCAGTTGGTTGGTTATTCAAAACCATCCTACTTTAAACTGTCAGTTAATTAGAAAACACTGGCAGAGAGAGACTTTGCCTGAGTACAAGCAGCATTTTATCAGACTTCACTGTGATTATTAATATAATGCTACAACAAAGTAGCATATTAGCAAAACATATTAATACTCAATTTTATTAGAAGACTTATGCTCTCTCCCAACCCAAACATTAGACTCATACTGCCCAATTTAATAGGAAGCTTTAATTTCCAAATTAATGTTTTCTCAGTTATGCACTGACCAGTTTTTTTTTTGAAGTTACAATGATCTTTGGATATATTTACCTCTCACCTTATAATTATACAGGAAGCTGAATGAAGAAAGTATGTTTGAAAAAAAAGTAGGACTGGAAAAGAGCCAATGACTACAGAAATTAAAATGCAAAAAAAAATAGCTGTTGTACTTTCTGAAAGGGAAGGAATATTCAAGAGAAAGCAATGTCCAAAAGGGCTACTTGGCTAAAATTTGATTAGCATTAATGATGTGCCAGGCACTGATCTAGAGTCTAGAGTCATAATAGCATATCTATCTCACACTCTATGAGAAATTACATTTTATCCTAATTTTCATATAAGAAAAAATGTGCAAGTTTAAGTATTATGCTTTAAAATATTTGTAACTCTGAGCTGTGACTAGATAAACCAAATTCATAACTTTTATACAACCCCTATAGGAAATATAGGATTACAAGTGTCCTTGGGCATCAATAAAGACTAAAATGAGAAAACACACTGGCTACACAAAGAATGGTGTACTTCAAGCTAATGGTTAAACCCAATCTCTGACAAGTAATTATTAAAGCATTTTATAATCCAGATTGTTTTAACAAGGGGAATATAAATGCAACAAACACAGGTTGTATGTGCAGATGTACGGGGATACACACAAAAAATTGAGAATACATATTGGGTTTCCCACTGACAGCTTCAAAAGCAAAAGTCAGTCATAATGAATGCAGAGTAGACTAAGAGCATAACCAAGGAACTGTCTATCCACACAGAACAGCACAATATGTAGACACTCAAATTGTCAGTCAAGGCTGAATGGAGACAAGATAGATAAAAAGGAAGAATGTGTTCCAGACAGAGAGAACAACATGTGGCAAAACTAATCAGTGGAAAGAATCATAGTACATTCAGAGATGATTAAAAGACTAAATATGATCAAAGCAGAGACAGAGGAGTAGGCAGTAGAAGAGCTATGCAATGAATCCTTGAACAGTTCCTTAAGATTATTTGGACGTTATGCCCAGTGCAAATGAGAAGCCACACATGAAGGAAAATGTGTTAGAGAGAAACCTATGGCTTCAGAGTGTATAAGAACTGGTCCAACTCAGACAGGTAGAGTAGTTAGGTGGATTAGTGCAGTCAGCAGTGAGAGATGATCAGGAAAGGTTGACAGAAATGATGACCAAGAGGAGCAGACTGATGAGATGCAGTTTAGTGGTAGATGGATGGGATGTAGGGGTAAGGCAGAGGACAGAGGCTAGTAGGTCAGTGGGAAGGTAGTTGGAGTCTTTCACTTAGACTGAGATCCCAGGAAGAAGAGAACAATAAGAAGGAACAGCTTGGGCAGGAAGCAAAGATGCTCATGTTGAGAACAGTTGAGTTTTAGGAGTTGTTCAAATAGACTTCCTCAGTGACCACGTGACCAGATGGATCTAAGTTTAGATGTGAGTCCTGTACTAGAAGATAAAGATGTGAGGATCAGCCTATAGAACCCAGATAACAGAGGATTTTTTTTATTTCTTTCTTGGGGAATTAATGTTTTACATTTGACAGTAAATACAATAGTTTGTACATGCATAACATTTCCCAGTTTTCCATATAACAATACAACCCTTACTAGGTCCTCTGTCATCCTTTTTGGACCTGTATTCTCCCCCTCCCACCCACCAAAGTCTTTTACTTTGGTGCAATACGCCAATTCCAGTTCAGGTTCTACTTGTATTTTCTTTTCTAATCTTGTTTTTTAACTTCTGCCTGAGAGTGAGATCATCCCATATTCATTCTTCTGTTTCTGACTTATTTCACTTAACATGAGTTTTTCAAGGCCTATCCAAGATTGGCTGAAAACAGTGAAGTCACGATTTTAATAGCTGAGTAGTATTCCATTGTGTATATATACCACAACTTGCTCAGCCACTCATCTGTTGTTGGACACCTTGGTTGCTTCCAGGTTTTGGCTATTACAAATTGTGCTGCTAAGAACATATATGTACACAGATTTTTTTTGGATGGGTGTGTTGGGTTCCTTAGGATATATCCCCAGGAGAGGAATTGCAGGATCATAGGGTAGGTCTATTTCTAGACTTCTGAGAGAGGACAGAAGATCTTGTAGAGATGTCTGACCATATCAGTGAAAATGGGAAGATATGAGTAGTAGTGTGCCAGTTGAGCACACATGTTACCATGCTTATGGACCAGGGTTGAAGGCCCCAGTCTTTACCTACAGCGAGGAAGCTTCAAGCTCTGTGAAGCAAGATTGAAGGTCTTTCTCTTTCTTTCTCACTATCATCCACTCCCCTCTCAATTTTTCCCTGACCTATCAAAATAAAAATAAATAAAATAAAACAATTGAGCAGAAGAAAGGGAAATGAAAATTTTAAAAAGGAGAAAAATTACCTCTGGGAGTATTAAATTCTTAGTGCAGGCACAAGCCCTGATGATAAACCTGGTGGATAGGAGGGGAGGAGGATAGGCATGGGGAAGGAGAGGAGGACGAGAAGAGATGGAAAAAGAGGGGAAGGAAGAAGGGTATAGGAAGAGGAAGTGAAGAAAGGGAGGCTTGAGAAATGCAAGGAAACCATAAGTTCTGACAGCAGAGGTCAAATGTACTTCACATGGTATAGAAAGAAAGCAGATTTTTTTTTATCTCCATCAGGAATAGCATTGTAAACCCTGTTGTGGGCTACTGCAAGACATTGCCCTCAATGTAGAACAACAGTGATACAAATTTCCCCACTCTCATAAAGGAGGCTGGTTCAACATACTCTGGCACTCAAAAAAGACTGATCCTAAAATGAGTGCAGCCTATAATGTTTCTAGCTGTGACCATGGAATGCAAGCTACCTTCATCTGCTACCTTTAAGTTCCTGATTATTATGCAATTTGTTCTGCTTTATATCTTAATGCTTTTCAGCCTCCAAGTTGCAGATACTACCATGACACCAACCTGACTTCTCTGAGCAGACAATCTCACCACTATGTCCTGGAACTCCAGCTCCCCAGAGCCCTACCCCAATAAAACAGAAAATAGAAAAAGGCTGGGGTTATGGATCGACCTGTCAACGCCCCTGTCCAGCGGAAAAGCAATTACAGAAGCCAGACATTCCACCTTCTGCACCCCATAAATATCTTTGGTCCATACTCCCAGAGGGATAAAGAATAGAGAACCTCCCAACTGAGGGGAGGAGATATGGAATTCTGGTGGTGGGAACTGTACCCCTCTTATACCATAATCTTGTCAATAATTATTAGGTCACTAATAAAAAACCTTTGTTAAAAATATTAGGTGGCTCTGTGGCACAATGGATAGTGCATTGGATTTATAGTGACAAAAATATTATAACTGATAAGTACCAAAAAAAAAAAAGGCTTTTACAACACACCAAATCTAGTATCTTTTCTTTCCTTGCTATTTTAGTTACCTGTTTATTGTATGTTTATGTTCCTATAGGTGGTTTTGCAATGTTGTCATCCTTTAACAACCTTTGTAGTTTTCCCATCTCAGATGGTTCTTTGTGTCCCTGCTTTTTGAGAAAGGCAGTTTCTTTTGCTTTTATTTTTTCCTATTCTTAGCTGCTTGTGAAAGTATAGCTACCAGAGCCTGTTGGTAAGATCATTCTAGACATGTGCATTGAGATACATCATAACCTACTGGTAAAGAGCTAATACATAGCCCCAAAGGAACATTGTCAATAGGAACTTTTTACCATATTCTTTTTTTTTTTTTGCTTACCCCAGTGCTTGTTTTGCACCACATGTGCTCAACCCACTGCTACCGCTTGACTCCCCATATTCTTTCTTATTGCTATCATTCTCCTTTGATTTTTCCTGCTTCAAGATAATGTGGAATCTGCTATCCTACGAGTCTTCATGCCAATTATCAGGAAGGAGAACATGTGCCTGAGAAGTAAATTATATTCATGATATATTATAAACTGTGCTTTCCCGATAGGAAGAAAACCTAAATTGAATCTGATGGAGCAGTCCTGGATCTTGATTTTTAATTTTATTTTAATTTTATTGGTGACTTAATATTTATTTACAAGCTTATAAGATAACAAGTGCATAATTCTGTATCATTCCCACCACCAGAGTTCTGTATCCCCATTCCCTCCATAGGAAACTACAATAGTTCTCCCATGGTTGAAGATATGAATGGACTATTATTTATATCTGTCTATATTTATGTATATTTGCCCATTTTTCTATGATCATGCCCTCTCTTCTCTTCCAAGTCACACCCACACCTATTACTACTTCTGAATGCCCTTCTTTTTTTTCTTCTTCTCTCTCCAGGTCCCGATAGAGTTGGAGTTCAGAGCCCTCAGATCATCTTCCCATATCAGTTCTCCCCACTCTGGGAGTATGGACAAAAATTATTTCTAATTGTTATATGGAAAACTGGGAAATGTTATGCATGTACAAATTATTGTATTTACTGTTGAATGTAAAACATTAATCATGCAAAAGACTTTCATGCCTGAGTCTCTATAGTTCCATGTTCAATCGCCAGCACCGACATAAAACTAGAGTTGAGTAGTGCTCTGGTCTTTCTTTATGTATCTTTCTCTGAATATCTCTAGTTAAATAAATAAAACATTTTAAAATTAAATTTTTATTTTAAAAATTATGGGAGAGATTTAATATTAATTTAAAAATTACGTGTGAACAGGGGGTATAATTCCACACCATTCCTACCACCAGAGTTCTAGATCCCCAGTGCTTCAATGGTAAACTACCTCAGTTCTCCCAAGGTTGCAGATAAGAATTAACTATCATCTCTACAACTAATCTGTCTAGATTAGTACATAATTACCCCCCTTTTCTTCCAGGTCCAATCCTTTCTTCCTCTCCAACCCACTTATGACCCTATTATTACATACAAATGTTCCTCCCTTTTAAAAAATATTAAATCACTAATAAGAATAAATAAATAAAAGTAGCCCAAGATAGTATGTTAAAACAGCAGTATATTATTACCATCTCTGTAGCTCTTAGGGTCAACCAGACTCAGCTGAGCCTTTGACTTTGGGTCTCTACATGGTTGAAGTCGGGTGTTAAGAGCTTACACTAACAGGGACCTGGATGTTACACAGGCTCCTGTGCTAACTATGAAAAGATATGGACCCAAGGTAAGATTGATGGGGTAATCACTTAATGATATAATTTCCTCAGATTTGGGAGCTATTTTCTGCCATAACCCAGCTCTCTCTAGTCATATTCTCAACTCTGACACCACCTTTCCAGACAATATTTTTAGAGCACCTCCATGTTAGCTATTAGATTCAGGTAAAAATGACTAAAGTAATGGGCCCCTTGGAACATACCTAAAGTAAACTTCCTAGTTTCTTCCCACATGGAGACCCCTAGTTTCATTTGTTCTATTTCTACCTTTGGGTTCCTTTTTGTTGAACAATTTGCTTTATATCACACAGCTTTTCAGCCATCATGTTGCTCATGCTACCTTTCTAACCTACCTAGGCATATGACCTCATCATTGTGTCACAGAACCTCACTTCTCCAGAGCCCTACCCCACTAGGTAGATATATAAATAGGCTGAGGGTATGAACTGACCTACCAATGCCCATGTCCAGCAGAGAAGCAATTACATAAGCCAGACCTTCTACCTTCTGCACCCCATAAAGAATTTTGTTTCATACTCCCAGAGGGATAAAGAATAGGGAAGTTTCCCACTTGAAAAAAATGCTCCAGGTCTTTGATTGTCAGAGAAATGCAAATAAAGACAACAATGAGATACCACTTTACTTCTGTGAGAATGTCATACATCAGAAAAGGTAGCAGCAACAAATGCTGGTGAGGTTGTGGGGTCAAAGGAACCCTCCTGTACTGCTGGTGGGAATGTAAATGGGTCTAACCCCTCTGGAGAGCAGTCCGGAGGACTCTCAGAAGGCTAGAAATGGACCTACCCTATGATCCTGCAATTCCTCTCCTGGGGATATATCCTAAGGAACCCAACACACCCATTCAAAAAAGTCTGTGTACAAATATGTTCTTAGCAGCACAATTTGTAATAGCCAAAACCTGGAAGCAACCAAGGTGTCCAACAACAGATGAGTGGCTGAACAAGTTGTGGTATATATACACAATGGAATACTACTCAGCTATAAAGCCCATCTTGGATGTAGCTTGAAGAAATCATGTTAAGTGAAATAAGTCAGAAACAGAAGGATGAATATGGGATGATCTCACTCTCAGGCAGAAGTTGAAAAACAAGATTAGAAAAGAAAATACAAGTAGAGCCTGAACTGGAGTTGGTGTATTACACCAAAATAAAAGACTAGAGTGGGGTGGGGGGAGATAGTACAGGTCCAAAAAGGATGACAGAGGACCTAGTGAGGATTGTATTGTTATGTGGAAAACTGAGAAATGCTATGCATGTACAACCTATTGTATTTACTGTCAAATGTAAAACATTAATCCTCCAATAAAGAAATTTAAAAAAAGAATAGGGAAGTTTCCAATACAAAGGATGGAACATGGAACTCTGGTGGTAGTAACCGTGAGGAGTTGTACCCCTGTTGTCTTACAATCTTGCTAATCATTATTAAATTTCTAATAACAAAAAGTAAATAAATAACGGGGAAATTTTTTAAATGATGGTGACTTTTTCATAGCACAAAAAATTATAGGAGATAGTGGCTTCTGACTTTGAAAACATTAATACTTACTACTTTTTTCATTTAAGAGATTTTTAATGCTTATTAATTTATTTATAAAATAAAAAATATCCACAAGAACATAGGATAAGAAAGGTACAATTCCACACAATTTCCACCACCAGAGTTCTGTTTACCATCCCCTCCACTGAAAGCTTTCCTATTCTTTATCTCTCTGGGAGCATGGACCCAGGGTCATTATGGGGTACAGAAGTTGGAAAGTCTGGCTTCTGTAATTGCTTTTCCACTGAACATGGGTGTTAGCAGGTCAATCCATACTCCCAGCCTGTCACTATCTTCCCCTAGTGGGGCAGGGCTCTGGAGAGATAGAGTCCAGGGTACATTGGTGAGGTACTCTGTCTGGGGAAGTCCAGTTGGCATCATGGTAGCATCTACAACTCAGTGGCTGAAAAAGCATTAAGATATAAAGCAAAACAAATTGTTTAATAGTCAGGAATGTAAAAGCAGATGAGTTTGGGGATCTCCATTTTGAAAGAAGTTAGAAAGTCTATTTTAGGTATATTCTAAGGGGCCCATGACTTTACTAATATTTGCCTTAGAATGACAGCTAACATACAGGTGGAACAAAAGTATTGTCTGGGGAGATGATGTCAGAGTTGAAAATAAGACTGGAAAGCTGCATCAGGGCAGAGATTAGCTCCCAAATATGGGAAAGGTATATATAAGTATCATTTTATGGTATCTCTTTTTTTAGATCTTTCTACTTGCTTGCTGTTTTGGGTCACTGCAAACTAGTATGCATTTTTGCTTTAAGATGAATATTTTCCCTAACTTATGGGTACATGTACGCATATATTCTGCCTCATGGGCCCTATATCTAGTTTATGTGACTTTGTTAGGAGGTGGAATACTCGATACGGAATTGAGGAGTCCTATGAGCTAGGAACAGTCTCACCATAGTACTGGAGCCGAAGGGTTGACATTCTATGGCTGGTGTCTTTGGACACCATCCTAAGAGAAAGATGTCAAGGTGGTACTGGTTGCACTGATTTGGTTGAGTTCAGCAAATATAGTTATTAAATGGTATGGATAGAGTGAAGTGTGCAGAAAGATAAGTCATGCCCAGGAGGTTTCAGGACTGGGAGAAATATGGGTTTTATAGAGAATGGAGAGGGTTCCTGTTGTCTCGGAGTTTAAGAAGGCAGTAGATATTATTGTAACCAAGTTTTTATGGAATTTGATTTACTTTGAAAATCCCATGGTTAGGATTTGCTGTATTGTGCAAGACCTTACCATGATTTATGCCGTTTAATGCTATTTACGTATAGCTGTATATTATATAGTAACACAAGCAGTTGCTTCTGGTCTCCCAAGTCTAAGACTATAGGTGATTTAATATTTCAGTTAAACAGTCATTATTAGAAATGTGTTAATTGTGTGGAGTTTTACCTCTCTTATCCTATGGTTTTGTCAATGTTTCTTTTTTATAATTAAATAATAAAAATGTTTACATTTCAATCTTAACATATTTTGATAATAAACATGAAAATATACATTGTCTTGAAATACTTTTATAGAAACATGAAAAGGTATCTTGACTTGAAATGCACAGTATATATATTTTATTATATGTGTGACAATATTGACATATAGCCTCAAACAAACTTATCTTCTTCCTCATTACATAGAAGAAATACAAATCAATTTATATTTGCTTACTAAAAAATTTATTAAAAACTGAGCCCACTGTTAAAACTCAATCAGGTTACCGATTTGAAACCTTAAGTGCTTAGATTGAAGGAATATATACTCAGAACTGGGGTCTATGCATAAAAAATTTTGAGAGTTTCAATCCAATTTTCCCCTCACATGCTGATTAAATATTAATTTATAAAATTATAAGTTAATATGAGTGTATATTTACACCATACTACAGGTGATTTAATATTTCAATACTTACCATTCTTTACATAAAGTAAATTAGGTTTCCTGATTCATCATCTCATATGTAATTTGGATTATGAAAGCATATAGTGAGAGAAATACACATAGGTTATGAAGTACATTTTCATTGCAGGTATGCCCACTGACTGGTTACAATAGGGGTAGTAAGTGCTATTAGTACTTTGCCCAGACAGGGATTAATACATCCAAGCTCTGTTAGACTGTTGACTGCAAATGATAATAATTGTAGCCATAGCCGTAGCTGTAATAGTTGTGCCTTTAGTGGCCAGGCAGTAGAGCAGCATGTTAAGCACACATGGTGCAAAGAACAAGGACCAGCTTAAAGATCCTGGTTCGAGCCCCTGGCTTCCCACCTGCAGGGGTGTTCACTTCACAAGCTCCAAAGCAGCTCTGCGGATGTTTATCTTTCTTTCCCCCTCTCTGTCTTCCCCTCCTCTCTCAGTTTCTCTCTGTGCTATCCAACAACAACAAAGGCAACAAAAATGGGAAAATGGCCTCTAGGAGCAGTGGATTCATAGTGCAGGCACTGAGCCCCAGCTATAACCCTGGAGGCAAAAAAAGAAAAAGAAAAAAGCTGCACCTCCACTCAATTACATCTATGCTCAGTTTCTTCCCCTGCCCTATGTTGCTCTCCTCTCTTCCATACAGATTTCATGGGAGAACACCCCCTCAATAAAACACTTTCACAATATCTCCTATGTCTGGTTCTAGAGAATTCCGTTAAAGATACCAGTCCATTAATTTATGTTTAATCACTGTGTCTGTCTGCATTCAACACTTTCCTTTTCTGGGTTCAGACAGCACTGTAATGTTTGTGGCAGAATTTCCCAGATATTTCCACAAATCCCGAATCTACTGTGAAACATGGAATTTGGTGAGTCAGGGGTTTCCTTCACATTGAAAAGAAATTCCTTGCGTGGGTGGTAGTGTACACGATTGAGCACACATGTTACAGTGTGCAAGGACCCTAATTCAAGTCCCAGTCCTCACCTGTAGGGGGGAAGCTTAACAAGTGGTGAAGGAGTGCTACAGATATCTCTTTCTCCCTCCAACTCTATCTCCCCTCCCCATCTGAATTTCTCTCTGTCCTAATAAGAAAGAAAGTAAATAAATAAATAAGTAAACAGAATTTTTTAAAGACAGAAAATAAATTCCTTCTTCCATCCAAGGGAAAAAAGAAAAAGGTCTTTGAGTCCCTTGTGCAGATAGGACTTCTAGCTTGCTCCCAGAAATGCAAGGGAAAGAATAGGAATTCAAGGAGCCAGGCTGGCCATAAGAGATACCTGGGATCCTGGGTTCAACTCAGGGTTTCTAGCCTCACTAAATTCATGTGCTCTTTATGTCAACAATGGCAGAGAAGCTCCTTAACTAACCCATCTGGAAACTTGGATGCTGGATATTTGTATTTGAAGATACCCCCTCGTAAGTCTATGAGGGCTTCCTCTACATGATGCTGTATTTTGTTTGCTTGTTTTTTGAGATAGAGACAAACAAGCAGAGAGTGAGAAAGATAGATTGAAAGACTGTAGTAACAAAACTTCCTTCAGTGCAGTGGGAATCAGGCTCACTACCCAAGTGAGCTATTTTATTAGTACCACAGTGTAATTTTTTTCAGACTATAGGCATCTAGTATTTTTTTACACCTGAATCTTAAAACTAAGAGTCATACCTGATATATGAAAAGTCAGTAGAAGAGAAACGGTATGATTATTATATGTTGATATAATAAAACAATTCATTAAAGGAATATATTTGAATCCATAGACTTCAGGAGTGGAATGTCAAACCTTCAGTTTCATTACTCTGCCACCAGGTTCCAGATGCTATCATGATGCCAACCTGAATTACCTGGGCAGGCAACCCCAACAATGTTTCCTGGGGCCCAGCCTCCCCAGAGCCCTGCCCTACTAGGGAATGATAGAAACGGGCTGGGAGTATGGATCCACCTGCCAACACCCATTTTCAGGGGAAGCAATTATAAAAGCCAGATCTTCCATTTTCTGCATCCCATAATGACCGGGGGTCCATACTCCCAGAGGAATAAAGAATAGGAAAGTTATTAAGGGAGGGGATGGGATACAGAGTTCTGGTGGTGGGCAGTGTGTGGAAATGTACCCCTCTTATCCTGTAGTCTTGTCAATATTTCCATTTTATAAATAAAATTATAAAAAATAAATATATACATATATATTTGAAGGGCTGGGATGATAGTATAATCATTATGCAAAAAGACTCATACCTGAGGCATCAAAGGCCAGCACTGGTATAAACCAGAGATGAGCAGTGCTGTGGAAGAGGGGGGTGGAAGGAAGGAAAAAAAGGGGGGAGTGACGATAAAAAGTATAGTGGTTATGCAAAGAAACTATCATGTCTGAGGTTCCTAAGTCCCAGGTTCAATCTCTGTACCACCATAAGCCAGAGATGAACAGTGCTCTGGTAAAAGTAAATAGCATCTCCCCAGACAATACCTTTAGCCAACCTGTTAGCTGTTGGGCTCAGGCAGAAATTAGTAAAGTCATGAGCCCCTCAAAATACACTTAAAATAGACTTCTAGCTTTTTCCAAAATGGAGACCCCAAATCTCATCTGCTCTATTCTTATCTTTAGGTTAGTGACTATTAAACATTTTTTCTGCTTTATATCTTAATGCTTTCCAGCCACCAAGGTGCAAATGCTACTATGATGCCAACCTGAATTTCCTGGACAGATGACCTCACCAATATGTCCTGGAACCCCACCTCTCCAGAGTCCTCCCCCCCAGGGAAAGATAAAAACAGTCTAAGAGTATGCTTCCACCTGCCAGCAACCATATCCAGCAGAGAATCAATTTCAAAAGCTAGACCTTCCACCTTCTGTACCTCATAATAATCCTGGGTCCATAGTCCCAGAGGGATAAAGAGTAGGAAAATTCCCAATGGAGGGGATGGGATAGGGAGTCCTGGTGGTGGGAATTGTGTGGAATTGTACCCCTCTAATCCTAGTTCTTGTCGATCATTATTAAATCAATTTTAAAAAGAAAATATATACCGTAAAATATAAAATAAAATAAAAAGAGTAAGGGAGAGGGAAGGATAGAAAAAAATATATATGATGCATTTCCACTAACTAATAAAAGTCACACCCAGCAATGGAAGCTGGAAAAAATTAATTCCAGGAAAACATGTGTAGGGCAGTGGTAATGATGTGAAATACACACATACACATTCTTACACAAAGAGAACAACAAAGAATAGTAATCATTTGTTGCTTGCTTTTATTCTCTCTCTCTTTTTTTCTCTCACAGTTTTCTGAATTTCTTGTAGACAGGACTGATATCTTTCGTATCAGCTGGCCTCTTCTTGTTCTGCTCTTTACCACAGGTCAGTCGATATATGCAGTACCAGGTGCCAGTTCCAATCACCAGGCCTGCTGCCATCAACACCAAATTCTGAGCACACCCCATGCTGCAGATGCTGCGAGGATTTCAGGGGTCTGTGTCCCTCTAGAGAGAGCGTATGAAAGCAAGAGTCAGAAATTGCGGTCAAAACAGGTTTAGGGTGAGGGCAGGAGCGGGGTGCTGAGGTGCGCAGGGGTGGAGAGGTGGGTGGGGGTGGGGGTGGGCTGTGATAGAAGGAAGTGAGATTTATGATTTCCAGTCTTTTCTGCAATATTAGCCCATCACTGACAGATACTGTTAGATCAAAGGCAAATTCAGACAGGCACAAACAGGAGACAATGGGGGCTTAGTGCTCCAGTGCATAAAAGACACCGGAATCCAAACACCCATCTTTTCCCATTTCAGGGAACAGAGAGTATGGCCTCATTTCTCAGTCCCAAATAGCAGCTCTTCATCATAACCACCCTCTCCCCTCCACCTTCTCAAGCCACAGATTTCAATCATTTCTGTAGAGCTCACTGTTGCCCTGCCTTTTTCCAGGCAAGAAATAATAATTAAAAGAAGAAAAAGGGGGTGGTCTCATGAGGAAGCAGAGAGGCCCCTCCAAAGTCGAAAATTCTGCTGTTACCCTCCCCCCACTCCTCCCTCCGCCCCCACGTCGCAGTCACTCCAGGAGCCTCCAACCAGTACCCACTCTCACACATACCTACCAGATTTCAACACGGGTCTTCTCCTTCTTTATTCCTTCTTCCTTCTTCCTTCTCCTTCCTTGCTCACCATCAACCGCCAAGAAAACAGGGAGCTGGTTACCTGAATGGCAACTGCTGTCAGATCCAAGACTTCAGCCACAGGCTCCTGGTGACGTGAGGCCACCGGATTGGTGAGTGCCAGTCCTAACCCCCACCCCACCCCCCACCAAGATCTGCAAAGCTGAGGGCGACCCGCCCCCTCTTCTTCTTCACTCCCACTGCACTGAACACTGTGACTCTGTCGCAGTCTTCGCACACATTACAGACATGTTGCCTTTCTCTGATTACTAGGGAAAGAGGAAGCATCTCTCCAGCTACTGGCCAGTGTTACTCCTTCTCTGAGGAAACGGTCCCATCCTTTCCTATGCTCCCTCTGCCTTTTTCCTTTGAAATTACTAATGTTCATTTATGCAGCCCTGAAGATGGGGGCAGGGGGGAGAAGGTGCCAGGAAAGAAATAGAAAGTAGGAATGGATTTGGTTAATTTTTCATCAGGTGAATTGTGTCTTCCTTTATTTTTCACATCAATATGCATTATTTTGCCAGGAAATATGGTAGAACCATTTTCATTCAAAACTATTCACTTTTTAAAGGCATGTATCATAAACAACTGCTCTTAAGGAGTAGTGAGTTTAACACCTTCCACTCAAGGCACTCTTAATGTTTTCTACATCTCATCACATGGCATGATTCTGATTTAGCCAGTACACTTATCTGAAATTTTTTACAAATATGCTAATATGGCATAACCAACCAAATTTTAATTCTGAAATTCAAGAGAAGTTTGCATGGTTGGAAAGTTATTCATTCATTTATTCATTACGTTTACTGAGCACCTATATGTCATGTGTTGTCCTCAATGCTGTGGTTAAAGCAGTGATGAAAGAGACCTGGATTTCTACCTTCATGGCCCTTATATTGTAGTAAGCAAAACAAATGATACACTAACTAAAAAAATACTGTGTATTACCCATTCTCAAAAGAAAACTTAACTTGCAAAGATGTGGGAAGTTGAGGTGGAAATTAAGAATCACTAGAAAGGTAACCTTTGAGTATTTATCTGAGGACAGTGAGAAATCTAAATTTGGTGTTGGAAGGAGGGTGGCAGGGATAGCTCGGGCAGGAGGAAAAGCAAATGCAGAAAGAAGCCCAGTATATTCCAGGCTAGGATGACTAGGAGAGAGAGAGAGAGAGAAAGAGAGAACAAATATTGAGAAGTCTGAGGCCCTGTCAGTTATAGTTAGCACATTAGTATTATTTGCATTAACAATAAACATCTTAGGAAGTTTGAAGGGGATATTGAAAGTACATTATAGGAAAGTACACTATAGGGGGACTTCAAAGACAAAGGAAAAGGTCCAATATTCATTACAATAGCAAACTGAAGGTGAAAAGAAGACTCACAATCAAAGCACTGATTAACACTCATTCCTACATTAAAAAACTATTTCATAAAATAGAAACTTCATTTACATGGTAAAGGATTATATATGATTTAATGAAACATTCTTCGTTAAATTAAGTTAGATATGCAACAGCAGGTCATGAACACCTGCTTGGCCTGCATATCTCATTGCCTTCCTCTCTCAGGAAGCTGGTCTGTTCTTCCCAAGGCACTCTTCCTCCCCATGCTGGCAGTGAAACTTCAGAGTCTAAGAACCAGAAACCTGGCTTCCTTTCTTCATCTTCGCATTCTTGCAACGAAAGGTGCTTTCTTAATAGAACATATGGTATATACTTGAGTGACGTGCTTGCTGTCTGTTCCTTGATTTGTGGCTCCACCAGCTAAACCTCCACTTCAGCAGAACTAGCAGTCCTCTTAGGTTCTATTATGCATTATTTTCTAAGTGTCCAAATGACACAAAATTCAAATGTTGAAGAAGTAAGTTTGAGGGGGTGGATGGTGATGCACCTGATAGAATGTATAGGGTCCTGGGTTCAAGCCCCACCTGCAGAAAACTTCAGGAGTGGTGAAGTAGTGCTGCAAGTCTTTCTCTCCCCCCCCCCCCTCTCTCTCTCTCTCTCTCTCTCTATATATATATATATATATATATATTCTCTCTATCTCTCTCTCTCCTCTCTCTCTCTCCCTCCCTCCCTCCCTCAATCTTCCCCTTCCTTCTCAGTTTCTGTCTCTATCAAAAAATGAATAAAATAAGTAAATAAATTTTAAAAATTAGATACAGAAATATACTTAAACTAACGAAAAATAGGGTGGGAGTAGACAGCATAATGGTTATGCAAAGAGACTCTCATGCCTGAGGCTCCAAAGTCCCAGGTTCAATCCCCAGTACCACCATAAGCCAGAGCTGAGCAGTGCTCTGGTAATAATAATAATAATAATAATAATAGTAATAATAAAAAAAGTATAGCAGAGTCTCTTATGACCTAGAAGATTCTTAAGTCTTTGTGGGCTACCAAGTAAAACTTATGACTGATTTCTACTTACTGCCATTATTTTTGTGCTACATTTTTTTTTCTTTTACTCTACTGATAAACATAATGATAGCAATTTGAAAAAAGGAAATAATGTATAAGAAACTATGAAAATTACACTAAATGAGAAAGCAAAGAACAAACTCCTATTTCCATCCAGAACAAGATCAGGAGTCTCTCAAGCATCAGCAATACTCAGTGTAGTTCTGGATGTTCGACTTAATGTGACATTTACAGAAAAAGAAAGAAAGAAAGAAAGAAAGAACAACTATTAAAACAAAAAAAAATTGAGCATAGGTGTGTAACTGTAAAGACCAATAGTATTACTTGGAAACTAATAGTATTAATATGACACATCACAAAAAAATAGCAGATATAAACATGTGACACGAGAATTTTGTTTTACCAGAGAACTGTTCAGCTCTGGCATATGGTGGTATGGAGTATTGAACTGGGGGCCTCAGAGCTCACAGGCATTAGAGTCTGTGTAACCATTATGCTATTTCCCTCACCCTCAATAGTACATTTTCCTTCAGCAGAAAATTACCTTTCAGAAAATTTAATTGGAAAAAGAAATCAGCTTACATGGTCTACTAAATACCTAGGAAAAACTTAGTAAGAAGAATTTCTTAGCTGAAAAACGTAATAAAATTTTATTAAGAAACATTAAAAAATCTAAAAAATAGGTATGCCATATTCCTGGAAGGTAAATCTCTGTTTTAAGATAGTATCCCTTACTGCAATCACAATAAAGATTCCAAATATTTCCTATTTGTTTATTGTTGCTCAGTTTGGAATTTGGCTAATGAGTAAAAGTGCACTTAACTAATATGCATACAATACTGTTAACAGTGACTGAGTGGAAATATATCATTCTCTTTCCCTGTGTGCTGTTTTTACTTATTGTTTTGAAAGATGTTTTAGTCACTGTTATATATTGCTTTTATTACTGGGTTAAAAAAGCAAGGGCTTGTAATCTGAAGTATGATATATAACACAAACTCTCTAGGCTATTGGAATAGTTCTTTGTATATGAGCCAAGGGTCACAGATATTTGAGAAACAGATGAGATCTATCACTTCCATCCTTGCCTCCGAAATGCACTTAACCACATATAAACTCACAGGTGAAATAATTTTCACTGATCCCATGTGTACAAAACACATCTACAATTTCAAGTGAAATGTAGTGTTGATCTCTTGGGAATGTCTATTAATCAGTGTGGTCAGAATGCAAAGGCCCTTTCCCAACCCCCTCCATGCTTTTGCTGAGGGAGCACAAACAAGGGTGTGGATGATTGTGAGTAAGGCTCTAAAGAAGAATAGAGTCTCCCTAGTTATCCTTCTGTAAGGAGCACAACAGTGAAAGGCCCAGAAGACTGCACCTCTAAGAGAAATGGTAGCAGTGATTAGTTCTCAGAGCAAAGGCCACAAATTTGAGTGCTTCCTTTAGCAGTCATTTCTCCAGGCATCATAGAAATCTGAACCTACAAATATGAGGGAGCAAAGGCTACCTCTTCAATGCACTCCTGCATTACCCTTGTAGGAATTTCAGAAAGGGAGGGAAAAAGTCAAAATTCAGACTGGTGAGATATATAACAAGGTGGCATTTACTAGTTCGGCCACCTGTTCAGTACAGTTTCAGATTAAGCAATAGAATCAAGTCCCTGAATGCAGAGGATGTGAGGCTCTGGAATATGAGAGGAGCATAGAGACAGCACGTTCACTCCCTCCTGATAGGTTAGGGAGGGTTTGATGGTCTCTGCATCTCCCACATTCTAATTTCCTTGGCCTGACAGTTCTTTCTCCTGCACAGAGCTGAATCAGGAAACTGGAACCTAATCCAGGGACAGGTGTTCAAAACTGTCACGGTTGTAGCCATCAAATTACAGGATGTTCACCCAGCAGTCAGCAGTGGTTTGAGAACATTAAATAAATGTGTTTCACTAACAGAACAAGACAGGATCATTTATTTATCCAAGTTAAAAGCTTTCCCAAAAGGAGTAAAAACAGAACGCTATTTGTCCAAGTAGATAAAATTAGACAACTAAACATCTTTCCGTGGATCAATTTACAGATGATATGGTAGCATGCTCACCTTCTTTAGAAAAAGTCCACTTTCATATTTCAACTACCTTTATTTTACAAGGTTCAAAAACTTCTTTTTTTGTGTCAATGGAACCCATTTTCTATATTATAAAAATTAACCACAAGTAGTAGTGTTTTTTTTTGTTTGTTTGTTTTACAAGTAGTAGTGTCTTCCAGCATAAGTGAGGAATCTTTTTTTTAAAGCGTGCCTAGTCTTTGTTGTTTTCCACCGAGTTCCTGTTTAGTTGCATTTTCTTACAATAATAATGAAAAGTAGCAATAGCTTTAAAAACAAAGCAGAGCTGTATTATAGAAGTACAAATTTCACTCCTTGTTTCCTTTCTGGCATTTCACCTTCATTTATACTGGTGTCGGAGTCCAATTGCTAGGAACTAGTGAATAGCTGGTTGAAAGAGACGCCAGTAGCCCAGGAAAGGAGTCCCCAACAAAAAAAGGAGGAAAATATGTCAATAGTCCTTCAAGAAGTTGCATCCCCTCCCAGACAACCAGAGGAAAAAAGTCTGATACAGTAGCTTCTGCTACTACAAAGACAAATAAAAAAAAAAGAGGAAAAAGAAGAGAAGAGAAGAGAAGAGAAGAGAAGAGAAGAGAAGAGAAGAGAAGAGAAGAGAAGAGAAGAGAAGAGAAGAGAAAAGAATGACAGGACTTGATGTGGTGGGTCGAGGTGGTTGTGAGGGTGAAGGAGGAGGCTCTAGTGCTCTTAGTGGGAGTGGAAACTGGGGACTCAAGCTGACTGGCGTTGAGGCGCTCACGTGATCAATAGCTGACGTGGGCAAAGGTACTTAAAGCTCGGACCGCCTTCTTCTGTCCTCCTCTGGGTACCAACTCAATTACACTGCGCATTGCCTTGCGTTTTACCCAAACGAGGTGGAGGAGGAGGAGGAGAAGGAGGAGGAGAAAATTACCCCAGACCTGGGTAGGTGGGTGTGAGGGTGGACTTAGCTTGGCACTTCTGCAGAGGGGTGGCCCAGAGATGCGGGTATCTGAGGCCACAGGCGCCTCCTGGCTGCTTTCCAGATTCAACCCCCAACCCCCCAACCCCAGCGCCCTCCCGCCAGTGCTGAGTCCCAACTCTTTGGTGGGTGGCGAGGAGAGGAGGAGGGGGATAATTAAAGACTTGAATGTAGTTGCAGAGAATAAGCTTCCTCCTACCTTAGCTAGTGCTTCCCCCCCCCCCCTTTTTTTCTTTCTGGTTTTGTTTTCAACATTCAGGCCCCGCACCCCACATCCCGTCCTGTTTGGAGAGGAGGGGAGAGAAATAAACGTGGCAGCACTTATAAGGCCAGTGGGGACGTCGGGAAAGGGTTACTGGAGGGGCAAGCAATTTGGAAACAGTCTTGTCGGTTCACTCCCACCCTCACATTGCAGATTCTTCCCCCATCACTCCCCCACCTCATGTTCCCCTCCTGTGTCGGACTCTTGTCTTTTAAGGGTGCTAGAAAATGTGTGTGCAAGCCTCTTTAGGGGAGGTAGCAGATTTGGCGCTATCTGGGCTTTTCAGGAGGGGTTTCCAGAAAGAATTCTGGTATTAAGCCACGCTGTTAACTCCCAGGCTGCTTTCTGGACACCTCCGGCCCATATAGTCCTTCATCACGGTTTTTTCAGTGCTGGAAAAAGAGTTAGCGCTGGCGGGAGAAATGGCGATTACTGAGGCATTTGGGTGGGGGTGGAAGGCGGGGATACAGTTGCAAATCACGACCCTGAAACTGAAAAGGCGGACGTGGGGGCTCCCGTTCCGCAGGTCAGTGCTAGGGCTGGGGTTGGGGCCTAGAGGAGGGGTGATCCTAGGAAGAGGACTTGAAATTTTGTTTGGCAGCGGTCCCCTGTCCAGCGTCCCATCCAGCTTTCACAGTACCCTCGCCCCGCCCCTCCAGCTTCAGTGCAGGAGAAGGGGTGTGGCTGTGTGCCTCCCAGAAATGGCGGATCTGAGGGGCGGGGCAAGGGGAGGGAGAGGTTGAATGCTTGGGGAGTCTGCGCAGGAAGGGGGCTTGGGGTGGAGGGGTGAGCAATGAGGGGAGGGAGAAGGCTGGGTGAGGAGGAGGAGAGGGGGAGAAGGAGGAGGAGAGGGGGAGAAGGAGGAGGAGAGGGGGAGAAGGAGGAGGAGAGGGGGAGAAGGAGGAGGAGAGGGGGAGAAGGAGGGGGAGGGAGAGAAGGAAGAAGGTGGGAACAGGGAGGGAAGGGGTGACTAGAGTTGAAGAAGCTGAGAGACAGTACCATTTGTCATTCTGGTATGTGACTGCTCAATGGCAATTGGGACTTTTGTACTGGGTGTTGTTCCATCCACCAGGCTCTGAGTCTCCCACATCTGCTGTTTGCATTCCTGCCATTAAGATGAAGGTCTAACTTAAGGAGAGAGAACCATCCCTCAGCCCTTGGAGGTCAGTGTTGTTTGTGGGGACAGCCTGAGAACTGCTGGTATGGGTGTGGCTGAAACCTAAACTGGGTCTGGGACCATAGACACCTTTTCCTCCATTTGTTCCCTCTTTAAACACACTCTTGCCCCAGGTAGGGCCTTTCCAATGCAGGCAAAGGGGTATGGCATCTGCTTTCTGAATTTATAGTCTGAGAAGGAAGGAGTTAAGAGGAGGAAAAATAGGAGCCTTGAGAAGGTTAAAATCAGGAACGGACGTGTAATCTGATTTACTGAGGCCCTCAAACACCCTTTCCGGGGTCTATCCACAGGTCTGTCTGCCTTTTGGGCTCTGCACATCTACAGACGTGGTGGGAAAAAACACATCACTCCTGATCCTCTCTGGTTGGTATGGTGTGTGCATTATCTGAGGACTTTATGGGTGGGTTGGAGGTAATCAAAGAAGAATCTGGGATCACTGTTGTCATTTGCACTCTCTCAATTTTCCTGATCTCCATATTGTCTCTCACCCTCTCCTTCATTTAGGTGCCGGGAAATTATGGGATAGGCATAAAGATGTAGAAAACCTTAAAAACTCACGGTCTTAAATCAGCACACATAAACCTTGACACCAGTGTCAGGGTCCAAGCCTTGACCATCAAGAAGTAAACTGTAAACACTCATCTGAATAAGCCTGGTTAGGCATGAAGTGAGGCCCAACGCTAAGTCCAATTTGTATTATTTAAACAGGTTCTGCTTGGCTTGCTGTCTCTGCAGAATTTGCACACCTGAGGCACAGAAGCTCACCTGGACTTACACACATATCGCTCAAGCAAATCAGCTCCACTTTCTCGATCAACAAACCACACTAAGTGCACCATGAGCCGTGTCCGGGATGCTGGCTGTGTCGCTGCGGGAATAGTTATTGGAGCTAGTGCCTGGTACTGTGTCTACAAATATGCTGGGGGAAGCAGCCAAACAAAGAAGAGGATGCCCAAGCCCAAAAGCAGGGCTGTGGCTAGTAATGGAGCCAGAGCTAGGGCTGGAATTAAGGCTGGTTTCACAATTGACCTTGGGCCAGGAGTCGGTCCTCCAACCCCAGTCCATATAGAGATAGAGAACAAGGTGCAGGATGAAATCTCTGCTCTGGAAGCATCTGGAACAGTGACAGTGGTTCCAACTGCTTCCACTGCTGAGGCTCAGAGTGGGTCAGAAAATCAGGCCCAAGAGGCAGTAGGCCAGGTAAAGCCTAAAGCCAAATCAGGAGTGGGGGCTGCAGAATCCTCTTCAATAACACTACTTGTAGGGCATGCAGAGGCTCCCACAGCTGCAGAGGGCCCCACAGTAGCAGGTGACCCCAAACTGGCAGAACCTCCTAACACAGCTGAGGTTCCTGGGGCACCAGTAATAACTCCTGGGGCAACATTGCCTATTGAAGCAGCAGTCCCCACTGAGGCAGTGGAGGCTTCCATACCAGCAGTGCCTTCTGGAGCTGCAGTACCTACTGGGGCAGCAGCAACTTCTGGGGCTGCAGAGGCTTCTGGGACTTCAGGCTCCCCAAGGGCAGCATCATCCTCCAGGAGAACAACCCCTGGGGCTCATACTGGGGCTATACCTAAAACCGGGTCAGCATCAGCAACTGGAGCTGTACCCAAAAGTGGGGCCAAGGGTGGAAACAAATCCAGAAATGGAGGCAAAAGTAAAAACAAGAGAAACAAGGTTGAAGTAGATGAACTGGGGCTGGGCTTTCGCCCTGGGGATGGGGCTGCAGCAGCTGCTGCAGCTTCTGCTAATGGGGGCCATGCTTTCTTGGCAGAGATCCCTGATTCTGAGGAAGGTGAGTCTGGGTGGACTGACACAGAATCAGAGTCAGATTCTGAGCCTGAGACCCAGCAAAGAGGGAGAGGTGGGAGGCGGCCAGTTGCCATGCAGAAGCGCCCCTTCCCTTATGATATTGATGAGATCCTGAGTGTCCGAGACCTCAGAAAAGTCCTTACTTTGCTTCAGAAATCGGATGACCCTTTCATCCAGCAGGTAGCTTTGCTTACTCTGAGCAACAATGCCAATTACACGTGCAACCAAGACACAATTCGCAAACTGGGAGGCCTACCAATTATCGCTAACATGATCAACAAAACTGATCCCCACATTAAGGAAAAAGCATTAATGGCCATGAATAACCTTAGCGAGAATTATGAAAATCAAGGTCGGCTTCAGGTATACATGAATAAAGTGATGGATGATATCATGGCCTCTAACCTGAACTCTGCAGTACAGGTAGTTGGACTAAAATTTTTAACAAACATGACTATTACTAATGACTATCAGCACTTGCTTGTCAATTCAATTGCGAACTTTTTCCGCTTGTTATCTCAAGGAGGTGGAAAAATTAAGGTTGAGATTTTGAAAATACTTTCAAATTTTGCTGAAAATCCAGATATGTTGAAAAAACTGCTCAGTACCCAAGTGCCAGCATCATTTAGTTCCCTCTATAATTCTTATGTGGAATCAGAAATTCTTATTAATGCCCTTACTCTGTTTGAGATCATCTATGACAACCTCAGAGCAGAAGTATTCAATTACAGAGAATTTAATAAAGGTTCCCTTTTTTACTTATGTACTACCTCTGGGATATGCGTTAAGAAAATTCGAGCCTTAGCAGATCACCATGACCTCTTGGTGAAAGTGAAAGTTATAAAACTAGTGGACAAGTTCTGATTGTCAATGTAGTTTGTTAAAGACATTAAGAAATTTCTTGATCTTGCTGTCTGGAAGCAACGAAAATTGAAAGTCACTACATTTCCACTTGTTTCTTTAGTAAAAGGATTCTTTTCTGATCCCAGTTTTGAGTAATGTATCATCCAACATTCTCCAGCTTTAAGCTGAACTATTTTATGAATACCAAATAAATAGTCCTCTTGTAGCAAAAACACATTTGTGACTTTAATTGTGCTGCTTGGATGGAAATATTTTTTACCGGTTCCTCTGTGAATTGATGGTGAACCTGTCCATCATGAATAGCCAACCCTTCCATCATTTGTTTTGACTTGAATTTATCCACCAAAGATTTCATTTGTGTATCATCAATAAAGTTGTATGTTTCAACTGACAAAAAGTATTCTCGTGCTTGAATTTAATATAGCTGAGGAAACAGGGCACACACATACAAAAGGACTGCTAACAGTACTTGGCCATGTGTTCATTGTCAAATACAGATTGCTTCAATGAGGCAGAAATTGCTAAAAAAAAAAGTTTCAAGGAGGAAGGGAACACTTAGTCTGGATACAAAAAGACAGCATGAGAAAACAAAAGAGGGCATTCCAGGAGGAGGAAATGGTTTGAAGTCAAGGCATGGAGGTCAATAATACATTCATGAGAAAGGAAGGAAATCACTTTTCCTGAAGTAGAAATTATGGACAGAGGAGTGATGCGAGGTAAAGTGGGAATTTAGCATGAGGAAAATCCCAAAGCTCCAGCTGACATTCAAATATCCTGTCATGTTCAGGGATGTACTAAAATCTTAACAAAGGGGAAGTAATCTGATGGTGATGTGCAAAATAAATTGGAACTATAATCAGGTTTGATGCGGAGATGGAAATGAAAGCATTTGCTTAGAAGTTATAATAAAACAAACATTAGATGATGAAGTGAAAAAGGGTAGTGATTAGGGAATACTTAAGAACTGATAGTAATAAAAACTCTCACAAAAAGGTTCTAAGATCTGTTGCTTGATATAGCTGTATGAATACCAAGTGGGAAAGTTATATGATCCATTACAAATAGAGAAGGTAAACCTTTGGGGAGTTCTGGGGACTGGATGAATAATGCTGAAATAATAAGGGACAGGTGGATTTTGATGCACAGAATGATTTCCCCCCTCGGGCTAGAGGTCTATGTTTTCTTTTAGAAGGACAATAGGAAGGCCTTTATAGGAGCCTCACCCTTGAGTTTGCATAAGAACAAGGACACGTTTTTTTTTCCTCTCCTCCCAGGCTGGCTGGAGCAGTGAAAGAAGAAAATGAAAGATGCCTCAGATTTTCCAAGCCCAGTCAGCTTTTTAAACACACTTCACAAAATCCTCATAGAAGTCAACATAGGGCTTCCTAGAAAAGGTCACATAGAACAAGGACAGGGTATTATTACATATTGGTATAACTTCTCTGGAAGGCAACTTGGTATTATGCATAACACAGGAATATTTAAAGATTTACCTGTCTTTTGGCCAACCATTTCTCTTGGAATTTTTCTTTTAATAATTACTCACTGAAAAATACTCAGAGATGTTTGTTTGAGGACTGTTTTAGGAGAACAAACTTAGAAGCAACTTAAATGTCTAACACTATCGGATTAGCTAAACACTAGGCAATATATTCACATACTTGTAACTATATAAAATTGATGAGCTTTTATATTATAGACACTGAAAAGCATTCACCAAATAAGTGGTTTAACTTATGTGTGGAATGTAAACTACCTAGCCAAATGAACTGAAAAAAATGATAATCCAAACTATCTCTTGACAACTGTGCAAACTCTGGTGGTTATGCAGGAGGCACAGAAGAACTTTAGTGAAGGGTGTGGTGACTTACACCATGTGTGAGTGTGAAATCTTGTAATTTTCTTTTATATATATATTATTTATTATTTATTTTAGAGATAGAAATTGAGGGAAAGGGGAGACAGAGATGGAGGGACACCTGTAGCATTGCCTCACCACTGGTAAAGCTTCCTCCCATAGGTGGAGACCATTTTTTGTGCACTAATGTGTGCACTCAATCAGATACACCACTGCCTGGCATCTAAATCTTATGATTTTCTGAAATCATTAGATCACTAATAAAAAATGCCATTCACCATATGTAGGAATGAGCATACTTATGATGCAAAACACTCTCATGACTAAGGCTCTAAGATCACAGGTCTAATATCACTGGCACCAACGTAAGTGAGACAAGAACAGTGCTCTGTCTAGAAAAGAAGAAGGAGGAGGAGGAGGGGGAGGAGAAGGAGAAGGAGAAGGAGAAGAAGAAGGAGGAGGAGGAGGAGGAGGAGGAGAAGAAGAAGAAGAAGGAGAAGGAGAAGGAGAAGGAGAAGGAGAAGGAGAAGGAGAAGGAGAAGGAGAAGGAGAAGAAGAAGAAGAAGAAGAAGAAGAAGAAGAAGAAGAAGAAGAAGAAGAGGAGGAGGAGGAGGAGGAGGAGGAGGAGGAGGAGGAGGAAGAAGGAGATGATGATTCTGGTTGTGGCTGAGGAAATGGCTCATCTGATAGGGAGCAGGACTTGCATGCCTGAGACTCACAGTTAGATTCCCCAGCATTGTATGTATCAGACTGATGCTCTGGCTTCTTTCTATTTCATTTGAAAATCAGTATCTCTCTATCTCCCCATCTATCTCTCTCTCTCCCTCTCTCTCTCTCCCTCTCTCTCTCCCTCTCTCCCACTCTCTCTCCCCCTCCCTCCCTCTCATAAAATATAATGCCTGTCTTCTGCAAAGTTGTCAACCCTGCAATAGCAATGCCTTTTGAGTGAACTCCTACACTTAGAATGGGTGTGTCAGCCTCTCCTGGCACAATGCCAACTGTTAGTATAATCCAACCAGCTTTCTTTAATCTGAGTAGCAGTGGAAATGTCTATTCCCTTCAGTGACACTTAATTCCATCAAAGATATGTAGTTTGACCTTATGAAGGAGCTAAGACTTATACAGTAAATAAATGTTATATTTCTGAAAGCCAGAGATTTTGATTGTGAAATTGTATCACATACAAAAAGCCAACAATATAGTCCAGGGGTGGTTGAGGTCTAATGAGTTATTTGAAAAAAGTTAATTTAGTAAAATAACAGTAGGCACCAGAAATTAAAGAAAAACAACTATACAGAGTTCTATTGTTTCTGAAATGTGTCTATTGTAATATTTCTTAGATAGTCTGTACTAAGACTACTAAGGCTTTTATATTAGTGGTTTAATAGTAATTTACAAGATTATAAAATAATGGGGTATAATTTCATGCCACTCCCACCACCAGAGTTCTGTGCTACCACCCCCTTCTAATAGTAGACATCATAGTTCTCCCAAAGTCATAGCTATGAGTAGAATGTATGGGATATATATTTTTTCACCCTATTTTTATTCACTTTTGCTGCCCTGCCTTTACTTCCTTTCTAAGATACACCTATACCTATTACATCTAGCTGTCTTTTCCCTCTTCCCTTTTAGAAAAAACAAACAGCACCTGACTTTCTCAGTTGTTCTCCAGATTCTCTTCTCTTTCAGTGATGGTATAAAAAAGTACCACCACCAAAGTTCTGTGCCCCCACCCTCCCAATAATAAACACATTCCTCTCTACAACCCTCCACCCCCTTAAACTTTTATTAGCCTGAGTTCCACTGTCCAAGTTCAGTCTTCGTTGGACCTTGCTTGTTTTTCTCTTATGGGTGAAGTAATTCTATATTTTCATTTCATGTGAATTTCTTTGTACTTTGGTTTTTACCTTTTGCAGTGTGTATTCAAACCATAGGTGAAGTAGAATGTCTCATAACCATATCTGCATTGAATAGTCCTCCCTTCTTGTTTTAATTAATAATCCAGGTAAACAATTAGATTAAGAAATGAGCCTATCCTTTTTATAAAATAATATTAACCAATAAATAGAAGGATTGAGAATACTAGACTACTTTAGTGGCAGAATAAAAGATGAAGTTATACAAACTTCTCAGAGTCACTTGCTTCCAGATAAATTATCAGACCAGACATATTTCTTCTGTGCTTAAGCAAAAGTATACAGGCCAAAGGTAAAAGCAAAAATGATTAGTAAATAGTGGTCTTACAAAAACTTGGGCTATATGGATTGAATTGGGCAAAGTGCTAATGAGGAGCCCTTCAAAGATCTAGGCTTAACAACTTATAACCTCAATAACCAATTGTGTTTTCCTCTGGCAATAGGTGATCAGGTAGTTGTCCCCTTATAAACATTTCATAGAGCAGAGGAATTGGGTAGGAGTGAGATCAAATGTTTGTTTCTAAGGACATTGAGCAAATTCTATGGAAAATAACAAACAGGCCAAATTATAGAGTACCTGATACAGTGTAAAGGAAAAAAATAAGCAGTAATGGAATCTTATTGCAAGAATTGCCTTCCCTTTAAAGCTGTCTAATCAAGACAACCTGAGGAATGAGTTTAGAAATTGGCTTTTTTCTGTTACTTAGTCATTATATCAGTTGAATTCACCACTTTACCAGACTTCCTTTGTGAAACTGGGAACACTGATAAATGCAATACATGATCTGGGAAATTCAGTGCCTTTTCCAAATCTTTAGAAAATAATTCTTTCTGTGGACTTCTTATAGGGAAAATAAACAGAAACTTGCCTTGTATGCCCATAACAAGTCTTGTATTTTGAAATATGAAAATATAATAAGATTGATGTTGATACTGTGATATCAAAAAAAGAGGATAATTGTAGATTTTGAGTGTACCTGACTAACATGCATTTTTAACAGTTCAAATTAATGATCAATTGGGGTTCTCATCTATTGTCAATATATTATCAACTCTAGAATTAAGTTAGATATGCAAGATAAAATATCAAGAGTGACCACCAAAATAATAGAAATAGAGTACTTGATGCTTGCAACATTAAAGAGAAAAACATACTAAGAACAAAAATTAATTGCTAAGGAAATAATTCAGCTCTCAAAAAGCAGGAATTGTGTGCCTAAGGTTCCCAGTTTGATTCCCAGGACCCCATGTACTGAAGTCGTGCTCTATTTTCTCTCTCTGTCTTATGTGAAACACTCTGTGTGTTACTATCACATATGAAATAAGTGGACAAAAATCTTTAAGGGAAAGAAAAACTTAATAGAAAAGAAATGAATGTGAAAAAAATAGAACCTCAAAAAAGCAAGATACTGTGGAAAGAGCTCATACAACTAAACAACAACAAAACAGAAACAACTCAATAAATAAGAAGGAAGCAAATGTCAGAGAGCACGATGGGCAGGGTGAGTGCCTTGCCATACATATGGTCCCAGGATCAAGTCCCAGCACCACATGCAAGTTGTCATTACATCAGGGGAAGCTCTGACACTATGGTTGAGCTCTCTCTCTCTCTCTCTGTCTCTCTCTCTCTCTATCTATCTCTCTCTCTCAAAAGTGAGGCAGGAGTGGTAAAGTCATACATGTGGCCTGAGTTCAATCAAAAATCAAAATGGGCTAGAAATATGAATAGACACTTCTCACTTATCCAAAGAAGACATTCAGGGGTCTGGGTGGTAGTGTACTCAGTTAAGCATAGGTATCACTACATACAAGGATCCTGGTTCAAGTCCCCGCTTCCCACCTGCAGGAAGGATGCTCCATGAGTGGTGAAGCAAATCTGCAGATGTCTATCTTTTTCTCTTCCTCTCTATCTCCTCTCACCCTTCAGTTTCTCTCTGTTCTGCAAATAAAGCAAAAGCAAAAAATGGATGCGGGGGGCAGGGGATGACAGTGAGGAGCAGTGGACTTGTAGTGGCAGCACGAACCCCAGCAATAACATAACCCTGATGACAAAAAAAAAATTAGATGACCAGTAGGCACATAAAATGCTAAACATTGTTTATTATTAGGGAAATGTGAATAAAAACTATGATGATAAAACACTTGGATCCACCTACATATCAGATGTCAGGCTCAGAAAAAAAAAAAACTATTATAGTCATGGGCCCTTTGGAATATAACTAAAATAGGACTACTAACTAACTACAAAACGGAGACCCCCAACTCTTCTTATGAACTATTCCAGCCTTTAGGTTCATGATTAGTCAATAATTTGATTGGCGCTATATATTAACTCTTTTTTTCAGCCATCAGGTTCCAGATGCTAACATGATGCCAACCGGACTTCCCTGGGCAGATGACCCCACCAATATGTCCAGGAGCCCCACTTCCCCAGAGCCCTGCCCCACCAGGGAAAGAAAGAGACAAGCTGGGAATGTGGATCGACCTGCCAATGTCCATGTTTAGCAGGGAAGCAATTACAGAAGGCAGACCTTCCACCTTCTGCACCCCATAATATCCCTTGGTCCATGCTCCCAGAGGGTTAAAGAATAGGAAAGCTATCAGGGGAGGGGATTGGGCTACAGAGTTCTGTGGTGAGAATTGCGTGGGGTTGTACCCCTCTTATCCTGTGTTTTTTGTCAGTGTTTCCTTTTTCTAAATAAAAATTTAAAAAAACACCTAATACCTGTGATAACCCATGTAAAAAACGATTGAAAACAACACATATTGCCTAGGATATGAAGACACATTGTTGATAGGAGTGAAAACTGGTGCAGCTTCTGTTAAAACCAGTTTGGAGATATCAAAAAAAATCAACACTTGAATTAATTAATACTTGAATTATTACAAAAATTGATACTTAAATTATTACATAATCTGGTAATTCCACTTGTATGTGTTTATTCAATGAATATGAAGATGCTGGGCAGTGGAACCTGCTAAACACACAGTTTACCATCTACCCGTGTTCAGGCCCCTAGTCCCCACCTGTAGGGTGGGAAGCTTCAGAAGTGGTGAAGCAGTGCAACAGGTTGTCTTTCTTTCTCCCTCCCTCTCTTTCCCCACCTCCTTTCTCAATTTATCTGTCTATATTAAATAAATAAATAAATAAATAAATAAATAAATATAAATACACAGCTTGAAAAAAATAAGTGTTCTCCTGAAATAGCACTTTCTCACCTAAACCTCAAGGGCATCTTTGATGAAACAAACCTGATTGCAAGGAAGACTAAAGCAGAAACAAACCAATGGGACTACATCAAATTGAAAAGCTTCTGCACAACCAAAGAAACTATCACACAAACAAAGAGACCCCTCACAGAATGGAAGAAGATCTTCACATGCCATACATCAGACAAGAGACTAATCACCAAAATATACAGAGAACTCAGCAAACTTAGCAACAAAAAAGCAAATTACCCCATCCAAAAATGGGCAGAGGATATGAACAAAACATTCACTACAGAGGAGATCCAAAAGGCTAACAAACATATGAAAAACTGTTCCAGGTCGCTGATTGTCAGAGAGATGCAAATATAAGACAACACTGAGATACCACCTCACTCCTGTGAGAATGGCATACATCAAAATGACAGCAGCAACAAATGTTGGAGAGGCTGTGGGGACAGAGGAACCCTTCTACACTCCTGGTGGGAATGTAAACTGGTCCAGCCTCTCTGGAGAGCAGTCTGGAGAACTCTCACAAGGCTAGACATAGACCTTCCATATGACCCAGTAATTCCTCTCCTGGGGATATACCCCAAAGATTCCATAATGCCCAACCAAAAAGATGTGTGTACATCTATGATCATAGCAGCACAATTCATAATAGCTAAAACCTGGAAGGAACCCAGATGTCCAACAGCAGATTAGTGGCTGAGAAAGCAGTGGTACATGTACACAATGGAATACTATGCAGCTATTAAGAACAATAAGCTCACCTTATCTGACCCATCTTGGACAGAGCTAGAAGGAATTATGATAAGTCACCTAAGTCAGAAAGATAAAGATGAGTATGGGATGTCTCCACTCATCAACAGAAGTTGAGAAAGAAGAACAGAAAGGGAAACTAAAAGCAGGATCTGATTAAATCGAGAGCAGTGCACCAATGTAAAAACACTGTGGTGAAGGAGAGGGTGGCCATTGGACTTCCCGGCACTGCGGGGGGTGGGGAGGTGGGGGTGGGACACAGTCTTTTGGTATTGGGAGTGGTGTTTATGTAAAATCCTATTAAAGTGTAAACATATAAACCACTATTTAATTAATATGAGAGGCGAAAAACTGATGATAAGTCTAGAACTTCTTAAAACACAGACTGAGTCTTTTTAATACATAAGCTGTCTTTGATATGTTGTCTCTCCCAAAAGCCTAGATCAGGGAGAACAGAAGCAACCAGTAGCACAGCTATATACAAGATGCTGGGTATTATACAGCAAACCCTATCAAAGTGACTTTCCAAAGTTAACCCTATCACCAAATAATGTGACGATAACAATAACTATCCATTGTCTTCTTGAACCCTAAGACAACAGGAACCTCACATTTCTACTACAGAGCCTATATTTCCCCAGTCCTGGAACCTTAGGGTGGGGCCCACTTTTCTGCATGCTGCTCTCAATTCAAATCAAATAATATTGCATCCGCGGATAGCAACCTAATCAACGCAAAGAGTGCCACCCCAACATGCTTCACTTCAGACTGTGACCAGAGACTTCAGGTGTGGAATGACAACCCTTCAGCTTCATCACTCGGGTGAGACCTTTCCTTTCATAGTATTCTCTAATTCCATTCCAGGTGTTCCACTCCCCAATAAAGTCCCCAAACCTAGATATAGTCCAGGTCCCCTGAGATAGATCATAGGTTCACCCATGCCCATAAACTAGGGGAAAAATATATACCTGAAAGCAGAAGTACACAAGAGCATGCAGGAAATACCCCCAACACTTCATCTGCACTATTCCAGTCTTTAGGTCCATGATTGTTTAACAATTTGTTTGGCTTTGTATGTTAACTCTCTTTTCAGCCACCAGGTTCCAGATGCCAGCAAGATGCTGACCAGACTTCCCTGGACAGATGACCCCATCAATGTGTACTGGAGCTCCACTTCCTCAGAGCCCCACCCTACTAGGGAAAGAGAGAGACAGACTGGGAGTATGGATCGAACAGTTCAGCCCATGTTCAGCGGTGAAGCAATTACAGAAGCCAGACCTTCCACCCTCTGCAACCCACAACAACCCTGGATCCATACTCCCAGAGAGATAGAGAATGGGAAGGCTATCAAGGGAGGGGATGGGATATGGAGATCGGGTTATGGGAATTGTATGGAATTGTACCCCTCTTATTCTATGGTTTTGTTAATGTCTCCTTTCTTAAATAAAAAAAAGGGGGGCTGCATGGTGGCACACCTGGTTGAGGGCACATGTTACAATGCACAAGGACCTAGGTTCAAACCCCCAGTCACTACCTGGAAGGGGAAAAGTTTGTGAATGTTGAAGCAAGGCTGCCCATGTCTGTCTCTCTGTCTCTATCTCCCCTACCCTCTTGATTTCTGGCTATCTCTCTCCAATAAATAAAGATAAAAAAAATTTTAAAAATAAAGTATTGAAAAAAAAAACCTTTAAAGGAATCTTAGTTCATCCATCCACAATCAAGTAAAGTCTAACACATTATTGGTAGAAATATTTATTTAAAAAACAATATGGGGAGTTGGGCTGTAGCGCAGCGGGTTAAGCACAGGTGGTGCAAAGCACAAGGACCGGCAGAAGGGTCCCTGGTTCAAGCCCTGGCTCCCCACCTGCAGGGGAGTCGCTTCACAAGCAGTGAAGCAGGTCTGCAGGTGTCTGTCTTTCTCTCCCCCTCTCTGTCTTCCCCGCCTCTCTCCATGTCTCTCTGTCCTATCCAACAACGACAACAATAAAACAACAAGGGCAACAAAAGGGAATAAATAAATAAAATAAGTATTAAAAAAAACAATATGAAGGCCTACAAAATAGCTCACTTGGATAGTGTGCTGCTTTGCCATGTGCATGACTCAGGTTCAAACCTGGTATCCACTGCACTCAAGGAAGCCTCAGTGCTGTAATCTCATTCTTATTTTTAAATTTTATTATTCATTTATTTTTATTTAATTATTTATTTATTTATGGTCTATGGTCTCTTTCACTGTCCCTCTCTACCTCTATCTAAAAAGAAAACAAGCAAGCAAACAAAACTAAATGTGAAAGCAAGTATGTCTATTGTACAATGCCCAAATCTGTCTCCCTTTCCTGTACTTCTGCATTTTAAAGGTCCCCAGTTCTGATCTGGGGAGACAGTATAATAGTTTCTCTCTCTCTCTCTCTCTCTCTCTCTCTCTCTCTCTCTCTCTCTCTTTCTCTCTCTCTCCTCTCCCTCTCTCTCTCTCTCCCTCCCTCCCTCTCTCTTTTATACCTAAGGCTCTGAGGTCCCAGATTCAATTCCCATAAGCCAGAATTTAGCAGTGCTCTGATCTTTCTCTCTGTATATTTATGTATCTCTCTTTCATCGAAAAATAAATAAGTAAAAGAATAATATATATGAATATCCCTGGGTTCAGTCCCAGAGCCACATGGTGAAAAAAAAATTACCTTATTACTCAGCCAGGACTTGCAGCCAGATTTCTACTACTTGTCAGGCAAGTGCAGTTCATGTGCTTATGTAAATGATCTCTCCTTATTTTCAGGTGTGGAGGCTGGTATGCATAAATGCCTACTTCCTTGCCAGCTGGCAGGACAGAGATGGAGGCTAATTTAACTCTTTTCTGCATATTTCCATTCCCAGGACTGGAGGCTGAGGAGAGAAAAGTCTTTAAATTTTACTTGCTAGGTTACACCTCTATGATAAATAAATAGTAAAAAATAGGGTGCTCTGTTCAGTAAAGTTCTAGTCACAATTGCAAAGCCATGGAAACAATCACCCTATCAATGGATGGCTGAATAAGAAAGATGTGACTACCCATAGACTACTACTCAGCTTTAGGGAAGATGAATTCTTGCCTTTTGTTGCAATATAGATGGGATTTGAGATGACTGCAAAGTCTGTTAAGTTAGAAAGAAAAAGAGAACTACTGATGATTTCATTGTTGGAAAAATATATATAAAGAAATAAAGCAAGTGAACTGACAAGACTTGAGGAATTTAACTCCAAGACTAACAACCAAATAGTGATTACCAGAGGAAAAGAAGAAAATGATTGGAAGAACAGGTAGAGAGGGTCAATTTGATCATAGTAAATGGTACTGGAACTTTGATAATGGGTATGATAAGGCATATACATTATCAATGTATATGAAGCTATATTTCCAAAGTAGTTTTGTAATTCAATGAAAAATCAATAAAATAAATGAACAAAAAATCACCTTAAAAAAAAAAAAAGGAAGACAAATATAAGGCACACAATTCAAATGTACTAGTAAGGATTTGTCAATGTCAAGACATGGAACTTGCACACCTAAATCCTCAGAGGCTCAACATTCAATTTCCAGCACTGACTTGGTAGTGCTGAGTGATGCTCTAGACTCTCTCCCTGTCTGTCGTAAAAATAAATAGAGTTTTTGAGTAGGAATCTTTTGATTACTAATACAAATGTATTAGTAATCGTTGTAAGGGTACTTCACAAAATATGTTGTCAGGAGGCCTGATGGTGGTATACCCAGTAGACTACAAATGTTACAATATGGAAGCACCCAGGTTCAAGCCCCTGGTTACCACCTGCATGGGTACAGCTTCACAAGTAGTGAAGCAGTGTTACAGATGTCTCTCTGTTTATATCCCTTTTTATTTCTCCTTTCACTCTCTCTTTCAGTCTCTATCCAAAAATTAATAAAATAAAATATGTTTTAAAATTAAAATAAGTAAATGGAACTGGGCAGTGGTTTACCTAGTTCAGCACACACATTACAGAGTGCAAAGATCCATATTCCAGCCCTTTGTCCCCACTTGCAAGTGGGAAGCTTCACAAGAGATGTAACAGTGTTGTAGTTGTCTCTCTATACATCCCTTTCCTCTCAATTTCTTTGTCTCCATCCAAAGTGAATAAATAATAATAAAATACAGAAAAATTAAGATTAAAAGAAACTGTCAGATTTTTAAGTTCTGCAGCATGCTAAAGAATACACATGCATAAACTCTAAAGCTAAAAGAATGAAAAATAGACCATGTAAGTACTGGCGAAAAGAAAGTTGGAATAGGAAAATTAATGAGACAAAATATATTTTAAAACAGAAAACATTAACAGATTCAAAGACAAAAATAAGTGAATAACCTTAAGTATTTATATCCTTACTATGGAATAATAATATTGGGGAATACAAAAGGAAGCAAAACGGGTGATACATACACACAACAACTTGTATCTCAGGGAGAATGCAATGAGTGGAGAAAAAAGTCCAATCTCAAGAAAGAAAAATTACATACTGTACTTCCTTGAAATGAGACCACTTCAGAAATAACAACAGGTTTATGGCTACCAGATATTAGACATCGTGGGGTGGAAAATGTGTGACCAGAAAGGACTAAAGCAAAGGAGATCTTTGTGATGGCAAAATGCATCAGTATTTTGATTGCAGTGGTGTGATTAAAAATAGCACGGAACTGTACATAGATATTATACTAATGCTGATTTCCTCAGTTTGATATCACACTAAATTTCTTAATTTTGATAGCACACTTTTTTATAACTACAATCCTTGGGAAAAGTGAAATGTACAGAAGACTCTTGTACTCTCCTTGCAGCTCTCTGCAAATCTATAATTATTTTGAAACAAATGATTTCTTTGAATGGCAATAAAACATTCTGTTCACAAAAAATAGTTCTGAATGTAAGAGCATTTAATAAAGTAATCTTCAAATAGAAGAAGAAAAATGTTACAGGATTATAAAATTAAATCACTAGTCATATGGGAGACTTAAGAATACTTCTCTAAAGTATTGAAGGACAATGAGAACAAAAATAGTAAAAGTATATAATAATGAACAGAACAAGCAACAAGTTGCTTTAGTGAACATAAACCAAGTCCTGTACCTAGTAATGGAAGAATGCACTTCTCAAGCCTATATATGTAATATTTGCAATAACTGACAGTGTGTGACCATAAAGCAAATCTCAACAAATGTCTAAGAATCATCTGGTCAAAATGTGATTAGAAAAGAAATCAATAACAAAATAACTCTCTCTAGCTGGAAATTTTAAAGCATGCTTATAGGTAATTCATGGGGAAGGAGGAGGAGATGATTATGATGATGAAGAAAAGGAGGAGGAAAAAGGAGGCAGAGGAGGAAGAAGAAGAAGAAGAAGAAGAAGAAGAAGAAGAAGAAGAAGAAGAAGAAGAAGAAGAAGAAGAAGAAGAAGAAGAAGAAGAGGAAGAAGAAGAGAAAGACAAGATGGCAGAGAAATTTACAGCCTTCCAGTGGAAAGAATTTAATGTTGGAAATAAAGTCCTATCAGAATTCCCATAAGGAAGTAAATTTTACATTCACTGGGAGAAGGGGGAGCCTTTTCAAACTCCTAAACTGCTGGTTCAGAGTGACTGAAAGAAATAGATATACAAATAATGTCAAAGGACATAAATTATGGTGATGTTGTGTATGATACATCAAACAATAACAATGGTATTTTTCAAAGTTAACCCAATTACCAAATAATGTGATTATAGTAATAACTATCTATTGTCTTCTTAACCCTAAGACAGCAGGAACCTCCCATTTTCTCTGTAGAGCCGATATTTCCCCCAGTCCTCGAACCTCTATGTTGGGGTTCACTTTTCTGCATGCTTCTCTCAATTCATACCAAATGATATTGCATCCGCTGATCCCAACCTAATCAATGCAAGGAGTACCAACTCAGCATGCTTCACTTCAGACTGTCCAGAGATGTCAGGCATGGCATGTCAACCCTTCAACTTTATCACTCGGGTGAGACCTTTCCTTTCAAAGTATTCTCTAATTCCATTCTAGGTGGTTCACTTCCTACCAAAGTCCCAAAACCTAGATATACCAGGTCCCATAAGAGCATATGTTCACATGTATGCATAAATATATACCTGAAAGCAAAAGTACA